>NC_034196.2:3031646-3631646 GCF_002021735.2 Oncorhynchus kisutch
GCTGTGTGGTGTGTCCTGCAGTTGAGTAGCCAACTTAGGCTACTGCTCAAATGTGCAAGGCAGCATTGCTGTGTGGTGTGTCCTGCAGTTGAGTAGCCAACTTAGGCTACTGCTCAAATGTGCAAGGCAGCATTGCTGTGTGGTGTGTCCTGCAGTTGAGTAGCCAACTTAGGCTACTGCTCAAATGTGCAAGGCAGCATTGCTGTGTGGTGTGTCCTGCAGTTGAGTAGCCAACTTAGGCTACTGCTCAAATGTTGCTCTAATAGGCATTTTTCTCTTTTGCATTTTGTTTTGCTGCAGTTTAAAAAAAAAATATATATATATATATATACACTGCTCAAAAAATAAAGGGAACACTAAAATAACACATCCTAGATCTGAATGAATGAAATATTCTTTACATAGTTGAATGTGCTGACAACAAAATCACACAAAAATGATCAATGGAAATCAAATGTATCAACCCATGGAGGTCTGGATTTGGAGTCACACTCAAAATTAAAGTGGAAAACCACACTACAGGCTGATCCAACTTTGATGTAATGTCCTTAAAACAAGTCCAAATGAGGCTCAGTAGTGTGTGTGGCCTCCACGTGCCTGTATGACCACCCTACAACGCCTGGGCATGCTCCTGATGAGGTGGCGGATGGTCTCCTGAGGGATCTCCTCCCAGACCTGGACTAAAGCATCCGCCAACTCCTGGACAGTCTGTGGTGCAACGTGGCGTTGGTGGATGGAGCGAGACATGATGTCCCAGATGTTTTCAATTGGATTCAGGTCTGGGGAATGGGCGGGCCAGTCCATAGCATCAATGCCTTCCTCTTGCAGGAACTGCTGACACACTCCAGCCACATGAGGTCTAGCATTGTCTTGCATTAGGAGGAACCCAGGGCCAACCGCACCAGCATATGGTCTCACAAGGGGTCTGAGGATCTCATCTCGGTACCTAATGGCAGTCAGGCTACCTCTGGCGAGCACATGGAGGGCTGTGCGGCCCCCCAAAGAAATGCCACCCCACACCTGACAGTTTGATTTCACAGAAGTGTGATTGACTTGGAGTTACATTGTGTTGTTTAAGTGTTCCCTTTATTTTTTTGAGCAGTGTATATACATTTTTAAGCTTTAAAAACTGAAGCCAGACTGCAACATTTTAGTAGCCTAGCTAGGACTGGCTGTAAATTTGACACATGAAAGCAGCACAGTTGAAGTTTGAATTAATGATACGAGCACATCAGGCTGCAATTTCATAAAGTAGAACTGTTGACTCATTTATACTCGCTTGCTTTTGTGTCCTACTTGGCCCGCAGGCCTTGTGTTTGACACATGTGCGCTAGCCTATTAGCCATGTTATGACTGACTTGTGATCATTGCCCTTGCTAGTTTGATTGTATTGTGTCTAGTTAGAGTTTTGTTAAAAATATTGACGGCATCCCGAATGGGTGGTGGAGGCAAACAATGTACCAGGCCAGCTGATATTTACAACCTGATAGCAATATTTTTAGGACTACCAAAACATTTATTGGTGTATTATATTAAGCATGCATTGAACTGCATCTATCTATTCTGTCAACAATGCCTTGCTGTACTGGGAATTGGATATTTTGGGCTGGTATTAGGATTGTCTGTTTCATACTGTATACACAAAGTAGTTAAAACACTGTCAGTTCCACTTCAAATACTGCCTAAGCATTCATATTTCCCTCAGTGTTTCAACCGTAACATCAGGAGTTTGAGTAATCTGATTAATTTAAAAAGATAGGTGTGAGAATGTTTTAATAAGCAGAGTTGAGTGAGATTGTGTTATTTTTACTAGAGTAAAAGACTCTAAACCATGCCAATTATTATCATATTTCCCAGCATGCTCTATTGAAGGTAGAATTTCAGAATTGTTTCAATATCTGTATTTTTGCATGTACAGTGAATGGTTGATAAATAGCATGCATTTTTATAAACTATTCCAATCTGTTAGTAGTTGTATTTATTGTACCCGTTACTGATGGTTTGATATTGGTTTCGGTAGAAAACATAAAGACTACCCTGCGTACGGGTTGCTCTGTTTGGGATGTCATATATAATCATTTGGCTGCTCTAAATTCATTTGACCAGCAGGTGCCACTAGTGTACACTCCGTTGATCAAAGCCTTGAGTATAAACCTATTTTCGACACAATGGGCTGGATAGCCTCAATGCTTCAAGAAGCTTAGTTTCCCCATCACTAAAGATTGAGGGTGATCAAAAGTTTCAATTGTGAGATATCCTCACTCTGTGTCAATGTGGAGGCTATATACAGGGTATTACGGTACAGAGTCAATGTGGAGGCTATATACAGGGGGTACTGGTACAGAGTCAATGTGGAGGCTATATACAGGGTATTACGGTACAGAGTCAATGTGGAGGCTATATACAGGGTATTACGGTACAGAGTCAATGTGGGGGCTATATACAGGGTGTTACGGTACAGATTCAATGTGGAGGCTATGTACAGGGTATTACGGTACAGAGTCAATGTTGAGGCTATATACAGGGGGTACTGGTACAGAGTCAGTGTGGAGGCTATATACAGGGGGTACTGGTACAGAGTCAATGTGGAGGCTATATACAGGAGTACCGGTACAGAGTCAATGTGGAGGCTATATACCGTTTATTACGGTACAGAGTCATGTGGAGGCTATATACAGAGGTACCGGTACAGGGCAAAATGTGGAGGCTATATACAGGGGGTACCGGTACAGGTCCAATTTGGAGGCTTAGACAGGAGGTACCGTACAAGAGTCAATGTTGGAGGCTATTATACAGGGTTAGACGGTACAGAGTCAATTGGAGGCTACATACGGGTTTTACGGTACAGATTCCATGTGAGGCTATATACAGGAGGTACCGGTACAGAGTCAATGTGGAGGCTATATACAGGGCGGACCGTACAAAGTCAATGTGGAGGCTATATACCAAGGAGTACCGGTACAGATTCAATGTGGATGCATATACATGGTATTACGGTACCGGAGTCAATTGGAGGCTTATATACAGGGTATTACGGTACAAGTCAATTTGGAGGCTATTACAGGAGGTACCGGTTACAGAGTCAATTGGATGCTAGCTCCAGGGTATTAACGGTACAGAGTCAATGTGGAGGCTATTACAGGGGGTACTGGTACAGAGTCAATGTGGAGGCTATATACAGGAGGTACCGGTACAGAGTCAATGTGGAGGCTATATACAGGGTGTACCGGTACAGAGTCCCGTGGAGGTGAAATACAGGGGTACCCGGTACAGAGTAAATGTGGGTAAATACATGGGGTACCGGTACAGAGTCCCTGTGAGCTATATACAGGGGGTACCGTACAGAGTCAATATGGAGGCTATATACGGGGGTACCGTACAGAGTCAATGTGGAGGCTATATACAGGGGGTACCAGTACAGAGTCATGGGGAGGCTATATACAGGGGGTACCGGTACAGATCCAATGTGGATGTATATACAGGGCTACCGGTACAGAGTCAATGTGGAGGTAAATACAGGGGTACCGTACAGAGTCATGTGAGGCTGAAATACAAGGGTACCGGTACAGAGTCAATGTGGAGGTGAATACAGGGGTACCGTAACAGAGTCAATGTGGAGGCTAAATACAGGGGTACCGGTACAGAGTAAATTTGGAGGTGAAATACAGGTGGTACCGGTACAGAGTAAATGTGGAGGTGAAATACAGGGGTACCGGTACAGAGTAATGTGGAGGGCTATATACAGGGGGTACCGTACAGAGTCAATGTGGAGGCTATATACAGGGGTACCGGTACAGAGTCAACGTGGAGGCTATATCAGGGGTACCGTACAGAGTCAATGTGAGGCTATATACAGGGGGTACCGGTACGAGATCAATGTGGAGGCTATATACAGGGGTACTGGTACAGAGTCAACGTGGAGGCTATATACAGGGGTTACCGGTACAGAGTCAATGTGGAGGCTATATACAGGGGGTACCAGTACAGAGTCAATGTGGAGGCTATAAAGGGGGACCGGTACAGAGTCAATGTGGAGGTATATACAGGGGGTACCGGTACAGAGTCAATGTGGAGGCTATATACAGGGGTACCGGTACAGAGTCAATATGGAGGCTATATACAGGGTTTACCAGTACAGAGTCAATGTGGAGGCTATATACAGGGGGTACCGTACAGAGTCAATGTGGAGGCTATATAAGCAGGGTGTTACTGTACATGAGTCAATGTGGACAGCTGTATTACAGGGTATTAAGCGGTACAGAGTCAAGTGTGAGAGGCTATATACAGGGGTACCGGTACAGAGTCAATGTGGAGGTGATATACAGGGGGTACCGGTACAGAGTCAATGTGGAGGCTATATACAGTGGGTACCGTACAGAGTAATGTGGAGGTGAAATACAGGGGGTACCGGTACAGAAGTCAACGTGAGGCTATATACAGGGGGTACCGTACAGAGTCAATGTGGAGGCTATATACAGGTGTACCAGTACAGAGTCAATGTGGAGGCTATATACAGGGGTACCGGTACAGAGTCAATGTGGAGGTGAAATACAGGGGTACCAGTACAGAGTCACTGTGGAGGCTATATACAGGGGCTACCGGTACAGAGTCAACATGGAGGCTATATACAGGGCTACCGTACAGAGAGTCAATGTGAGGCTATACCAGGGGGTACCGGTACAGAGTCAATGTGGAGCTATATACAGGGGGTACGGTACAGAGTCAATGTGGAGGTGAAATACAGGGCTACCGGTACAGAGTAAATGTGGAGGTGAAATACAGGGTACCGGTACAAAGCGTAATGTGGAGGTGAAATACAGGGGTACCGGTACAGAGTAAATGTGGAGGTGAAATACAGGGCTACGGGTACAGATTAAATGTGGAGTGAAATACAGGGGGTACCGGTACAGAGTAATGTGGAGGTGAAATAAAGGGGGTACCGGTACAGAGTCATGTGGAGGCTATATACAGGGGGTACCGGTAACAGAGTAATGTGGAGGCTATATACAGGGGATACCGGTACAGAGTCAATGTGGAGGCTATATACAGGGGGTACCGGTACAGAGTCTATGTGGAGACTATATACAGGGGGTACCGGTACAGAGTCAACATGGAGGCTATATACAGGGGTACCGTACAGAGTCAATGTGGAGGCTATATACAGGGGTACCGGTACAGAGTTAATGTGGAGGCTATATACAGGGGTACCGGTACAGAGTCAATGTGGAGGCTATATACAGGGGTACTGGTACAGAGTCATGTGGAGGCTATATACAGGGGGTACCGGTACAGAGTCAATGTGGAGGCTATATACAGGGTGTACCGTACAGAGTCAATGTGGAGGCTATATACAGGGGTACCCGGTACAGAGTCAATGTGGAGGCTATATACAGGGGTACCGGTACAGAGTCAATGTGGAGGCTATATACAGAGGTACTGGTACAGAGTCAATGTGGCGGCTATATACAGGGGGTACCGGTACAGAGTCAATGTGGAGGCTATATACAGGGGGTACTGGTACAGAGTCAATGTGGCGGCTATATACAGGGGGTACCGGTACAGAGTCAATGTGGAGGCTATATACAGGGGTACCGGTACAGAGTCAATGTGGAGGCTATATAAAGGGGGTACCACAACAAAGTAAGAGTCAATGTGGAACTATATACAGGGGGTACCGGTACAGAGTCAACGTGGAGGCTATATACAGGGGTACCGGTACAGAGTCAATGTGGAGGCTATATACAGGGGTTACCGTACAGAGTCAATGTGGAGGGTATATACAGGGGTACTGGTACAGAGTCAACGTGGAGGCTATATACAGGGTTACCGGTACAGTGTCAATGTGGAGGCTATATACAGGGGGTACCAGTACAGAGTCAATGTGAGGCTATATACAGGGGTACCGGTGCAGAGTCAATGTGGAGGCTATATACAGGGGTACCGGTACAGAGTCAATGTGGAGGCTATATACAGGGGTACCGGTACAGAGTCAATATGGAGGCTATATACAGGGTGTACCAGTACAGATCAATGTGGAGGCTATATACAGGGGTACCAGTACAGAGTCAATGTGGAGGCTATATACAGGGTGTACCAGTACAGAGTCAATGTGGAGGCTATTTACAGGGGTACCGGTACAGAGTCAATGTGGAGGTGAAATACAGGGGGTACCGGTACAGAGTCAATGTGGAGGCTATATACAGGGGGTACCGGTACAGAGTAAATGTGGAGGTGAATACAGGGGTACCAGTACAGAGTCACTGTGGAGGCTATATACAGGGGTACCGGTACAGAGTCAATGTGGAGGTGAAATACAGGGGTACCAGTACAGAGTCACTGTGGAGGCTATATACAGGGGCTACCGGTACAGAGTCATATGGGAGGCTATATACAGGGGCTACCGGTACAGAGTCAATGTGGAGGCTATATACAGGGGTACCGGTACAGAGTCAATGTGGAGGCTATATACAGGGGGTACCGGTACAGAGTCAATGTGGAGGTGAATACAGGGCTACCGGTACAGAGTAAATGTGGAGGTGAAATACAGGGGGTACCGGTACAGCGTAAATGTGGAGGGAAATACAGGGGGTACCGGTACAGAGTCAAATGTGGAGGTGAAATACAGGGGCTACCGGTACAGAGTCAATGTGGAGGTGAAATACAGGGGGTACCGTACAGAGTAATTTGGAGGTGAATACAGGTGGTACCGTACAGAGTAAATGTGGAGGTGAATACAGGGGGTACCGGTACAGAGTAAATGTGGAGGCTATATACAGGGGGTACCGGTACAGGTCAATGTGGAGGCTATATACAGGGGGTACTGGTACAGAGTCAATGTGGAGGCTATATACAGGGGTTACCGGTACAGAGTCAATGTGGAGGCTATATACAGGGGTACCAGTACAGAGTCAATGTGGAGGCTATATACAGGGGGTACCGGTACAGAGTCAATGTGGAGGCTATATACAGGGGGTACCGGTACAGAGTCAATGTGGAGGCTATATACAGGGTGTACCAGTACAGAGTCAATGTGAGGCTATATACAGGGGGTACCAGTACAGAGTCAATGTGGAGGCTATATACAGGGGTACCAGTACAGAGTCAATGTGGAGGCTATATACAGGGGTACCGGTACAGAGTCCATGTGGAGGCTATATACAGGGGTACCGGTACAGAGTCAATGTGGAGGTGAAATACAGGGTACCGGTACAGAGTCAATGTGGAGGCTATATACAGGGGTACCGGTACAGAGTCAATGTGGAGGGTAATACAGGGTATGGTACAGAGTCAATGTGGAGGCTATATACAGGGGTTACCGGTACAGAGTCAATGTGGAGGCTATATACAGGGGGTACCAGTACAGAGTCAATGTGGAGGCTATATACAGGGGTACCGTACAGAGTCATGTGGAGGCTATATACAGGGGTACCGGTACAGAGTCAATGTGGAGGCTATATACAGGGGTACCGGTACAGAGTCAATGTGGAGGCTATATACAGGGGTACCGGTACAGAGTCAATGTGGAGGCTATATACAGGGGGTACCGGTACAGAGTCATGTGGAGGCTATATACAGGGGGTACCAGTACAGAGTCAATGTGGAGGCTATATACAGGGGGTACCGGTACAGAGTCAATGTGGAGGTGATATACAGGGGGTACCGGTACAGAGTCAATGTGGAGGCTATATACAGGGGTACCGGTACAGAGTAATGTGGAGGTGAAATACAGGGGTACCGGTACAGAGTCAATGTGGAGGCTATATACAGGGGGTACCGTACAGAGTAAAATGTGGAGGTGAAATACAGGGGGTACGGTACAGAGTCAATGTGGAGGCTATATACAGGGGTACCGGTACAGAGTAATGTGGAGGCTATATACAGGGGGTACCGGTACAGAGTCAATGTGGAGGCTATATACAGGGGTACCGGTACAGAGTCAATGTGGAGGCTATATACAGGGGGTACCGGTACAGAGTCAATGTGGAGGCTATATACAGGGGTACCGTACAGAGTCAATGTGGAGGCTATATACAGGGTACCGGTACAGAGTCAATGTGGAGGCTATATACAGGGGGTACCGGTACAGAGTCAATGTGGAGGCTATATACAGGGGTACCGGTACAGAGTCAATGTGGAGGCTATATACAGGGGTACCGTACAGAGTCAATGTGGAGGCTATATACAGGGGTTACCGGTACAGAGTCAATGTGGAGGCTAAATACAGGGGTACCGGTACAGAGTCAATGTGGAGGCTATATACAGGGGTACCGGTACAGAGTCATGTGGAGGTATATACAGGGGGTACCGGTACAGAGTCAATGTGGAGGCTATATACAGGGGTTACCGGTACAGAGTCAATGTGGAGGCTATATACAGGGGTACCGGTACAGAGTCAATGTGGAGGCTATATACAGGGGTACCGGTACAGAGTCAATGTGGAGGCTATATACAGGGGGTACCGTACAGAGTCAATGTGGAGGCTATATACAGGGGGTACGGTACAGAGTCAATGTGGAGGCTATATACAGGGGTACCGGTACAGAGTCAATGTGGAGGCTATATACAGGGGGTACCGGTACAGAGTCAATGTGGAGGCTATATACAGGGGGTACCAGTACAGAGTCAATGTGGAGGCTATATACAGGGGGTACCGGTACAGAGTCAATGTGGAGGCTATATACAGGGGTACCGGTACAGAGTCAATGTGGAGGCTATATACAGGGGTACCGGTACAGAGTCAATGTGGAGGTATATACAGGGGGTACCGGTACAGAGTCAATGTGGAGGCTATATCAGGGGTACCGGTACAGAGTCAATGTGGAGGCTATATACAGGGGGTACCGGTACAGAGTCAATGTGGAGGCTATATACAGGGGTACCGGTACAGAGTCAATGTGGAGGCTATATACAGGGGTACCAGTACAGAGTCAATGTGGAGGCTATATACAGGGGTACCGGTACAGAGTCAATGTGGAGGCTGGGTACACGTACGAGTGGTGTGGAGGTATAGAGGGGGTGGGGTACCGTACACTAGTCATGGGTGTATAGTCCAGGTGGACAATCGATAAGGGTCAATGTGTGGGCTATATACAGGGGTACCGTACAGAGTCAATGTGGAGGCTATATACAGGGGTACCGGTACAGAGTCAATGTGGAGGCTATATACAGGGGTACCGGTACAGAGTAATGTGGAGGTGAAATACAGGGGGTACCGGTACAGAGTCAATGTGGAGGCTATATACAGGGGTACCGGTACAGAGTAAATGTGGAGGTGAATACAGGGGTACCGTACAGAGTCAATGTGGGGCTATATACAGGGGGTACCGGTACAGAGTAATGTGGAGGCTATATACAGGGTTACCGGTACAGAGTCAATGTGGAGGCTATATACAGGGGTACCGGTACAGAGTCAATGTGGAGACTATATACAGGGGTACCGGTACAGAGTCAATGTGGAGGCTATACAGGGGTACCGGTACAGAGTCAATGTGGAGGCTATATACAGGGGTACCGGTACAGAGTCAATGTGGAGGCTATATACAGGGGTACCGTACAGAGTCAATGTGGAGGCTATATACAGGTGTACCGGTACAGAGTCAATGTGGAGGCTATATACAGGGGGTACCGGTACAGAGTCAATGTGGAGGCTATATACAGGGGGTACCGGTACAGAGTCAATGTGGAGGTGAAATACAGGGTACCGGTACAGAGTCAATGTGGAGGCTATATACAGGGGGTACCGGTACAGAGTCAATGTGGAGGCTATATACAGGGGGTACCGGTACAGAGTCAATGTGGAGGCTATATACAGGGGTTACCGGTACAGAGTCAATGTGGAGGCTATATACAGGGGTACCGGTACAGAGTCAATGTGGAGGCTATATACAGGGGGTACCGGTACAGAGTCAATGTGGAGGCTATATACAGGGGGTACCGGTACAGAGTCAATGTGGAGGCTATATACAGGGGTACCGGTACAGAGTCAATGTGGAGGCTATATACAGGGGGTACCGGTACAGAGTCAATGTGGAGGCTATATACAGGGGGTACCGTACAGAGTCAATGTGGAGGCTATATACAGGGTGTACCAGTACAGAGTCAATGTGGAGGCTATATACAGGGGTACCGGTACAGAGTCAATGTGGAGGCTAAATACAGGGGTACCGGTACAGAGTCAATGTGGAGGCTATATACAGGGGGTACCGGTACAGAGTCAATGTGGAGGTAATACAGGGGGTACCAGTACAGAGTCAATGTGGAGGCTATATACAGGGGTACCGGTACAGAGTCAATGTGGAGGCTATATACAGGGGTACCGGTACAGAGTCAAGTGTGGGGGCTATATACAGGGGTACCGGTACAGAGAGTCAATGTGGAGGCTATATACAGGGGTACCGGTACAGAGTCAATGTGGAGGCTATATACAGGGGGTACCGGTACAGAGTCAATGTGGAGGCTATATACAGGGGGTACCGGTACAGAGTCAATGTGGAGGCTATATACAGGGGTACCGTACAGAGTCAATGTGGAGGCTATATACAGGGGGTACCGGTACAGAGTCAATGTGGAGGCTATATACAGGGGTACCGGTACAGAGTCAATGTGGAGGCTATATACAGGGGGTACCGGTACAGAGTCAATGTGGAGGCTATATACAGGGACCCGGTACAGAGTCAATGTGGAGGCTATATACAGGGGGTACCGGTACAGAGTCAATGTGGAGGCTATATACAGGGGGTACCGGTACAGAGTCAATGTGGAGGCTATATACAGGGGTACCGGTACAGAGTCAATGTGGAGGCTATATACAGGGGTACCGGTACAGAGTCAATGTGGAGGCTATATACAGGGGGTACCGGTACAGAGTCAATGTGGAGGCTATATACAGGGGGTACCGGTACAGAGTCAATGTGGAGGCTATATACAGGGGGTACCGGTACAGAGTCAATGTGGAGGCTATATACAGGGGGTACCGGTACAGAGTCAATGTGGAGGCTATATACAGGGGTACCGGTACAGAGTCAATGTGGAGGCTATATACAGGGGTACCGTACAGAGTCAATGTGGAGGCTATATACAGGGGGTACCGGTACAGAGTCAATGTGGAGGCTATATACAGGGGTACCGGTACAGAGTCAATGTGGAGGCTATATACAGGGGTACCGGTACAGAGTCAATGTGCTATATACAGGGGTACCGGTACAGAGTCAATGTGGAGGCTATATACAGGGGGTACCGGTACAGAGTCAATGTGGAGGCTATATACAGGGGTACCGGTACAGAGTCAATGTGGAGGCTATATACAGGGTACCGGTACAGAGTCATGTGGAGGCTATATACAGGGGTACCGGTACAGAGTCAATGTGGAGGCTATATACAGGGGGTACCGGTACAGAGTCAATGTGGAGCTATATACAGGGGTACCGGTACAGAGTCAATGTGGAGGCTATATACAGGGGTACCGGTACAGAGTCAATGTGGAGGCTATATACAGGGGTACTGGTACAGAGTCAATGTGGAGGCTATATACAGGGGTTACCGGTACAGAGTCAATGTGGAGGCTATATACAGGGGGTACCGGTACAGAGTCAATGTGGAGGCTATATACAGGGGTACCGGTACAGAGTCAATGTGGAGGCTATATACAGGGGGTACCGGTACAGAGTCAATGTGGAGGCTATATACAGGGGGTACCGGTACAGAGTCAATGTGGAGGCTATATACAGGGGGTACCGGTACAGAGTCAATGTGGAGGCTATATACAGGGGGTACTGGTACAGAGTCAATGTGGAGGCTATATACAGGGGTTACCGGTACAGAGTCAATGTGGAGGCTATATACAGGGGGTACCAGGTACAGAGTCAATGTGGAGGCTATATACAGGGGTACCGGTACAGAGTCAATGTGGAGGCTATATACAGGGGGTACCGGTACAGAGTCAATGTGGAGGCTATATACAGGGGGTACCGGTACAGAGTCAATGTGGAGGCTATATACAGGTGGTACCAGTACAGAGTCAATGTGGAGGCTATATACAGGGGGTACCAGTACAGAGTCAATGTGGAGGCTATATACAGGGGTACCAGTACAGAGTCAATGTGGAGGCTATATACAGGGGTACCGGTACAGAGTCAATGTGGAGGTGAAATACAGGGGGTACCGGTACAGAGTCAATGTGGAGGCTATATACAGGGGGTACCGGTACAGAGTCAATGTGGAGGTAAATACAGGGGGTACCAGTACAGAGTCAATGTGGAGGCTATATACAGGGGGTACCGGTACAGAGTCAATGTGGAGGTGAAATACAGGGGGTACCAGTACAGAGTCAATGTGGAGGCTATATACAGGGGCTACCGGTACAGAGTCAAGTGGAGGCTATATACAGGGGGTACCGGTACAGAGTCAATGTGGAGGCTATATACAGGGGTACCGGTACAGAGTCAATGTGGAGGCTATATACAGGGGGTACCGGTACAGAGTCAATGTGGAGGTGAATACAGGGTACCGGTACAGAGTAAATGGGAGGTGAAATACAGGGGGTACCGGTACAGAGTAAATGTGGAGGTATATACAGGGGTACCGGTACAGAGTAATGTGGAGGTGAATACAGGGGTACCGGTACAGAGTCAATGTGGAGGAAATACAGGGGTACCGGTACAGAGTCAATGTGGAGGTAAATACAGGTGGTACCGTACAGAGTCAATGTGGAGGTGATACAGGGGTACCGGTACAGAGTCAATGTGGAGGCTATATACAGGGGTACCGTACAGAGTCAATGTGGAGGCTATATACAGGGGTACTGGTACAGAGTCAATGTGGAGGCTATATACAGGGGTTACCGGTACAGAGTCAATGTGGAGGCTATATACAGGGGGTACCGGTACAGAGTCAATGTGGAGGCTATATACAGGGGTACCGGTACAGAGTCAATGTGGAGGCTATATACAGGGGGTACCGGTACAGAGTCAATGTGGAGGCTATATACAGGGGGTACCGTACAGAGTCAATGGAGGCTATATACAGGGTGTACCAGTACAGAGTCAATGTGGAGGCTATATACAGGGGTACCGGTACAGAGTCAATGTGAGGCTATATACAGGGGGTACCGGTACAGAGTCAATGTGGAGGCTATATACAGGGGGTACCGGTACAGAGTCAATGTGGAGGCATATACAGGGGGTACCGTACAGAGTCAATGTGGAGGTATATACAGGGGTACCGTACAGAGTCAATGTGGAGGCTATATACAGGGGGTACCGGTACAGAGTCAATGTGGAGGCTATATATACAGGGTACTGGTACAGAGTCAATGTGGAGGCTATATACAGGGTTACCGGTACAGAGTCAATGTGGAGGCTATATACAGGGGTACCAGTACAGAGTCAATGTGGAGGCTATATACAGGGGGTACCGGTACAGAGTCAATGTGGAGGCTATATACAGGGGGTACCGGTACAGAGTCAATGTGGAGGCTATATACAGGGGTACCGGTACAGAGTCAATGTGGAGGCTATATACAGGGTGTACCAGTACAGAGTCAATGTGGAGGCTATATACAGGGGTACCGGTACAGAGTCAATGTGGAGGCTATATACAGGGGGTACCGGTACAGAGTCAATGTGGAGGCTATATACAGGGGGTACCGGTACAGAGTCAATGTGGACTATATACAGGGGTACCGGTACAGAGTCAATGTGGAGGCTATATACAGGGGTACCGGTACAGAGTCAATGTGGAGGCTATATACAGGGGTACCGGTACAGAGTCAATGTGGAGGCTATATACAGGGGGTACCGGTACAGAGTCAATGTGGAGGCTATATACAGGGGGTACCGGTACAGAGTCAATGTGGAGGCTATATACAGGGGTGTACCGGTACAGAGTCAATGTGGAGGCTATATATACAGGGTACCGTACAGAGTCAATGTGGAGGCTATATACAGGGGGTACCGGTACAGAGTCAATGTGGAGGCTATATACACAGGGTACCGGTACAGAGTCAATGTGGAGGCTATATACAGGGGGTACCGGTACAGAGTCAATGTGGAGGCTATACAGGGGTACCGGTACAGAGTCAATGTGGAGGCTATATACAGGGGTACCGGTACAGAGTCAATGTGGAGGCTATATACAGGGGGTACCGGTACAGAGTCAATGTGGAGGCTATATACAGGGGTACCGGTACAGAGTCAATGTGGAGGCTATATACAGGGGTACCGGTACAGAGTCAATGTGGAGGCTATATACAGGGGGTACCGGTACAGAGTCAATGTGGAGGCTATATACAGGGGTACCGGTACAGAGTCAATGTGGAGGCTATATACAGGGGGTACCGGTACAGAGTCAATGTGGAGGCTATATACAGGGGGTACCGTACAGAGTCAATGTGGAGGCTATATACAGGGGTACCGGTACAGAGTCAATGTGGAGGCTATATACAGGGGGTACCGGTACAGAGTCAATGGAGGCTATATACAGGGTGTACCAGTACAGAGTCAATGTGGAGGCTATATACAGGGGGTACCGGTACAGAGTCAATGTGGAGGCTATATACAGGGTGTACCGTACAGAGTCAATGTGGAGGCTATATACAGGGGTACCGGTACAGAGTCAATGTGGAGGTATATACAGGGGGTACCGGTACAGAGTCAATGTGGAGGCTATATACAGGGGTACCGGTACAGAGTCAATGTGGAGGCTATATACAGGGGTACCAGTACAGAGTCAATGTGGAGGCTATATACAGGGGTACCGGTACAGAGTCAATGTGGAGGTAAATACAGGGGTACCAGTACAGAGTCATGTGGAGGCTATATACAGGGCTACCGGTACAGAGTCAATGGGCTATATACAGGGGCTACCGGTACAGAGTCAATGTGGAGGCTATATACAGGGGGTACCGGTACAGAGTCAATGTGGAGGCTATATACAGGGGGTACCGGTACAGAGTCAATGTGGAGGTGAAATACAGGCTACGTACAGAGTAAATGTGGAGGTGAATACAGGGGTACCGGTACAAGTCGTAAATGTGGAGGTGAAATACAGGGGGTACCGTTACAGAGTAAATGTGGAGGTGAAATACAGGGGCTACCGGTACAGAGTAAATGTGGAGGTGAAATACAGGGGGTACCGGTACAGAGAAATTTGGAGGTGAAATACAGGGGTACCGGTACAGAGTAAATGTGGAGGCTAAATACAGGGGGTACCGGTACAGAGTCAATGTGGAGGCTATATACAGGGGGTACCGGTACAGAGTCAATGTGGAGGCTATATACAGGGGTACCGGTACAGAGTCAATGTGGAGGCTATATACAGGGGGTACCGGTACAGAGTCAATGTGGAGGCTATATACAGGGGGTACCAGTACAGAGTCAATGTGGAGGCTATATACAGGGGGTACCGTACAGAGTCAATGTGGAGGCTATATACAGGGGGTACCGGTACAGAGTCAATGTGGAGGCTATATACAGGGGGTACCGGTACAGAGTCAATGTGGAGGCTATATACAGGGGGTACCGGTACAGAATCAATGTGGAGGCTATATACAGGGGGTACCGGTACAGAGTCAATGTGGAGGCTATATACAGGGGTACCAGTACAGAGTCAATGTGGAGGCTATATACAGGGGGTACCGGTACAGAGTCAATGTGGAGGCTATATACAGGGGGTACCGGTACAGAGTCAATGTGGAGGCTAAATACAGGGGTACCGGTACAGAGTCAATGTGGAGGCTATATACAGGGGGTACCGGTACAGAGTCAATGTGGAGGCTATATACAGGGGGTACCGGTACAGAGTCAACGTGGAGGCTATATACAGGGGTACCGGTACAGAGTCAATGTGGAGGCTATATACAGGGGGTACCAGTACAGAGTCAATGTGGAGGCTATATACAGGGGGTACCGTACAGAGTCAATGTGGAGGCTATATACAGGGTACCGGTACAGAGTCATGTGGAGGCTATATACAGGGGTACGGTACAGAGTCAATGTGGAGGCTATATACAGGGTGTACCAGTACAGAGTCAATGTGGAGGCTATATACAGGGGTACCGGTACAGAGTCAATGTGGAGGCTATATACAGGGGGTACCGGTACAGAGTCAATGTGGAGGCTATATACAGGGGTACCGGTACAGAGTCAATGTGGAGGCTATATACAGGGGGTACCAGTACAGAGTCAATGTGGAGGCTATATACAGGGGGTACCGTTACAGAGTCAATGTGGAGGAAATACAGGGGTACCGGTACAGATTCAATGTGGAGGCTATATACAGGGGTACCGGTACAGAGTAAATGTGGAGGAAATACAGGGGGTACCGGTACAGAGTCAATGTGGAGGCTATATACAGGGGGTACCGTACAGAGTCAATGTGGAGGTGAAATACAGGGGGTACCAGTACAGAGTCAATGTGGAGGCTATATACAGGGGGTACCGGTACAGAGTCAATGGGCTATATACAGGGGGTACCGTACAGAGTCATGTGGAGGCTATATACAGGGGGTACCGGTACAGAGTCAGTGGAGGCTATATACAGGGGTACCGGTACAGAGTCAATGTGGAGTGAATACAGGGGTACCGGTACAGAGTCAATGTGGAGGTGAAATACAGGGGTACCGGTACAGAGTCAATGTGGAGGTAATACGGGGGTACCGGTACAGAGTAATGTGGAGGTGAAATACAGGGGCTACCGGTCCAGAGTAAATGTGAGGTGAATACAGGGGGTACCGGTACAGAGTAAATGTGGAGGTGAAATACAGGGGGTACCGGTACAGAGTAAATGTGGAGGCTATATACAGGGGGTACCGGTACAGAGTAAATGTGGGAGGCTATATACAGGGGGTACCGGTACAGAGTCAATGTGGAGGCTATATACAGGGGGTACCGGTACAGAGTCATGTGGAGGCTATATACAGGGGTGGTACCGGTACAGGTAGTCAATGTGGAGGCTATATACAGGGGGTACCGGTACAGAGTCAATGTGGAGGCTATATACAGGGGGTACCGGTACAGAGTCAATGTGGAGGCTATATACAGGGGGTACCGGTACAGAGTCAATGTGAGGCTATATACAGGGGGTACCGGTACAGAGTCAATGTGGAGGCTATATACAGGGGTACCGGTACAGAGTCAATGTGGAGGCTATATACAGGGGGTACCAGTACAGAGTCAATGTGGAGGCTATATACAGGGGTACCGGTACAAGAGTCAATGTGGAGGCTATATACAGGGGTACCGGTACAGAGTCAATGTGGAGGCTATATACAGAGGTACCGGTACAGAGTCAATGTGGAGGCTATATACAAGATGGGTATCCGGTACAGAGTCAATGTGGAGCTGTATACAGGCGGTACCGGTACAGAGTCAATGTGGAGGCTGTATACAGGAGGTACCGGTACAGAGTCAATGTGGAGGCTGTATACAGGGTGGTACCGGTACAGAGTCAATGTGGAGGCTATATACAGGGGTACCGGTACAGAGTTCAATGTGGAGGCTATATACAGGGGGTTACCGGTACAGAGTCAATGTGAGGACTATATACAGGGGTACCGTTACAGAGTCAGTGTGGAGGCTATATACAGGAGGGTACGGTACAGAGTCAATGTGGCAATGTGGAGGCTGTATTACAGGCTGGTACCGGTACAGAGTCAATGTGGACGGCTATATACAGGGGTACTGACCGTACAGAGTCAGTGTGGAGGCTGTATACAGGGGTACCGGTACAGAGTCAATGCTGGAGGCTAATACTAGGGGGTACCGGTACAGAGTCAGTGTGGAGGCTCTATACCGGGGTACTGGTACAGAGGTCAATGTGGAGGCTGTATACAGGGGGTACGGTACAGAGTCAATGTGGAGGCTATATACATGGGGTACTGGTACAGAGTCAATCTGGAGGCTGTATACAGGGGGTACCGGTACAGAGTCAATGTGGAGACTATATACAGGGGTGTTACAGTACAGAAGTCAATGCTGGAGGTTCTATACAGGATATTACAGTACAGAGTCAATGTGGAGGCTATATACAGGGGGTACCGGTACAGAGTCAATGTGGAGGCTGTATACAGGGGGTACCGGTACAGAGTCAATGTGGAGGCTATATACAGTGGTACTGGTACAGAGTCAATCTGGAGGCTGTATACAGGGGGTACGCGGTACAGAGTCAATGTGGAGACTATATACAGGGTGTTACAGTACAGAGTCCAATGTGGAGGTTCTATACAGGGTATTACAGTACAGAGTCAATGTGGAGGCTATATACAGGGGGTACCGGTACAGAGTCAATGTGGAGGCTGTATACAGGGGGTACCGGTACAGAGTCAGTGTGGAGGCTATATACAGGGGGTACTGGTACAGAGTCAATGTGGAGGCTGTATACAGGGGGTACCGGTACAGAGTCAATGTGGAGACTATATACAGGGTGTTACAGTACAGAGTCAATGTGGAGGTTATATACAGGGTATTACGGTACAGAGTCAATGTGGAGGCTATATACAGGGGGTACCGGTACAGAGTCAATGTGGAGGCTGTATACAGGAGGTACCGGTACAGAGTCAATGTGGAGGCTGTATACAGGAGGTACCGGTACAGAGTCAATGTGGAGGCTATATACAGGGGGTACCGGTACAGAGTCAATGTGGAGGCTGTATACAGGAGGTACCGGTACAGAGTCAATGTGGAGGCTACATAGAGGAGGTACCGGTACAGAGTCAATGTGGAGGCTATATACAGAGGGTACCGGTACAGAGTCAATGTGGAGGCTATATACAGGAGGTACCGGTACAGAGTCAATGTGGAGGCTATATACAGAGGGTACCGGTACAGAGTCAATGTGGAGGCTATATACAGGGGGTACTGGTACAGAGTCAATGTGGAGGCTATATACAGGGGGTACCGGTACAGAGTCAATGTGGAGGCTATATACAGAGGGTACCGGTACAGAGTCAATGTGGAGGCTATATACAGGAGGTACCGGTACAGAGTCAATGTGGAGGCTGTATACAGGAGGTACCGGTACAGAGTCAATGTGGAGGCTGTATACAGGAGGTACCGGTACAGAGTCAATGTGGAGGCTGTATACAGGAGGTACCGGTACAGAGTCAATGTGGAGGCTGTATACAGGAGGTACCGGTACAGAGTCAATGTGGAGGCTGTATACAGGAGGTACCGGTACAGAGTCAATGTGGAGGCTGTATACAGGGGGTACCGGTACAGAGTCAATGTGGAGGCTGTATACAGGAGGTACCGGTACAGAGTCAATGTGGAGGCTGTATACAGGAGGTACCGGTACAGAGTCAATGTGGAGGCTGTATACAGGGGGTACCGGTACAGAGTCAATGTGGAGGCTATATACAGGGGGTACTGGTACAGAGTCAATGTGGAGGCTGTATACAGGGGGTACCGGTACAGAGTCAATGTGGAGGCTATATACAGGAGGTACCGGTACAGAGTCAATGTGGAGGCTGTACACAGGGGGTACCGGTACAGAGTCAATGTGGAGGCTGTATACAGGAGGTACCGGTACAGAGTCAATGTGGAGGCTGTATACAGGGGGTACCGGTACAGAGTCAATGTGGAGGCTGTATACAGGAGGTACCGGTACAGAGTCAATGTGGAGGCTGTATACAGGAGGTACCGGTACAGAGTCAATGTGGAGGCTATATACAGGGGGTACCGGTACAGAGTCAATGTGGAGGCTGTATACAGGAGGTACCGGTACAGAGTCAATGTGGAGGCTACATAGAGGAGGTACCGGTACAGAGTCAATGTGGAGGCTATATACAGAGGGTACCGGTACAGAGTCAATGTGGAGGCTATATACAGGAGGTACCGGTACAGAGTCAATGTGGAGGCTATATACAGAGGGTACCGGTACAGAGTCAATGTGGAGGCTATATACAGGGGGTACTGGTACAGAGTCAATGTGGAGGCTATATACAGGGGGTACCGGTACAGAGTCAATGTGGAGGCTATATACAGAGGGTACCGGTACAGAGTCAATGTGGAGGCTATATACAGGAGGTACCGGTACAGAGTCAATGTGGAGGCTGTATACAGGAGGTACCGGTACAGAGTCAATGTGGAGGCTACATAGAGGAGGTACCGGTACAGAGTCAATGTGGAGGCTATATACAGAGGGTACCGGTACAGAGTCAATGTGGAGGCTATATACAGGAGGTACCGGTACAGAGTCAATGTGGAGGCTATATACAGAGGGTACCGGTACAGAGTCAATGTGGAGGCTATATACAGGGGGTACTGGTACAGAGTCAATGTGGAGGCTATATACAGGGGGTACCGGTACAGAGTCAATGTGGAGGCTATATACAGAGGGTACCGGTACAGAGTCAATGTGGAGGCTATATACAGGAGGTACCGGTACAGAGTCAATGTGGAGGCTGTATACAGGAGGTACCGGTACAGAGTCAATGTGGAGGCTGTATACAGGAGGTACCGGTACAGAGTCAATGTGGAGGCTGTATACAGGAGGTACCGGTACAGAGTCAATGTGGAGGCTGTATACAGGAGGTACCGGTACAGAGTCAATGTGGAGGCTGTATACAGGGGGTACCGGTACAGAGTCAATGTGGAGGCTGTATACAGGAGGTACCGGTACAGAGTCAATGTGGAGGCTGTATACAGGAGGTACCGGTACAGAGTCAATGTGGAGGCTGTATACAGGGGGTACCGGTACAGAGTCAATGTGGAGGCTATATACAGGGGGTACTGGTACAGAGTCAATGTGGAGGCTGTATACAGGGGGTACCGGTACAGAGTCAATGTGGAGGCTGTATACAGGGGGTACCGGTACAGAGTCAATGTGGAGGCTATATACAGGGGGTACCAGTACAGAGTCAATGTGGAGGCTATATACAGTGGGTACCGGTACAGAGTCAATGTGGAGGATATACAGGAGGTACCGGTACAGAGTCAATGTGGAGGATATACAGGAGGTACCGGTACAGAGTCAATGTGGAGGCTATATACAGGGGGTACCGGTACAGAGTCAATGTGGAGGCTATATACAGGGGGTACCGGTACAGAGTCAATGTGGAGGCTATATACAGAGGGTACCGGTACAGAGTCAATGTGGAGGCTGTATACAGGGGGTACCGGTACAGAGTCAGTGTGGAGGCTATATACAGGGGGCACCGGTACAGAGTCAATGTGGAGGCTATATACAGGGGGTACTGGTACAGAGTCAGTGTGGAGGCTATATACAGAGGGTACCGGTACAGAGTCAATGTGGAGGCTATATAGAGGGGTACCGGTACAGAGTCAATATGGAGGCTATATACAGGAGGTACCGGTACAGAGTCAATGTGGAGGATATACAGGAGGTACCGGTACAGAGTCAATGTGGAGGCTGTATACAGGGGGTACCGGTACAGAGTCAATGTGGAGGCTATATACAGGGGGTACCTGTACAGAGTCAATGTGGAGGATATACAGGAGGTACCGGTACAGAGTCAATGTGGAGGCTGTATACAGGGGGTACCGGTACAGAGTCAATATGGAGGCTATATACAGGGGGTACCGGTACAGAGTCAATGTGGAGGCTATATACAGGGGGTACTGGTACAGAGTCAATGTGGAGGCTGTATACAGGGGGTACCGGTACAGAGTCAATGTGGAGGCTATATACAGGAGGTACCGGTACAGAGTCAATGTGGAGGCTGTATACAGGGGGTACTGGTACAGAGTCAATGTGGAGGCTATATACAGGGGGTACTGGTACAGAGTCAATGTGGAGGCTGTATACAGGGGGTACTGGTACAGAGTCAATGTGGAGGCTATATACAGGAGGTACCGGTACAGAGTCAATGTGGAGGCTGTATACAGGGGGTACCGGTACAGAGTCAATATGGAGGCTATATACAGGGGGTACTGGTACAGAGTCAGTGTGGAGGCTATATACAGGGGGTACCGGTACAGAGTCAATGTGGAGGATATACAGAGGGTACCGGTACAGAGTCAATGTGGAGGCTATACAGGGGGTACCAGTACAGAGTCAATGTGGAGGCTAAATACAGGAGGTATCGGTACAGAGTCAATGTGGAGGCTGTATACAGGGGGTACCGGTACAGAGTCAATATGGAGGCTATATACAGGGGGTACCGGTACAGAGTCAGTGTGGAGGCTATATACAAGGTGGTACCGGTACAGAGTCAATGTGGAGGCTTTATACAGGAGGTACCGGTACAGAGTCAATGTGGAGGCTATATACAGGGGGTACCGGTACAGAGTCAATGTGGAGGATATACAGAGGGTACCGGTACAGAGTCAATGTGGAGGCTATACAGGGGGTACCGGTACAGAGTCAATGTGGAGGCTATATACAGAGGGTACCGGTACAGAGTCAATATGGAGGCTATATACAGGGGGTACCGGTACAGAGTCAGTGTGGAGGCTATATACAAGGTGGTACCGGTACAGAGTCAATGTGGAGGCTTTATACAGGAGGTACCGGTACAGAGTCAATGTGGAGGCTATATACAGGGGGTACCGGTACAGAGTCAATGTGGAGGCTATATACAGAGGGTACCGGTACAGAGTCAATGTGGAGGCTATATACAGGGGGTACCGGTACAGAGTCAATGTGGAGGCTATATACAGAGGGTACCGGTACAGAGTCAATGTGGAGGCTATATACAGGGTATTACGGTTCAGAGTCAATGTGGAGGCTATATAAAGGGGGTACCGGTACAGAGTCAATGTGGAGGCTATATACAGGGGGTACCGGTACAGAGTCAATGTGGAGGCTATATACAGGGGGTACCGGTACAGAGTCAATGCGGAGGCTATATACAGGGGGTACCAGTACAGAGTCAATGTGGAGGCTATATAGAGGGGGTACCGGTACAGAGTCAATGTGGAGGCTATATACAGGGGGTACCAGTACAGAGTCAATGTGGAGGCTATATACAGGGGGTACCGGTACAGAGTCAATATTGAGGCTATATACAGGGGGTACCGGTACAGAGTCAATGTGGAGGCTATATACAGGGGGTACCAGTACAGAGTCAATGTGGAGGCTATATAGAGGGGGTACCGGTACAGAGTCAATGTGGAGGCTATATACAGAGGGTACCGGTACAGAGTCAATGTGGAGGCTATATACAGGGGGTACCGGTACAGAGTCAATGTGGAGGCTATATACAGGGGGTACCGGTACAGAGTCAATGTGGAGGCTATATACAGGGGGTACCGGTACAGAGTCAATGTGCAGGGGTACAGGTTAGTTGAGGTCATTTGTACATGTAGGTAGGGGTACAGGTTAGTTGAGGTCATTTGGGGTAAAGGGACTATTCATAGATAATAAACAGGTTAGTTGAGGTCATTTGTACATGTAGGTAGGGGTACAGGTTAGTTGAGGTCATTTGTACATGTAGGTAGGGGTACAGGTTAGTTGAGGTCATTTGTACATGTAGGTCGGGGTAAAGGGACTATTCATAGATAATAAACAGGTTAGTTGAGGTCATGTGTACATGTAGGTAGGGGTACAGGTTAGTTGAGGTCATTTGTACATGTAGGTCGGGGTAAAGGGACTATTCATAGATAATAAACAGCAATGTAAATAGTCCGGGTGGCCATTTGATGAATTGTTCAGCAGCCTTATGGGGATGGAAGCTGTAATAGAGGGTTCTAGGAAGAACACTTCAAAGAGGGTACATAGAGGGTACTAGGTAGCACCAAAAAGGGTTTCCCTATGAGGACAGCCCGAAGAACCCTATGTGGTTTTACTTTGACTCTTTGTCTAACTGTATATTTCATGTTTAAATGTGCTTATTGTTTAATTCTAATCAGATAAACAATGAATACTAAACCAAATCACAACAGTGATTTTTTTCTTGGCCAGCAAAAACGGGCGGTCTTACCAGGGACTGAGTCTCATAAGCGGGATGGGGGCGCAGGTGAAGAACACAGTGACCAATAGGAAGGACCGTCTGCCCCACACGTCTGACAAGGCACCAATCAGAGGGGCGCTCATGAAGGACAGAAGACCCTGTTGAGGAGGAGGGTGAAGAGGGTAGGTGCCTCTGTTAAAATTGCCATGGTTACCGGGAACCCATAATGAGAAGGCTCATTCATCTTTAAAGGAAATGAGAGCGAGCTTGATTACAATCATGTTGCAGCACAAAAATGGCTCGTTTTATGACCTATAATAAACCTACAATAAACATGCACTTGATATGAAATAATAAGATACTGAAAAAAGATCAGCTAGAGTACACAGAATAAAGAATGTGCTGCTTTTGTTCAACTCTATGGGGGGGGTTCCTCTATAGCATACAGGTGATCAATAAATGGCATAGTTGGTTCATTTTTGGGGGAGATATACTGTTCGTAGTCTTTGCTAAATAGTTATTTCTAAGCCTGAGGTCTTACCTTCACCCCTTGAATGAGACCATTCATCAGAAACGTGTGCTGTGGAAAAGTTTCATGTAAAACCTGCAAAGAACAGAAAAACCACAAACATCTTAAACAGTTCGATGGAAAGGCTGCCAAGAAACCATAACAGTCACAGACACACACACACACACACACACACACATCTTAAACAGGGCTGTTCGATGGAAAGGCTGCCAAGAAACCATAACAGTCACAGACACACACACACACACACACACACACACACACAAGCATTTTAACAAGACAAGAAACCTACCCTAAAAAACAACACAGGTGCGTTTTACTAGACCATTTAAAAGGGAAGGTTGACAGAGAGGGAAGATAGACAGAGAGAGAAGGTGAGAATATAAAGATGAAGAGGAAAATAAGAGCAAGAGAAGGATGACTGTACAGTGTCAGAAAGAACAAGATAGAGAGCGATAGAGACCTATAGACAATTAGTATTTCTGTAATTCCTCATTACCTCCTTTCTCCCCTCCTTCTCAACCGTATTGGAGGGAAAGGCCAAGGGCCCTCGGTCCCAATGAGTTTTGAGAAGATTTATCTCAGTTAACCCAGAACACTCTGGGTCCATATGTGTTAAGAGAAGAGATAGAATGAGGATCGGAACGGAATCGGAGAAAAAATCTCCACCCTGTCTCTTTGCAAGTTAAGGGAAAGTCTATGGGCCAAATGTCCCCTCCACTTCCAAAATGTGAAAAGATGCTAACACCTGCGAAGTCATGATTTGTCCAAAGCACCAGAACAAATGCTGCTAATTATCTCACGCATCCCCTTGTATCATGACAGACCTCCGGTACCATTTACAGTTGAAGTCAGAAGTTTACATACACTTAGGTTGTAGTCTTTAAAACTCATTTTTCAACCACTCCACAAATGTATTGTTAACAAACTATAGTTTTGGCAAGTCGGGTTAGGACATCTACTTTGTGCATGACACAAGTCATTCTTCCAACAATTGTTTACAGACAGATTATTTAATTTATAATTCACTGTATCACAATTCCAGTGGGTTAGAAGTTTACATACACTAAGTTGACTGTGCCTTTAAACAGCTTGGAAATTTCCAGAAAAAGATGTCATGGTTTAGAAGCTTCTGATAGGCTAATTGGCGTAATTTTAGTTAATTGGAGGTGTACCTGTGGATGTATTTCAAGGCCTACCTTCAAACTCAGTGCCTCTTTGCTTGACATCATGGGAAAGTCAAAAGAAATCAGCCAAGACCTCAGAAAAAAAATTGTAGACCTCCACAAGTCTGGTTCATCCTTGGGAGCAATTTCCAAACGCCTGAAGGTATCACGTTAATCTGTACAAACAATAGTACGCAAGTATAAACACCATGGGACGATGCAGCCGTCATACCGCTCAGAAAGGAGACACATTCTGTCTCCTAGAGATGAATGTATTTTGGTGCGAAATGTGTAAATCAATCCCAGAACAACAGCAAAGGACCTTGTGAAGATGCTGGAGGAAACAGGTACAAAGGTATCTATATTCACAGTAAAATGAGTCCTATATCGACATAACCCGAAAGGCCGCTCAGCAAGGAAGAAGCCACTGCTCCAAAGCCGCCATCAAAAAGACAGACTACAGTTTGCAACTGCACATGGGGACAAAGATAGTACTTTTTGATTTGATTTTTGATTTGATTTAATTTTGGAGAAATGTCCTCTGGTCTGATGAAACAAAAATAGAACTGTTTGGCCATAATGACCATTGTTATGTTTGGAGGAAAAAGGGGGTGGCTTGCAAGCTGAAGATCCCCATCCCAACCGTGAAGTACGGGGGTGGCAGCATCATGTTGTGGTGGTGCTTTGCTGCAGGATGGACTGGTACACTTCACAAAATAGATGGCATCATGAGGTAGGAAAATTATGTGGATATATTGAAGCAACATCTCAAGACATCAGTTGGTCGCAAATGGGTCTTCCAAATGGACAATGACCCCAAGCATACTTCCAAAGTTGTGGCAAAATGGCTTAAGGACAACAAAGTCAAGGTATTGGAGTGGCCATCGCAAAGCCCTGACCTCAATCCTATGGAGCGAGCAAGGAGGCCTACAAACCTGACTCAGTTTCACCAGCTCTGTCAGGAGGAATGAGCCATAATTCACCCAACACATTGTGGGAAGCTTGTAGAAGGCCACCCGAAACATTTGAACCAAGTTAAACAATTTAAAGGCAATGCTACCAAATACTAATTGATTGTATGTAAACTTCTGACCCATTGGGAATGTGATGAAAGAAATAAAAGCTGAAATAAATCATGCTCTCTCCTCTTATTCTGACATTCCACATTCTTCAAATAAAGTGGTGATCCTAAATGACCTAAAACAGGGAATATTTACAAGGATTAAATGTCAGGAATTGTGAAAAACTAAGTTTAAATGTATTTGGCTAAGGTGTATGTAAACTTCCGATTCAACTGTATGTTTATGTCGTCTGTGCACAAGATATTATGAAAAGATGGATGCGAGGAATCAAGGCCATTTTGTTTTAGAAAGAGCCCTACACTCCTAAAAATAAACGTGCAATAGGAGAACCATTTTAGGGTGTCTGAATGAACCATACATGGGATGGTTCTTTGAATAAACATACAAAAATGCAAAACCAGACATTTTTCAGCCTTCTAGGACCAGAATTCAATAGACCTGCTGTAGGGTTTCAAGGCCTATTTGCATATTTCCCACAGTGCCTTTCAGGTGAATTTTTGAGTTAGCATCCATGAATGTGTTTGCTATTGACAGAGACATGGTTGTTGTACTCATCCAATTTCATTCCTCAGCCTTTTTACCAATTGAGATCCTAAGAGAATATGTTTTCATAAAATGTTACTAAAAAAATTAAACATATTTCATAAGGATTTATTTTTCAGGGCATAGTTTTACCCTAATACAGTGGTCTGAAACTCTTGGTTTACAGGCCACATTAGGCCTGCAAGTTACATTATGCTGGCTTGGAAAGAGATGTGTGATTCTGGCTTGCAAAGTGATGTGTAATTCCCATTGGAATCCAGCCACAGTGGGGCTAACCAACATGTGGGATCTTTTTATCCATCTACAACCTGCATCCAGAACTATTTCCAGTGTTGGGAAGACTAAAATATGAGACTACCTTAAACATCTAAACTGGAACAACAATTTTAGTAACATATGCAATAAGTCCAAGTAACCGATTGGAATAGTTTAGAACAATTGATGTTATTTATATTTGAGTAGCTTGATATGAATTAATCAATCAATGTACATGCAAATACATAGATATTGAAACAAATATATATTTTTAAATCAACCGTATAGATCATGCTGGGAAATATGATAATGATGAGCATGGTTTTGGCTCAACTCTGGTTATTAACACCAGTACTGAGGATATTTTAAGTGTTAATTTAAATCTTTACAGCCTTCATTGAATTCTTGAATCAATACAAAATATTTCAACAACCTTTCCAAATTCTGAAGAACCGTAGATGCCACATCAAGCACCCCACACTTAACTCAAAGGATATTTATCACACAAGTGTTCATAAAGGAACCTTAAGAGCTGAGGAAGAAACATTTAAGAACCTTAATTTTTTTTCAGTGCAGATCACATGTCAAACCCATTCCAAGGAGGGCTGAGTGTCAGCGGGTTTTCACTCCTCCCTTGTACTTGATTCATTCATTAAATTCACTAATTAGTAATGAACTCCCCTCACCTGGTTGTCTAGGTCTTAAGTGAAAGGACAAATAAAAAAGCTGCAGAAAGTAGGCCCTCCATGGAATGAGTTTGACACCCCTGGTGTAAATAAACCTGGAGAGACCTAGCTAGCCCAATTCTGATATTTTGCCAAATTACAGTCAAAAGAGCTTAACTGATTCATCAAAATACCAATTACTGGAAAAAGATCTGAGTTAGGCTGATGTGTAAATGGAAAAAGATCATAATTAGGCAGAGGCAGTCTAACTCTGACGTTTTATTACACAAATTTGTATTTTGACCAATCGCATCAGATCTTTTCACATCAGCTCTTTTTCAAAGCTGATCTGGTTGGTCAAAATACCCATTTGAAAGATAGGCAGGCAAGCCAGATAGAGATGGAACTCACTGTCAGCATTGGAGTGGTAAGGAGACCCCAGGCAAAGAACTCCAGGAAGATGACCACCACAGCATGGGAAACACTGGGTCTGCCAATACCCTGGCCCGGCTGCAACACACAGTAAACAAAGTCAGCCATTTTGGAACATATTGTATTCCATGTTAAAACATACACTATGGAAATGAGCAGCTCTTACAGTGTTAGAAAAATGTAAACAGCTTTTCAAAAAGGTAACTTTGAGATGATCAACATCCACCATTTCACCATAATCACAAAGCTTATCAAATAAATCATTATCGGGACCCTGTAAATCGCTTTGCTGTATTTGAGTGCCTAGACTTATTTTGACAAATGCAGTCTATTCTTTTGGGAAGCAGACATACAATATGTACTATTAGGAAAACAATTTACTAAGGCAACCATTTATTGATCTCCACTCTATACTGTAGATCGTTCTTCTGAATGGGATGGTCAAGAGGAGTCCAAACAGAAATGATCAATAAAAAAAGCCCACTGCTTCTCTGTCAATATGAATCAGTCACTTTGCTATTTGAAGACATCCACGTGGCCATTGTCTCCCAGGACACCCCTGAGCAAGGACAGACAGCAGTGGTATTTGAGGAAGGCAGTGGCATAGAAAAGATAGATAGATTAGCACAGGCCCCTAGCTACTTCACAGCACAGCGTGAGGCAGCCTGCAGCTTGGGAAGCTTGGGACATGGCCGTTACATAACAGTGGAGACGAGATGGGCCCCCCAATTCCCTAGTCCTCACAACTTGAGTGCACCAAGTTTGCTGTGTGTATGTAATATGTATGCGTGAGTGAGGACTGGAGGAGATTGAGACGTGGTTGTGTTCTCAGCTCGCTGTCACGCAAAGAGCAAATCACGTCATCGTCACCTAGTCTAAACTGAGAAATTAGACATACAGTGGGGCAAAAAAGTATTTAGTCAATCACCAATTGTGCAAGTTCTCCCACTTAAAAAGATGAGAGAGGCCTGTAATTTTCATCATAGGTACACTTCAACTATGACAGAATCTGGGGAGACAGAATCTGCAATAGGTAAGCAGCTTGGGTTGAAGAAATCAACTGTGGGAGCAGTTGATACCAGACATACAAGATCACTGATAATCTCCCTCGATCTGGAGCTCCACGCAAGATCTCACCCCGTGGGGTCAAAATGATCACAAGAACGGTGAGCAAAAAACCCTGAACCACACGGGGGGACCTAGTGAATGACCTGTAGAGAGCTGGGACCAAAGTAACAAAGCCTACCATCAGTAACACACTACGCCGCTAGGGACTCAAATCCTGCAGTGCCAGACGTGTCCCCCTGCTTAAGCCTGTACATGTCCAGGCCCGTCTGAAGTTTGCTAGAGAGAATTTGGATGATCCAGAAGAAGATTGGGAGAATGTCATATGGTCAGATCAAACCAAAATAGAACTTTTTGGTTAAAACTCAACTCGTCGTGTTTGGAGGACAAAGAATGTTGAGTTGCATCCAAAGAACACCATACCTACTGTGAAGAATGGGGGTGGAAACATCATGCTTTGGGGCTGTTTTTCTTCAAAGGGACCAGGACGATTGATCCGTGTAAAGGAAAGAATGAATGGGGCCATGTATCGTGAGATTTTGAGTGAAAACCTCCTTCCATCAGCAAGGGCATTGAAGATGAAACGTGGCTGGGTCTTTCAGCATGACAATGATCCCAAACACACCGTCCGGGCAACGAAGGAGTGGCTTCGTAAGAAGTATTTCAAGGTCCTGGAGTGGCCTAGCCAGTCTCCAGATCTCAACCCCATAGAAAATCTTTGGAGGGAGTTGAAAGTCCGTGTTGCCCAGCAACAGCCCCAAAACATCACCGCTCTAGAGGAGATCTGCATGAAGGAATGGGCCAAAATACCAGCAACAGTGTGTGAAAATCTTGTGAAGACTTACAAAAAATGTTTGACCTCTGTCATTGCCAACAAAGGGTATATAACAAAGTATTGAGAAACTTTTGTTATTGACCAAATACTTATTTTCCACCATAATTTGCAAATAAATTCATAAAAAATCCTACAATGTGATTTTCAGGATTTTTTTTCTCATTTTGTCTGTCATAGTTGAAGTGTACCTATGATGAAAATTACAGGCCTCTATCATCTTTTTAAGTGGGAGAACTTACACAATTGGTGTCTGACTAAATACTTTTTGCCCCACTGTACATTGTAGCCAGGCCTAATGGAGATTGAATCACTGTTTTCTTACCATGCTGTGAAAAATAGACTTAGGCCTAAACGTTAATTTGTGTTGTTTGCTACAAATTAAACCACTGATCTAAAATGAATGTCCCAATCCACATTGCTGTGATAGCTCAGATTACATAATAGAATAGAATCTTGTTTATTTTTAAATTAGGCCATCTGTAATTTTGTTTTTGGTCCAGGTCCCCTTTCCAAGGAAACACCATGGTAACACCTTCTATGGTCCTCACAGCTGGCTATTGGCTAGTGTTTAGCCTATGAGGAGGTTTAAATCCGAGGGCACTGTGGGACACACAACTTGCCTGGAGCACCTCCAACATCATCAACACCAACAGTTCATGAAAGGATAGAGGTTAATGCAATAAAAAAAAGTGTCTTATTTTTATTGCAAGGGATCTGGACTCTATTATCTATACATAAAATAAACAAATAGGCTTTAAACATTTTTATGGCATTATCATGATAATGCACCAGTCAATGAATATGATTATGGAATTATCATGCAAACAGATTGCGTTGAGAGGGTGTTATGTAATACAGTAGGCTAATGGCAGCCGCATGACAATGTTATACAGTCTTCATTCAATACGCTATCTGCAGCTAGGCCGACTGAAAGACGCAACCCCGATATATTACCGGACGCGTCCTTCCAATAGAGGTTGCAATGTACCCATCTCCTATCACTATCTATTAACAAATTGATACAAATTTCAAAGCTGTTTGGCAATAGCATTACGGAAAACTGTGGTGCACTGTACGCTGACAGAGCCGTAAAATGTTTCACAAGGTACAGTATCTCGAGCGCATAATGTCCGTTTATGTCATAACCTGCCGCTACCGCAGGCGCACTCACAGCTGATGTTGCATCCTTTGCCGTTTATGTGAAAATCAGTTACATTGTTACATACACATTCCCGGTTACAATTGGTAGGATACCGAAATAAAGACAATTAATTCACATACCGTGGGCCCATCTTTCATGATAATTTTCTTGACCAACACTATACGGCTGGTACCCTGATGATCTTTCTCTCCCGGAGCCATCTCCTCATTACATTTTACCGGAGTTACATAGAATCCATGCTGCGTAGGGATCTTCGGTGCACCCGTTTCGTCCAGGATGCCTTCTGATTTAGCCTTGAAAGGCTAGCGGTTATTAAATGACGTGTTTATAACCCAGTAGCCCAAACCGAATTGACAACACCGGCAAATGTACAAAATGGATATTGCACACGTCCTCTCGAATGTCTCTCTGTGCCTAGGACAGCGCACTATGCGATTGAATTTTAGAGAGGTGCTGAAGGACTGACTGTGGATCAGTGCGCGGTTTAATGGCGTCATTTTATGCATCGGCTTGATGTAGGCTGAAGGTTGGAAAAGCTGGTCTGAAATCAGATTTATGGCTAAGCAGCGCTTCTTTCTGCAGCCACAGTAGACTACGGGAAACCACGTGGCACTTGTCTATTAAGGTTTATTCTCCCTCTGGTACAAATAAAACATTAATTTGTGGTTAAATGTATTGAACTGAAAGTACACGACTTATTCTGAGAACTTGAGCTGTGATCAATTATTCAAAATAATATAATTGGGGGGCTATATGACGACTCTATGAAATATGCTGCATTGAATTCTATTGTTTTAGTCTTACATTCACTGTCAAAAAAAGGTTATATCCACTTGCATTCTATTGACAAATCATGCATTGTCTGTTTTTCTTCCAGCTTTTGCATTCTAGGCTATCAAGTTAGCATTCTGCATTCACAAGGTCATTTTTTCTTCTGATATATTTATATCCCATGCCCATAAAGTGTGTACTAGGTGGGTAAGTCATGTGAAATAAATGGCTTTACTTTCTGCTCCATGGGGTCTGTTTGTGGTCATTGCTAGGGTTTAGCCAACAAACTATACTAGGATATCCTAAGGCAAATTCCTTCCCCTCCACAATACTTATGGTAAAGCAAATCAAATCAAATAACATCTTTAGACCGACCCACTTGTGTCTGTTTCTATAGACAGAATGGCCTTAGCAAGAGGACACAGGGTTGACAAGGAAACCAAAGATGAACCGCCATGCCCCAGGTAAGTAACTCACTCACTCACTCTGTCTGTCTGTCTGTCTGAAACATGAGAGAACATGATCCTCTAGAACAGAGTTTCCCCAAACTCGGTCCGAAGGCTGGGGCCTGGGGCCTTCCCTGGGTGCACATTTCATTTTTTGCCCTAGCAATACACATTTGATTCAAGTAACCAACCCATCATCAAGCTTGGATTATTCAGCTGTATAGCGCTACTGCAAAAACCAAAGGTTCCCCCTGCCCCAGGACTGAGTTTGGGGAAACACTGTTCTAGAGGATCATGTACCCCCAAACGTACACATTTTATTGTAACCTCGGACAAGCACACCTGATTCAACTTGTCAGCTAATCATCAGGCCCTCAATGAGTTGAGTTATGTTTGTCCGGGACCACAACAAAAATGTGTGCTGCTGGGGGTACTCGAGGACTGGAGTTGGGAAGCACTGTTAGAGGCAGATGGAGAAAGTTGTTTCCATGTGATTTCTCCATTACCACGTCTCCCCAGGCAAGGCCATGCACTAGCAGTGGCTGGGAATACAGCTTTCCTGTTTGGAGAGGTATCCTCCATGTTCCATTAAGTAAATCCCACTACTTTTATTTTACCAATTGGTATCAGTAGAACATGCTAATGAACCTAAACATGTATTTCCCTGTCTTTTGTAGGATGACCTGTCAGTATATCTGAATAACTTCTACATGCTCACAGTTTCAGTATAATTCTACTCTATGAGCTAAACAAAACACATGTAGGCTATGACTAATACCCATGGTGATGGCCTGGTTAAATCATAATTCCAGCCTTCTTAAAAATGCACTGTGATATGATTATACCCATGATTACTCACTTCACTTAACAAGTTGTATTGTGTTGTAGTTTCACCCACTCATCACATGCGAGGACAATTAAATACAATTGTCACACCATACTATTACTGTATGCAATCTGTCTTCAAATCAATCACGGACACATTCATTGACACATCAGTTGAGATGTACTACATACCAGAGGTTGACCAATTAATCGGAATGGCCGATTAATTAGGACCGATTTCAAGTTTTCATAACAATCGGAAATCTGTATTTTTGGACACCGATTTGGCCGATTTTATTTTTAATATATATATATATATATTTTTACACCTTTATTTAACTTGGCAAGTCAGTTAAGAACATGTTCTTATTTTCAATGATGGCCTAGGAACGGTGGGTTAACTGCCTTGTTCAGGGGCAGAATGCACTCCACGAGGAGCCTACATGTCTGTCTGAATGCAGTAAGCCAAGGTAAGTTGCTAGCTAGCATTAAACTTATCTTATAAAAAACAATCAATCAATCAATCCTAATCACTAGTTAACTACACATGGTTGATGATATTACTAGTTTATCTCGTGTGTCCCGCATATAAACATATAATCGATGCGGTGCACATTCGCGGAAAAAGGACTGTCGTTGCTCCAACGTGTACCTAACCATAAACATCAATGCCTTTAAGGTTTTTAAACCTGCATATTTAGCTAAAAGAAATCCAGGTTAGCAGGCCATATTAACCAGGTGAAATTGTGTCACTTGTCTTGCGTTCAATGCACGCAGAGTAAGGGGATATGCGATAATAATAAACGTTTTGTTTTCAAAATTATAGTTTCCGGATTCTACCATATTAATGACCAAAGGCTCGTATTTCTGTGTGTTATTATGTTATAATTAAGTCTATGATTTGATATTTGATAGAGCAGTCTGACTGAGCGGTGGTAGGCAGCAGCAGGCTCGTAAGCATTCATTCAAACAGCACTTTCATGCATTTTGCCAGCAGCTCTTCCCTGTGCTTCAAGCATTGCGCTGTTTATGACTTCAAGCCTATCAACTCCCACGATTAGGCTGGTGTAACCGATGTGAAATGACTAGCTAGTTAGCGGGGTGCGCGCTAATAGCGTTTCAAACGTCACTCGCTCTGAGACTTGGAGTAGTTGTTCCCCTTGCTCTGCAAATGTGGCTGTTGTCTAAACTGCCTATAAGAACATCCAATAGTCAAAGGTATATGGAATACAAATGTTATAGAGATAAATAGTCCTATAATTCCTATAATAACTACAACCTAAAACTTCTTACCTGGGAATATTGAAGTCTCAAATTGGAACCCAACTCCAGTCCTTGAGTACCTCCTGCAGTACACATTTTATTGTAGCCCTGGACAAGCACACCTGATTTAAGTTGTCAACTAATCATCAGGCCCTCAATGAGTTGAATTAGGTATGTTTGTCCAGGGATACAACAAAAATGTGTGCTGTTGGGGATACTCGAGAACCGGAGTAGGGAACCACTACCAATTCCCTGTCTTAGGTCAGTTAGGATCACCACTTTATTTTAAGAATGTGAAAAGTCAGAATAAAAGTAGAGAGAATGATTTATTTAAGCTTTTATTTCTTTCATCACATTCCCACTGGGTCAGAAGTTTACATACACTCAATTAGTATTTGGTAGCATTGCCTTTAAATTGTTTAACTTGGGTCAAATGTTTCGGGTAGCCTCGGGTAGCTTCGGGTAGCTTCCCACAATAAGTTGGGTGAATTTTGGCCCATTCCTTCTGACAGAGCTGGTGTAACTGAGTCAGGTTTGTAGGCCTCCTGGCTCGCACACGCGTTTTCAGTTCTGCCTACAAATTTTCTATAGGATTGAGGTCAGGGCTTTGTGATGGCAACTCCAATCCATTGACTTTGTTGTCATCAAGCCATTTTGCCACAACTTTGGAAGTATGCTTGGGGTCATTGTCCATTTGGAAGACCCATTTTCGACCAAGCTTTAACTTACTGACTGATGTCTTGAGATGTTGCTTCAATATATCTACATAATTTCCCTTGCTCATGATGCCATCTATTTTGTGAAGTGCACCAGTCCGTCTTGCAGCAAAGCACCCCCACAACATGATGCTGCCACCCCCGTGCTTCATGGTTGGGATGTTGTTCTTCGGCTTGCAAGCCTCCCCCTTTTTCATCCAAACATAACAATAGTCATTATGGCTAAACAGTTCTATTTCTGTTTCATCAGACCAGAGGACATTTCTCCAAAAGTACGATCTTTGTCCCCATGTGCAGTTGTAAAACATAGTCTGGCTTTTTAAATGGCAGTTTTGGAGCAGTGGTTTCTTCCTTGCTGAGCGGCCTTCAGGTTATGGTGATATAGGACTTGTTTTACTTTGGATATAGATACTTTTGTACCTGTTTCCTCCAGCATCTTCACAAGGTCCTTTGCTATTGTTCTGGGATTGATTTGCACATTTCATCTCTAGGAGACAGAACACGTCTTATTCCTAAGCCTATGACAGCTGCGTGGTGTTTATGCTTGCGTACTATTGTTTGTACAGATGAACGTTTTTCTGAGGTCTTGGCTGATTTCTTTTGATTTTTCCATGATGTCAAGCAAAGAGGCACTGAGTTTGAAGGTAGGCCTTGAAATACATCCACAGGTACACCTCCAATTGACTCAAATTATGTCAATTAGCCTTACAGAAGCTTCTAATGCCATGACATGCCAGGACCTGAGCCCTAGGACCATGCCTCAGGACTACCTGACATGATGACTCCTTGCTGTCCCCAGTCCACCTGGCCGTGTTGCTGCTCCAGTTTCAACTGTTCCTTCTTATCATTATTGGACCATGCTGGTCATTTATGAACATTTGAACATCTTGGCCCTGTTCTGTTATAATCTCCACCCGGCACAGCCAGAAGAGGACTGGCCACCCCACATAGCCTGGTTCCTCTCTAGGTTTCTTCTTAGGTTTTGGCCTTTCTAGGGAGTTTTTCCTAGCCACCGTGCTTCTACACCTGCATATTGCTTGCTGTTTGGGGTTTTAGGCTGGGTTTCTGTACAGCACTTTGAGATATCAGCTGATGTACGAAGGGCTATATAAATACATTTGATTTGATGACATAATTTTCAGGAATTTTCCAAGCTGTTTAAGGGCACAGTCAACATAGTGTATGTAAACTTCTGACCCACTGGAATTGTGATACAGTGAATTATAAGTGAAATAATCTGTCTGTAAACAATTGTTGGAAAAATTACTTGTGTCATGCACAAAGTAGATGTCCTAACTGATTTGCCAAAACTAGAGGAAGCAAAATATTTTAAGCATATGTTATCATTTCAGTCTCCTCCATCGCCACTAACTGTTAAAGGAATTAAATTGCTCTGTTTTAACACCCAATTAAAATGAAACACTCTGTCAATTCATAAGGAGTTGTAAGACCCTTATTCTATAATAATGGACAGAGCCCAGTCTTAAAGTCAATCAGCACAGTTTATTCACGAGAGTACTGAACACGATACAGTTTACCACAGGTTATAAACTGAAAATTGCGTCATTAGTTTCAGCACCAACCCGTGCCATCTCCGTTCCAGTATAAAGGCTGTATGGTTCTCACATCGTCTCTCCCTATGAAGATAATATACGACCGAGCTTAAGACAGCTTGTGTAGATAAGCCTTACAGCCAGACTGGAGATATAATTCATTCATTTCTACCAAGGAACAGACAGTCATTGTCCTAATTCTTGATTATATTTACGCACATTATACTCAGTAATAGGATTAAAAAGATAATTAGTACATATACAGTAACATAATAGTATTCTGATTAGTACATATACAGTAACATAATAGTATTCTGATTAGTACATATACAGTAACATAATAGTATTCTGATTAGTACATATACAGTAACATAATAGTATTCTGATTAGTACATATACAGTAACATAATAGTATTCAGATTAGTACATGTACAGTAACATAATAGTATTCTGATTAGTCAGTCCTGATTGAAATGTATACATAATTAGTCATTATAGATAAAAATTCCCTTAACATATCCACCCTTTGATTAAATATTATACAACCAATCACACATGTAGTTATATTGTAATATTATATTTATATTTTTATTATTATTTCTTGACATCAAACATCACCTAAACATAACCCACTACTTGCATTCGCCATGACTGTTTCTTAGGCCTACATCAGAATCATAACTCTTCTTATCAGGATTTTCGTTACAATCTTCATAAAAAAACAGTTTAATAAGGCTATGGCAGAATACTGCCCCCGTTGGAGAAATGCGTGCCCATAGTAAACTGACAAAAAAATCTGTAAAAAATTGCTAATATATGCATATAATAAATATTATTGAATAGAAAACACTCTAAAGCTTCTAAAACCGTTCAAATTATGTCTCTATGTAAAGCAGAACTCACAGGGCAGCCATTCTTCCAAACTCTTTCTGTCATCAGAAAAGTTGGCCCAACTTTGACGTCATCGCCCCCACCCTTCCCAACCAGCTACAGATCTGGAAACAGTTTCTATCTCTTCAGCGCGATGTCCTCTTTCAATGGGGCGCATCATTGTGAAGATTGAGCGCTCCCTCACCCTTTGGCGGGACGAAACCCTCCGGTCACGCAATAATACCTGCGCGCGCCTCTGCAATTTTTCTCTCTTTGTTCCAAGATCCACCAAACGATATAGGCTTCTCCTTTCGAGCTTATATATTTTATATATGATTAAAACATGTTTTAGCTCGAATCTGAACTTAGTTTGACCAGTTTAGTCGACATATAATATGTAATTTTGAAGTTTCGATGCGCAACCCATAGATTTTTGAGTGCTTTTCAGCCGAAATTAGTCTCGTTTGATAACCCAAAGACACACATTTGAAAGGCAAACGCTGGTTTGGTAAGTATGACTTCTTCCACGACTTCTGATCGAACAACGGCAAAGGTAAGGGAATATTTATGTGGTTATTATGTGTTTCTGTGGACTCCGAAATAGCGAAGCCATATTGCTAATCTATGAGCGCCGTCTCATATTATTGACAAGTGAACGAATTCTGTAACGTTAAAAATAAATGTAACACAGCTGTTTTATTAAGAAGAAGTGTATCTTTCTAACTATATGTAGAACATGTATATTTAGTCAACGTTTATGATGTGTATTTCTGTTATCTGGCAGAGTTATCATAATTTCTCCGGACATTGTTGTAGCATTTTTTGACCATGACCTTCAATGTAAACCGTGATTTATGGATATAAATGGCATATTATTGAAAAAAACATAAATGTACTGTATAACATGTCCTATTCCTGTCATCTGATGAAGATTTTCAAAAGGTTAGTGAATTATTTTTCTTTTAATCCTGCTTTTGTGATTGCATCTATTGTTCTACAAAATGGCTATGTAAATTAGCCTCTCTTTTGGTGGTGGTTTGACATAAATATGTGCTATGTTTTCGCCGTAAAACAATTTAGAATTCTGACTTGGTGGCTAGATGAACAAGGTGTTTATCTTTCATTTGAGCTATTGGACTTGTTAATGTGTGGAGGTTAAATATTTCTAAGAATATTTTTGCGTTCTGTGCGCCACTGTGTCAGTTGAGCAGTGGGGGATGGTACCCCTAGAGGTACGTGTGGGGCCATGTAGCTAATATTGAAACAGGATACAACCTAACCTCCCTAAACATCAAAAATGGTCTCCTCAAACAGAAATTCCCCGCAAATGAAGGATCCAGATTCGTCCACTTGTTCTGTAGACATGCATTCAGCACTCCACGGGTCAGAACCTGGAATTCGCTGGTACCTCACCATCTATTGTCATCGATTTCTCCAGAGTCCTGGAAATAAGGCCTCGTACACAGGGAATTAGACAACAGCCCCATAAAACTAAAACAGTCACACAGGTGAATGTAGCCCATAATACAGTGATCATAATATTTTTCCATTTTCCAAACATACTATCAAACCAATTAGTCAGAGAAGTATCCACCCCAGAGTTTTCTGCCAAACCGTGAGCCAGTGTGGTCAAACCAGCTGAGGCTTTAGGCACTGATTCGTCCGGAGCTGTGTTATTAACACTAGCTGTGTTATTTGGGATGTAAGCACAAACATGGTCCCGAAAATCATGCATACTTTCCCCTTTTCAGCCAATAACATATCTAATGCAATTATATTCTGCCAAGCCATCAGGCTGGTTGCTTCAGTCTGTTCTGCAAAACCTTTAATAGCATCTCTGGTACAATTGGTAAAACGCAGTTGATTATAATAAATATAATTAATCCAGTCCACGTTCTTATTGAGAGTAGATCACCTAGAAATGCTTAACTCTAATCCTGCTAGGATCTGAGCTCTTGCTTTGAACTCATCTGGCACCCCCCGTGGAACCCCAATGTTATCAATGTATACTTTGTCATCAAGAGACCCAGATGGAGTAGCTCGTTTCTCCCATTTGGCTTAACTTCATGTCTTGCTGTTGAATGAGTGTGAAAGGCATTCCCAAATGTACAAGGGAGCATAATCATGTCCAATCTGCCGGTAAAACCTCGCCCTGACATCATTTCCCAAGAGTACTGTACCGGGCCAAACGGTAATAATCTCCTCCGGTCACTGTAAAGGGAGGAACCTGTGGAGATAAATAGTGCAAGTTAATGCAACTGTCATTATCTGGCATTCCTGCTTTCGTGAACAGCTTTACCATACTGGCCTAACCTCCTCTACCCGGAACCGTACTAGGGTGTCGACCAAGAACTGGTCATATCCATCATACCACAACCCTAGATCCTCCTTCATTACTGTTTAAAGGGTTATCTTTATGCAATACATCCCTCTCTCCGGATTACAATCAAAAACTCTCACCTTCACTATACTCCACCTCCTTCCATACTGGGTGAGTGGATTCATATAGCCCTCTCTCTCCAAATGAGCTATTATTAAAAAAATTGCCTTTATATTAGGTGTTATTACGATCATTTTCATTATTTTTTAAACTTTGAGAAAGACATTTTAAACTTTAGCCTATTCCACGATCAATATGGGGACCTGCACCGATATATACCATAATAGCTCAGAGTCCTAGACTGCCATGTAGTTAGAGACCCCATTTGGTCTACATAAAACTCCATTGAGAGATCCTTCCCAACCTCTACTCTAACTTCCTGTCTACCCAGATCTAGGGATCTCTTATGCTTGTTTTGGAACAAAATCCTCATCGTCTAAACCATGGGTCAAATTACCACTCTCCGCATACTCAGGTAGGACGTGCTGTATCAGGAATATGGCACCCACGATAAGACAGCTCAGACGAACAGCTTCCATGTGAAGCCCCACCCTCTCCCCGAGAACACATCACTAGCAAGAGCCAGACACACCTTCACTTCTATGAACAAAAACAGGGGTGAAAGGACAGGAAGGATTACTTCATTCGAGAGATGGCCCCCGGAATTCTGTTAATTCCAGTTCTCCTCTCGAACACTGTTTATTGTTCGACAGGGTCATTGTGTCTTACCCTCCCGCCGTGCGATATGAATCCGGGTAGCTCTTTCAGCTAGCTGTCACCAGGAGTCCTTGGTATGGTCCCCCCAACAAGCCTCTGGGACTGGATTGAGTGACTTCACCTGTAGTTCACCTGTAATGCATAAAATCCTGGACATACAGGCTTGGTTAACAAACAGTTTCTCATATGTTTTATCTGATTATATCTTTAACTTCTATGCATATTTGTTAGCAAAATTATTATTATTTTTTTAAATTTTTGTTTATTATCCAATACGCCACTAACTTACCCACCCCCCTTTTGATACCTGGCTCTGCCCAGGTAACAACCTTATATACCCTAAATAATGACTTAGGTAGGATTAGTAAATTATCCTTATTTTCTGACATTATCATGCATGTCCAATTCTCCCTTGGGCATCCATTCATCTCAATCCTGTATCAATTCTCTGTCAAGTGTCTTATCTAGTTTAAGAAGTATCTGTGCTATTTATATATGTTCTTAAGTATATATATTTACCGATTTAAACAGTAATTCCTTTCTCTCCTATCTCTCAAAATGCCACTAAGCGTCTCACTGTTTGACTATCTAAAATAATTGATTTTAGAAAAAACACTAAGTGCCAATCTCTAAAGTCCTTACATTTCCTTAATCAATCCTTACAATAATCCTAAATCATCACAGATGTCCTATATTCCTGTTAAATGTAATACTATTTCAAAAACCTCCTAATAGTTAAACAGAGCCTAAACAAATGCTACCCATATCAAAATCCTTCCTACACTAACAAGCTCTTTCCTTCAGAGATCCTCAGTATTCTATCTGACAATAACATGAATTTAATATATGTTGCATAGTGTGGAATACCTTATCTACAGTAATTTATCACCCCTATTTATTCTCAATGATAAATATAATTTTTTTCTGTTGTAATATCAAATCAATAATAGCCCATTCAAAAACTTCACAGCTAGTATTGTAAAACAGAATCCTGAAACACTTTCTCTTCAGTGATTCAAACTGATCAGCCCCGGGCTCTCCCCCGGGGCTGATCAGACCCCAAAAGATAGCCATGATAAGGTCAATAGGTCAAACCACCCTTGTGTAATTAAAACTCATAAAATAAAAACTCATAAAGTTCCATATGTGAGCGTGCCTCTCTAAAATACCTTTGCACTAAAACAAATAGTCCTAACAAATGTTTTATGTGTATATATTTGCAAACCTTAATGGATAATCAAAACTTCCAGGCCTTTTTCAATTTGGTCGTTTATGGCCGCTATCTCACCCACTCTCCCCAAGATTATAATCCCAGGAATCATCTAAAAGTGAGACACCTAAACCTCAATTTTCCCAGAAAAGACAACACGCCTCACTAGCATTCACTATGCTACTTCGATTCAGAAACTCCAAAGTGAACTATAAACTAAACCTAATGATAATTCCCCTTTGACTCAAATCATTAATCATACATTTTAAACAACGTCTATGTATATGTTTACTTAAATGAACATGCTACCCTTAGATACAATTAGCCTGATAACATTATTATCCAATGTATTACTTTTTCCCTCTGCCGCAAATGTCGTACATTTCTCAGTGTAAGAAATCCGTAATTTAATCCCAGATATTTAATAAAAATGCAATCGCATTCTCCCATGGCTCCTTCAATTTAGATATTTTAGATAACTTCCATCCGTCCCGGAATAAGGAATCCTACTTAAACACACCAGAATACAATGTTTAACTAAGTTAAATCAAACCCTAAAATTGACCATAACCAGTAACCAAATAAACAAACCACTTTTATCAGCAAAAAAAACATACTATACAAAAACTCACTACTATAATGCTTCAGATGACAAAATTACTCAGAGACTCACGCTTACATCTCAATAAAACAAAACACCATCTGCATGTTCCTCAAGAAAAACACAACTTGCCCCTGTTACAGATGTCTACGTATCAGGGCAAAAGCTCAAATAACCAAATTCAACCTAGCTAATTTCCCGAAACATATGCAATTATGTTTTTCTATAGAGGTTGCTTTTTAACATTAATACATTGTTCCACATAATGGAAACAGTACTCAAATTCACTGGTGTTACATAAACAATCAAACCAGGAATCAATAACCATCAGAATCCATTATCACGATGTTTTACGATTCAGACATCCAGTCTCCCTTTCTCATAGCCTAATACAGTCCAAATAAACGCCACAAATCTATGATGTCCACCTAGCGAATCAGCTGCTAGTTTTTAGCATCTTTCCTGACGACTCACAAACTACTTTTAAAAATGTATTTTGAAATTTTTGTCAACTTCTGAAAAGTGACTCAAAACAATAATGCACGCATTTTCCATCTAAAAGACAAACTATTTTCTCCGTTACCCCCAGTCACAACATAATTTCCGTGGTGACAAAAGTGCCTTGCGAGTGATGTCATCAACAAGCGATCAACCTCGACCCTATCCACAACGACTTTCAATTAATTGTAATTAATTGTTGGCTGTCTGCAGCAACAGTAGTACGGGTTCGATAAACCAAACCTAATTTATCACATCTGTTCAAATCTTGAATTATAATTTACAACACCAACCAATATCTCTAAATTCGCTAATTTTATAAAAACATTTCGATGGGCATAAATCGTAATTGTCTCTTCGTTATTATTTAGAATTCATTTTGATTTAAGTAACTGTCTCGTCTTTGACTTAGCATTTTAATTACGACTCTATTACCAATACGTTATTCACTTGTCTAATTAAAACTCCTAATAATCCATATGTGAGTGTACCCCTTTAAGATATCTTGTCTCTGGGAACAGGGAAATCCCCTTAACCCAAACTGTTACTACAACAACGAAACCTAATAATTATGATAATCCCTTCACATCATTCGTTTTAAATCCCTCGATGTTTCATGTAACTCATTCAGTCTATCTTCAAATTGTCGTCCCAAAATATTTTATACACTCAAACCACTGTGATAAACGTGTACTGTCCCTTTAAGATAAGACATTTACTTGTTCCCCGTAATGAAAACAGCATTCGTGTGAAACTGAAAGCGCGAACCACTGCTTTTAATCAGGGCAAGGTGTCTGGTAACATGACCGAATACAAACAGTGCAGCTATTCCCTCCGCAAGGCTATCAAACAAGCTAAGCGCCAGTACAGAGACAAAGTAGAATCTCAATTCAACGGCTCAGACACAAGAGGCAAGTGGCAGGGTCTACAGTCAATCACGGACTACAGGAAGAAATCCAGCCCAGTCACGGACCAGGATGTCTTGCTCCCAGGCAGACTAAATAACTTTTTTGCCCGCTTTGAGGACAATACAGTGCCACTGACACGGCCTGCAACGAAAACATGCGGTCTCTCCTTCACTGCAGCCGAGGTGGGTAAGACATTTAAACGTGTTAACCCTCGCAAGGCTGCAGGCCCAGACGGCATCCCCAGCCGCGCCCTCAGAGCATGCGCAGACCAGCTGGCCGGTGTGTTTACGGACATATTCAATCAATCCCTATACCAGTCTGCTGTTCCCACATGCTTCAAGAGGGCCACCATTGTTCCTGTTCCCAAGAAAGCTAAGGTAACTGAGCTAAACGACTACCGCCCCGTAGCACTCACATCCGTCATCATGAAGTGCTTTGAGAGACTAGTCAAGGACCATATCACCTCCACCCTACCTGACACCCTAGACCCACTCCAATTTGCTTACCGCCCAAATAGGTCCACAGACGATGCAATCTCAACCACACTGCACATTGCCCTAACCCATCTGGACAAGAGGAATACCTATGTGAGAATGCTGTTCATCGACTACAGCTCGGCATTCAACACCATAGTACCCTCCAAGCTCGTCATCAAGCTCGAGACCCTGGGTCTCGACCCCGCCCTGTGCAACTGGGTACTGGACTTCCTGACGGGCCGCCCCCAGGTGGTGAGGGTAGGCAACAACATCTCCTCCCCGCTGATCCTCAACACTGGGGCCCCACAAGGGTGCGTTCTGAGCCCTCTCCTGTACTCCCTGTTCACCCACGACTGCGTGGCCACGCACGCCTCCAACTCAATCATCAAGTTTGCGGACGACACAACAGTAGTAGGCTTGATTACCAACAACGAAGAGACGGGTTACAGGGAGGAGGTGAGGGCCCTCGGAGTGTGGTGTCAGGAAAATAACCTCACACTCAACGTCAACAAAACTAAGGAGATGATTGTGGACTTCAGGAAACAGCAGAGGGAACACCCCCCTATCCACATCGATGGAACAGTAGTGGAGAGGGTAGCAAGTTTTAAGTTCCTCGGCATACACATCACAGACAAACTGAATTGGTCCACTCACACAGACAGCATTGTGAAGAAGGCGCAGCAGCGCCTCTTCAACCTCAGAGGCTGAAGAAATTCGGCTTGTCACCAAAAGCACTCACAAACTTCTACAGATGCACAATCGAGAGCATCCTGGCGAGCTGTATCACCGCCTGGTATGGCAACTGCACCGCCCTCAACCGTAAGGCTCTCCAGAGGGTAGTGAGGTCTGCACAACGCAATACCGGGGGCAAACTACCTGCCCTCCAGGACACCTACACCACCCGATGCTACAGGAAGGCCATAAAGATCATCAAGGACATCAACCACCCGAGCCACTGCCTGTTCACCCCGCTGTCATCCAGAAGGCGAGGTCAGTACAGGTGCATCAAAGCTGGGACCGAGAGACTGAAAAACAGCTTCTATCTCAAGGCCATCAGACTGTTAAACAGCCACCACTAACATTGAGTGGCTGCTGCCAACACACTGTCAATGACACTGACTCAACTCCAGCCACTTTAATAATGGGAATTGATGGGAAATGATGTAAATATATCACTAGCCACTTTAAACAGTGCTACCTTATATAATGTTACTTACCCTACATTATTAATCTCATATGCATACGTATATACTGTACTCTATATCATCGACTGCATCCTTATGTAATACATGTATCACTAGCCACTTTAACTATGCCACTTTGTTTACATACTCATCTCATATGTTATACTGTACTCGATATCATCTACTGTATCTTGCCTATGCTGCTCTGTACCATCACTCATTCATATATCCTTATGTACATATTCTTTATCCCCTTACACTGTGTATAAGACAGTCGTTTTTTGGAATTGTTAGTTAGATTACTTGTTCGTTATTACTGCATTGTCGGAACTAGAAGCACAAGCATTTCGCTACACTCGCATTAACATCTGCTAACCATGTGTATGTGACAAATAAAATTTGATTTGATTTGAGATAGTGTTTTTAGAATACGTTAACTTCTTGTTCGAATTCACTGGCGTTACCTAACCAAAAATCAATACTCGGGAAAACAATCACAACTTTTTACGATTAAACTATTCTTACCTATTTCATAGTCCAAAGGGTTGCACTATATAGCCCCATTGAATGCCTAGCAATTCCGTTGCTAGCTGTAGCATCTTTTCAGACTATCCTTACGATATTTTAGCTCCATTTAAAAAAAATGTATTTGGAACTTTTAGCCACTTTTGAAAAGTAACTCTAAGCTATAATGCATTTTCCCTCTAAATGCAACAACCCATTTTCTCTGTTTAAATTTATCGTATGTCCGTCCATTCATAAAAATATAACATCCTGTATCTCTCCGTTATTCCCTACATTTAACTTTAGGTGACTTTCTCCTCTATAATACATTTATTTCGATGCGACTCCCATCTCAATACATTATTCTAGCAGATCATTTTGGGCAAAATAGAGTATTACATCGAAATTGTCTCGCCATTATTTTTAATGACTTCTTTTTTCAATTCAATCTAAAACCACATATTAAACGTTCAGTTCATATCTTATACAAACACTAGCGACCGTATTTTTTCAGGCAAAACATACAAATAGATGAATTACAATCTAAAATCAATTTTAGTTAACCGCCTCGGCTGGGAACCGAACCCTGGACTGCAGTTTGTAAGACTGCTACGCTCACCACTATACCACCAACACTAAGGAACTGACTGAGATTCTCCGCAAATAGACCCATTTTACAGTTGCCTGTATTTGTAACTTCGGCCTCTGGACAACAGAAAATAGCCCTAATTTAACGACCCAAAGTTTTCCCTCAGTTAGGATTCTCATTAATCTCGCTCTCTTTGTATCTGACCCTTCTTTTTTTTAACCCGATTGTCGCCTCTGACCTTCCCCTCAGTTAAATTACAACATTGGTGGTGACGTTTGCAGGGAGTGTTACACTCCCGGGCGAAATGTCCAATTTCGTTACAATTAAAACATTTTATATTTTTCTTTTGACTCACCTTATCCACTTTTCTCGACTTTATTCCCTTTTCTAGCTCTATTATACCTCCCTCGGCTTCAGCAGGATTCACATATATGGGTGGTAATTTCGCAGGTAGCTCCTGCAGCCGTATTCTCACAACCACTATTTAATCGACTGGACTACCTCTGTATTCTTGGTATAATAGAGAAGGATATAGTTTGTTACCCTCACCTCCATCCAATTGGTTAACTTTTTCATCTGCGGGAGTGGAGGGCAGCGCATCTTGACTCTTTTTAGATTTCCTACTATCTGCTCCCCCCACTCTCTTTTTTGCTTCTGAAAACTCCGGCTGTGTATAACCCCTGTTTATTCTGCTTTTTCACATTTTTTCCACATTCCTTACGTATCTGTTTTATAAGTGATTCCAGCTTTTCTACATTTAGACGGCCAACAAAATCATATTTCTTTCTCCATCTTAGACCGAAATCAATGTTTCTCTTGTCTCTCTGTTCCATATAACGCTCGTCTCCCGTTAGTTCCGGCACTTCCTTTGAGGAATTTCCACCCATCCTTAATCCTTACCGTTACTAGTAGCTATGGTATTTAATCACTTATCTATGCCTTTCTATATTTAATTTTACCTCCTATGTGAGTGTATTTCTATTTACCGTTACTTAGTTACTTTAGTTGCTTTTCTGTCTGACTATGTGTGTGTCTCTTTAATGATAATCAGTATGTATTTCTCCTTCCTGGAAACCACGTCTATAGATGACTTTTGATCGGACATTACATTTCACCCGTAGGATATTCTCCTTGGGACTTTCAACGTTAATATCTCATATCTCACTACTCTAGACTAAGTTAACCTCTTCTCCCCGTAGATATTAATTTCTTTCAGCATTGTACAGGTTCAATTATTCTGTTCGCCTAGAATTACCCTGCCTTCTCACCAAGCCTAATTTATCCTCACCTGTTTTATATATATATCTATCTGCTACTTCTTCATAGTCAGACTACTTCCCATATACAGATAGACTACTCAGGTTCAAACTTGATTTAGGTATGTTTTTTGAATTAATGGCTATCCTATATGTACGGAACAAGCGTCCTAATTCCCCAATGCGTACTATATCTCTACTTAATAACCTTCCGGCCAGACCAGGATTTATTAAGCTCTAGTTTATTTATGGTAGTGCACCTTTACCACAGGTCAATTTCAGACCTGTTTCCTTCCTATCGATTTTGGTTAAAACACAAGGTAGAAACCCATTGTATTTGTTCAGAATATTCAAGCACCTATTATTGATTAAATCCAACTCCTTTATAACATTTTGCAAACACTCTGTTTTAACACCCAATTAAAATGAAACACTCTGTCAATTCATAAGGAGTTGTAAGACCCTTATTCTATAATAATGGACAGAGCCCAGTCTTAAAGTCAATCAGCAGAGTTTATTCACGAGAGTACTGAACACGATACAGTTTACCACAGGTTATAAACTGAAAATGACATCATTAGTTTCAGCACCAACCTGTGCCATCTCCGTTCCAGTATAAAGGCTGTATGGTTCTCACATTGTCTCTCCCTATGAAGATAATATACGACCGAGCTTAAGACAGCTTGTGTAGATAAGCCTTACAGCCAGACTGGAGATATAATTCATTCATTTCTACCAAGGAACAGACAGTCATTGTCCTAATTCTTGATTATATTTACGCACATTATACTCAGTAATAGGATTAAAAAGATAATTAGTACATATACAGTAACATAATAGTATTCTGATTAGTACATATACAGTAACATAATAGTATTCTGATTAGTACATCCTGATTGAAATGTATACATAATTAGTCATTATAGATAAAAATTCCCTTAACTCTAACTGAAGTTAATTGAAAGGATGTATTTTTCTATTAATAACATAGAATGAACAGCTGTACAGAAAGCCTCATCTGAAGGAAAATTACAGAGGAGGAATTAAAGCCTTTCACTCTGGGAAAACTCTGGGGCTGGATTGAATACCAGCTGAGGTGTATCAAACATTTCCCCATGAACTCAGAGGTCCGTTTTAAGCATGTTTTAACCATTGTAGACTATCTGATACTCAGCAAGAGGGTACATATAAAGATCCAGTCCACCTAAAAAAACACTTCAGTGTTGTGATTATACATCCTAATCAAGTTTTTTTTACACGGAGATACATTGGAGATAATATAAGACAAGTACTTGAAACAATAGAACACTATGAACAAATTGGGAAACCGGGCCTAGTACTCATAGCTGATTTTGATAAAGTACAACTAGAATTTATGTATAAATAACTGGAGTATTTGTATTTGAAAATCCAGCAACGATGCAGTTCTTGACACAAACGGGTGTGACTGGCATCTACTGCCATACCCTAATCAAAGGCACTTAAATCATTTGTTAACCCTCTGAATGGCACACATACACAATCCATGTCTCAATTGTCTCGAGGCTTGAAAATCCTTCTTTAACCTGTCTCCTCCCCTTCTTGATTGAAGTGGATTTAATAGGTAACAGCAATAAGAAATCATAGCTTTCACCTGGATTCACCTGGTTAGTCTGTCATGGAAAGAGCAGGTGTTCGTAATGTTTTGTACACTCAGTGTACATATTTGGTGGGAATTTAAAAGATGTTTGTGTTATTCCCTCTCTGGAATAACGGGCCGGGTGCAATGCACGCTGACACGGTCACCAGGTGGTGTTTCCTCGTGACACATTGGTGCGGCTGGCTTCCGAAGCAGTGCGGCTTGGCACGGCTCTCGACTTTCGCCTCTCCCGATGTGACAAGACTGTAACTACCAATTGGACACCACGAAATTGGGGAGAAAAAGGGGTAAAAGTAAAAATTTTTTTTATTAAAGGTGATAAATCTGGCAATGGGCCTTGAGCAAGGCCCTTAACCCTAATTTGCCACAGGGGCACCGTACTAATATGGCTGACCCTGTAAAATAACACAGTTCACTGCACCTATCCAGTGGGTGACAGTACAACATATATATTTTTTTTTATTCCAGGAAGAATGACAAAAGCTTTGTTTGTGGTTTAGTGCAGGAACTACAGGAAATGCTTGAGAGACACAGAGCCCAGAACGAGACCTGGCTATGTGCTCAGGCAGAGGAGAATGGAGAGAGGAGAGAAAGGAGCTGTGTAAACTCAGTGTTTTTGTGGTAACACCACTTTCACACCCAGCAGTACAAACATAAACAGACATGTAACATTTCCAGGCCATTCTAAATCTAGGTACGAAACATAAGAGACAGATTATGAAAACATTTATTCTATTCAGTTTTATTTCTAGTGGATTATCGGCATTATCGGTCTTTGGGGAGTGTGTGACAGTCGTACCTTCCAGCACTGGGCTACAAGAAAATCCCACCTGTTCAGAAAAGATAGCCGTCCTTCTATGAATACATCAATGTGCTTTTGCACTGAAGTGTACTGTAAAAAGCCATGGGGCTATCGTGAATAAATTTTCCTTTTCTGATTTTCAAGGAGGAAGTTGTGCACGAGAAGGAGAAACTGAAAGAAGAGCAGGGAAACATCCAGAAATGCAGTGATCAGCTCCTATCCATCATGCAACAGTTCAAAGGCATGTAAAGACATGTGTTTCCATGGCAACCACCTGGAGGAAGCAGATTGCCCATGTTTGTGGGTGTGGTTTACTTTCCCAAGGATGAAAAACCAAAGGGGTCAACTCAAAAGTCTCTGTGAAAAGGAATTGTGACATTCATTTGTCTTTTTCCACTGGTGTGTTTAAATAGTTAGCATTTTGCCCGTAGCTGAGATGAAACTTTTGCTGAGATGGGGGACAAAGGGATTATTTTGACCTTGTCAAAAGAACAAATCACTCATGGCATAATGTTGAAATCTTTGGAATTCCTATTTGGGCATTTCAAAGTAGGTCTGTATCATAATTTCCCCAGTGGCTACCCCTCCTTCAGGACAGGTGGAGCAGCAGCCAGGGGAAAATACAGAGCATAGGCGTTGGTAATGTCCTCTAGTTGCGCCCTGATTGGATCAGTGTTCTGTCACTCATGGGGACAATATGTCACCGCAGAATCTACAGGGAGTGCTAGGCAGTTCAAGTCACCTTGGGTGCTGCCATAGATTTACATTAGAAGTGCCCATCCATAAAGGCTCAAGGTCATTGGCCGCAGATAAAATGACGTCAAATCACGTTATATCTACCGTAGCTTTGATTGGAATGATCATGTCAACATCACACTTTCAAAATCTGAGCAAGCTAGCAGTCATCATCATGCATCACGTCGACAATCTACTGGCAAATCCTTTTCAATCCTTGTCATATGACGAGAAATTATTGATTAAACTTTTCGGTGCTCATCGACCATTGGACATACAGTAAACATTACACAACAAGTCGGAAATCGCAAATTCAACAATGAGTGGTTTGGTAAGAATCAGTGGCTAACTGCAAGCGTGGCAAAGCAATCAATATTTTGCTTCCCTTGCCTGCTATTTGGTTTAGAGGGTGTGTGCTCCAAGTCTGGGTTTAAGGATTTAAAACATCTGTCTAAAAGGGTCTCTTTTCCAAGCTTAAAAGGACAAACATTCACACGCAACACCATGAGCCAGAAAAGGTTGAATACATTGACCATGTCAATCCAGCATGACTTCTGCCGCATTCAAAACAACTTTAAAATCGGAACTGGGAAATCTCAGACTTCAGTGAGTTCAAGATAACTGGGAACCAGAAGAAGACAGACTTTGATGACAAAGTTTCATGACAAAATCTGCCCACAAGAAGGACCCCATCCTGTGGGGTCAGCACAACGATGGTGAATCCAGAAATGTCTTGTATGCTGCTGCATATATGATGTAATATGCCAGGGAGTTATGTATACTGTAGCTAAGAATGTAATACTAAGTGTATGTTGGGTAGTAATTTGGTCCCTTTCCCCCTCCGAACTTAGCCTACTGTTCTCACTCACAAGCTTTCTTTGTTTGCTTATATGCCCCCTTTAATGTATCCTACGGTTCTGACTTGGTGTACAGGGAGAAACTGTAAGAATGGCCCATGTTCTGAATTCTGTCACTGTACATTTCAAAAGTTGAACAAATAATTATATTGACTACGTCTATCTTAGCTCGCTCATTAATATCTTAATCAAAATGACAGATTTCCTCTTATGCCATAATCTGTACATCTCAATTGTTATAAGCCTATTGCTAATATAATGTAGGTCTATCTCATTAGCATCTTATTCATCATTTTAGGCAACGTTGGAATGATTTAATTGTTTTCCTTACGTTGTATATTATCATTAGCTTGTTCTTTTCTTGACGAGAAGGAGATACTGTATAATGTGGTTGGGTCTGTAACCATGTTTGCAAGTGACAGTCTCTTCCCATTCAAAAAATGTTTTCAACAAAAAGATCAGTAATCAGACCCATGTAATTCCAGTTGATATTGTGAGGGTTGTTTTGTTTGCAATGCGCTGTCTGTATATTGTATATTGCATATAAAGTGGATCCTCATGATTGTATTTTCCTTCCTAGGCTAACCAAGAGTCTCTCTCTCGCTCTGTGGTGACTTAAAGAATAGTAAAGTTAAGGCCATATTTCTGAATTCATCTGAACTAACATTTATCGGAATTTCTGTCGGTGTCCATTTTGAAAGTGCTGACCGAATAGGCCTACCTTATTGCAGCTCGTTTGCTTGCACTTGCTTATAATTAGAGCTAAGTGTTAATGATATAAGAATAAACATTATGAATTTACTGAACATAAATGTAATAATGTTTGTGTATGGTTCAAAAGTCAAAACTAATTTTGGTGTTCATTATTATTGAAGAAGAATGCGGTTCTTATCGACTTACACAAATCCACATGGAGTCAGTAGTAACCATATTTGTTTAAGCAAGTCAGCCATATCAGCTATGGTTTTTAAAAAGGCAGTAAATGTTGGGACAGCTTTCTATAGGCCCAAACAGTTTGCGGGCACAGTTTGCCACCATTATAGTGCAATTAATCAATTGTTTTGTGTTGTGTAGTGTAGTGGCTTTGCTGGCATGCATAAACAAATAAATGAGTTTGCCCTACCAAGATTTACATGCTAAGACCACCAATGGATAGGCCTTGGGAATAGGTTGTGAAGGAGAATAATTAACTGAGTTGTTGATTCATGTAGCCTAATCATGTACATTAAAATGTTGGAAGGTAATGCAATACTCTTTGTAGTCTTGTCATATCTGCATAAAACAAACCTTCTGTTCCCTTTTCTTTCAAATGCCACACTGAAGGATTACACTTTTTAGAGAATACATTTAAATAATTAGGGCATATTCCATTCTATTCTAAATGTGGGCAAATTAGGCGAACCTGGCAGGTGCATGGGTATAGATAATACAAAAAAGTAGCCTATAGGTAAAGGATCATTATTAATTTATTCAGACATTGACAAGACTGGTTGTCAATTAAATAGTTTACTCAAATAGTTTTCTTGTCCTCAAGTTGTTCCGAGCCCTGTCGCAGTCACACATGCGCAGGTGCAGAGCTGTCGGTTCGGAGAACGCGCAATGACTCACTATTTTGCAGGAAGATGGAATTTACTGCGCCAATTGTTTCTCCTGCTGTAACACTATTTGGCAGCGGAAGAAGAGGGGAAGGTTTTTGGCCATAGAATCGGTGTTGCCATCAAACGGAGACTGGCTTGGCACAGGGGACAAACGGGAGACGAAAATATCCTTCATATCTTGCTATAATTTCACAATAAAGCGGGTAAGATATCCCGACAGACAAACATCTATTGTCAGACAGGAAGCCAACCACAAATATGAATTCGAAAAGGTCTCTATGCGCGCGTAACATGGGTTTTCAAAATTGGAGTGGGAAGTAGGCTGGTTTGAGTCATTTTTGTTGTCATTTGAAAATGTGTTTCTTGTCAGCCAGAGTACAGTACATCCTTTGTTCGACTGTGCGGTTAATAGTAATGCAATATGGCTGACATTGGCTGCTGCAGCCACTAACGTTAGCTAGTGTAGCTAATTATGCGCTGTTTGCAGACTGCATTTGTCTTACCATTTCAAGACCATGACCACGTTTACATGCGCACAGTATTCCTGATAGTAGCTCATATCCCGCTTAAAGTCAATTTAGGCATGATCCCAAAATGTAGTCGGAGGCTTAGTATGGAGTGCGTGACGCAATTGCGTAGTCATGCAGAGGCAAGACAAACTCTGTACCGCATCGCCTTGCCCTTCCGAACTATGCGGAGGGCTCCGTACAAGACCGCATCGACATGATTGGTTGACGGTAGGTGGGGGCGGTACATCCTGTATAAACACTAACTTCCCCGACAACTTCCTTCACAATTGCTCTGCTAAGCGCAAGAAGTATGAAAGCCTTGACATCTGCGGAGGCTGCATCTCAGTAAATGCTGTACTGCCACAGACGTCGGATTGACCCATCAGAGCCTTTTAAGGTCATATTCGGGATAAACTGTTTACATGAACCTTTGATATACTGTTTATATTAACCCATTATATCCTGATCATGAGTATCCCTGTTTCCATGAATAAACATAATTTTCCTAATTTAAGTATTTGGGTTCAATTGAATAGTAACTGATATATGGACACTGACTGTTGGCCTATAACCTCTCACATGTAACCTACTATAACATGAACTCCTGCTGATTTATCCAATTTTTGCAGAGGAATTATATAACAAATGTTAATTTTGTCTTGGGAACAGGAGTGGAGAAATATATATATATATATATATTTTTTTTTTCTTTCAGTATCTCTTGACAAAATGTGAATGAGTGTGTAATGTGTAATATTGACACTGTTATGCAAGCAGACAGTATTTGAAATCAAATGTTATTGGCCACATACACATATTTAGCAGATGTTATTGAGGGTGTAGTGAAATGCTTGTGTTCCTAGCAGTGCAGTGCAGTAATATTTAAAATGATTCACAACAATACACACATCTAAAAGTAAAAGAATGGACTTTGCTCAATCTAATGTTTATATATTTCTAATGTCGGAGAGGCATTTACTAAAATATAGTAGAATAGAATACAGTATATACATATGAGATGAGTAAAGCAGTATGTAAACATTATTAAGAGTAGTGTTCCATTATTAAAGTGACCAGTGATTCCAAGTCTATGTATATAGTGCAGCAGCCTCTAAGGTGCAGGGTTGCTAAGCCGGCTAGTGATGGCTATTTAACAGTCTGATGGCCTTGAGATAGAAGCTGTTTTTCAGTCTCTCGGTTCCCACTTTGATGCACCTGTACTGACCTGCCCTTCTGGATGATAGATGTGTGAACAGGCCGTGGCTCGGGTGGTTGATGTCCTTGATGATATATTTGGCCTTCCTGTGACATTGGGTGCTGTAGGTGTCCTGGAGGGCAGGTAGTTTGTCCCCGGTGATGCATTGGGCAGACCGCACCACCCTCTGGAGAGTCCTGCGGTTGTGGGCGGTGCAGTTGCCGTACCAGGTGGTGATACAGCCCGACAGGGTGCTCTCAATTGTGCATCTGTAAAAGGTTGTGATGGTTTTCGGGACCAAGCCACATTTCTTCAGCCTCCTGAGATTGAAGAGGAGCTGTCGCGCATTCTTCACCACACTGTCTGTGTGGATGGACCATTTCAGATCATCAGTGATATGTACGCAGTGGAACTTGAAGCTTTCCACCTTCTCCACTGCGGCCCCGTCAATGTGGATAGGTGCGTGCTCCCTTTGCTGTTTCCTGTCCACGATCAGCTCTTTTGTTTTGTTGACGTTGAGTGAGGGGTTATTTTCCTGCCACCACTCTCTCAGGGCCCTCACCTTCTCCCTGTAGGCTATCTCATCGTTGTTGGTAATCGTGCTTACCACTGTTGTGTCGTCAGCAAACGTGATGATTGAGCTGGAAACATGCGTGGTCACACAGGCATGGGTGAACAGGTAGTACAGGAGGGGGCTGAGCATGCACCCCTGTGGTAGGAGAAGGACCATACAATTTAAATTATTCATTAATTCTCTTCATGATTGAATGATTCATGACTGATTTGATGAATCATTCTAATTATATGTGTAAAACAGGGCTAATTTAGTGTTTTGATTAGCCTAGTCCTGGTATCTAATGGTAAAATTTGAGTGACATAGGGTGGATGGTAACAAAACAGGCTTCTCCTTCACCTTGGTGATCATCATTTCAATGTAACTGACTACATACATGGCTTGGATACATTCCAATAATACACATGAAATCAGGGTCTCTCACTGTTGCCATGACATCCCCACACCAGTGGGAAGAATTTTTTATTTTTTTTAAAGCTACAATACCAGTCCAAAGTTTGGACACACCTCCTCATTCAAGGTATTTTCTTTATTTTTACTATTTTCTACATTATAGAATAATAGTGAAGACAACAAAACTATCATGTAGTAACCAAAAAATGTTAAACCAATCATTAAACCAATCAGATTCTTCAAATTAGCCACCCTTTGCCTTGATGACAGCTTTGCACACTCTTGGCATTCTCTCGAATAGCTTCACCTGGAATGCTTTTCCAATAGTCTTGAAGGAGTTCCCACATATACTGAGCACTTGTTGGCTGCTTTTCCTTCACTCTGTGGTCCAACTCATCCCAAACTATATCAATTGGGTTGAGGTTGGGTGATTGTGGAGGCCAGGTGATCTGATGCAGCACTCCATCACTCTCCTTCTTGGTCAAATATCTATTACACAGCCTGGAGGTGTGTTGGGTCATTGTCCTGTTGAAAAACAAATGATAGTCCCACTAAGCGCAAACCAGATGGGATGGCGTATCGCTCCTGCATGCTGTGGTAGCCACGCTGGTTAAGTGTGCCTTGAATTCTAAATAAATCACTGACAGTGTCACCACCAAAGCATCCACACACTATCACACCACCTACTCCATGCTTCATGGTGAGAACCACACATGCAGAGATCATCCAATCATCTACTCTGCGTCTCATAAAGACATGGTGGTTGGAACCAAAAATCTCAGATTTGCATTAACACTGGAGTGATAGATGTGCAGATGGATGATGATGTGCAAGTAGAGATACTGGGGTGCAAAAGAGCAAGACGATAAATAACAATATGGGAATGAGGTAGTTGGGTGTCCTATTTACAGATTGGCTGTGTACAGTGATCTGTGAGCTGCTCTGACAGCTAATGCTTAAAGTTAGAGAGGGAGATATAAGTCTCCAGTTTCAGTGATTTTTGCAATTTGTTCCAGTCATTGGCAGCAGAGAACTGGAAGGAAAGGCGGCCAAAGGAAGTGTTGGCTTTGGGGATGACCAGTGAGATATACCTGCTGGAGCGCGTGCTACGGGTGGGTGTTGCTATGGTGACCAGTGAGCTGAAATAAGGCGGGGCTTTATCTAGCAAAGACTTATAGATGACCTGGAGCCAGTGGGTTTGGCGACGAATATGTAGCGAGGGCCAGCCAACGAGAGCATACAGGTCGCAGTGGTGGGTAGTATATGGGGCTTTGGTGACAAAACGGATGGCACTGTGATAGACTACTTCCAGTTTACTAGTAGAGTGTTGGAGGCTATTTTGTAAATGACATCGCCGAAGTCAAGGATCAATAGGATAGTCAGTTTTACAAGGGTATGTTTGGCAGCATGAGTGAAGGAGGCTTTGTTTGCGAAATAAGAATCTGATTCTAGATTTAATTTGTATTGGAGATGCTTAATGTGAGTCTGGAATGAGAGTTTACAGTCTAACCAGACACCTAGGTATTTGTAGTTGTCCACATATTCTAAGTCAGAACCGTCCAGAGTAGTGATGCTAGTCGGGCGGGCAGGTGCGGGCAGAAATCGGTTGAAGAGCAAGCATTTTGTTTTACTAGCATTTAAAAGCAGTTGGAGGCCATGGAATGAGTGTTGTCTGGCATTGAAGCTTGTTTGGAGGTTAGTTAACACAGTGTCCAAAGAAGGGCCAGATGTATACAAAATGGTGTCGTCTGCGTAGAGGTAGATCAGAGAATCACTAGCAGCAAGAGCGAAATCATTGATATATATACAAAGAAAAGAGTCGGCCCTAGAATTGAACCCTGTGGCACCCCCATAGAGACTGCCAGAGGTCCAGACAACAGGCCCTCTGGCCTGAACTCTATCTGAGAAGTAGTTGGTGAACCAGGCGAGAAACCAAGGCTATTAAGTCTGCCGATAAGAATGCAGTGATTGACAGAGTCGAAAGGCTTGGCCAGGTCGATGAAGGCGGCTGCACAGTACTGTTTTTTATTGATGGCGGTTATGATATCGTTTAGGGACCTTGAGCGTGACTGAGGTGCATCCACGACCTGCTCGGAAACCAGATTGCATAGTGCACAGATTGCATAGAAACCAGATTGCATGATCTGTATGTTAACTTGGCTTTTGAAGATTTTAGAAAGGCAGGGCAGAATGGATATAGGTCTATAACAGTTTGGGTCTAGAGTGTCTCCCACTTTGGGGGGGGGGAACATCAGCTGTCTGGATTTGGGGGAAGGAGAAGCAGGGGGTGCAGAGCTGTTGGCCGGGGTAGGGGTAGCCAGGTGGAAAGCATGGCCAGCCGTAGAAAAATGCTTATTGAAATTATCAATTATCGTGGAATTATCGGTGGTGACAGTGTTTCCTAGCCTCAGTGTAGTGGGCAGCAGGGAGGAGGTGCTCTTATTCTTCATGGACTTTACAGTGTCCCAAACTTTTGGGATTTAGTGCTACAGGATGCAAATGTATGTTTGAAAAAGATAGGCTTAGCTTTCCTAACTGACTGTGTATATTGGTTCCTGACTTCCCTGAAAAGTTGCATATCGAGGGGTCTATTCGATGCTAATGCAGAACTCCACAGGATGTTTTCATGCTGGTCAAGGGCAGTCAAGTCTGGCCTGATTCACGCAGTCTCTTCTGAACATGTTGAGATGTGTCTGTTACTTGAACTCTGAAGCATTTATTTGGGCTGCAATTTCTGAAGCTAGTAGCTATAATGAACTTATCCTCTGCAGCAGAGGTAACTCTTCATTTCTTGTGGCAGTCCTCATGAGAGCCAGTTTCGTCATAGTGCTTGATAGTTTTTGGGACTGCACTTGAAGAAACTTTCAACGTTCTTGAAATTTTCCAGATTGACTGACCTTCAAGTCTTAAAAGTAATGATGGATTTCTCTTTGCTTATTTGAGCTTTTCTTGCCATAATACAGTCTTGGTCTTTTACCAAATAGGGCTATCTTCTGTATACCAACCCTACCTTGTCACAACACAACTGATTGGCCCAAACGCATTTAGAAGAAAAGAAATTCCACAAATTTACATTTAACAAGGCACACCTGTTCATTTAAATGCATTCCAGGTGATTATCTTGGCATTTTCTCAACCAGCTTCATGAGATAGTCACCTGGAGTGGTTGAGAAAATGCCAAGAGTGTGCAAAGCTGTCATCAAGGCAAAGGGTGGCTACTTTGAAGAATCTCAAATATAAAATATATTTTGATTTGTTTAACACTTTTTTGGTTACTACATGATTCCTATGTGTTATTTCATAGTTTTGATGTCTTCACTATTATTCTACAATGTAGAAAATGGTACAAATAAAGAAAAGCCCTAGAATGAGTAGGTGTGTCCAAACATTTGACTGGTACTGTACATCTTGATGATTTAGCCCACAATATTTGGGGTGTCTGCTTTGGTATGTAATGGATATGAAACACAATGTTCTCCTCTTTTTTGAGATTATGTGCAAAATTAGTCTTTTAAAAGTGACTCAAGAATTAAGCAATAAGGCACGAGGGCGTGTGGTATATGGCCAATATACCATGGCTAAGGGTTGGTCTTAGGCACAACAGAGAGTGACTGAATGCAACCCTTAGCTGTGGTATATTGGCCATATACCACAAACCCCCGAGGTGCCTTATTGCTATTATAAACTGTTACCAACGTAATTAGAGCAGTAAAAATACATGTTTTGTCATACACATGCTATACGGTCTGATATAGCACGGCTGTCAGCCAATCAGCATTCAGGGCTCAAACCACCCAATTTATATTCACCTTTATAATTTATTTTGGTTTGCAGGTCTTCGCAGAGACCTGACGTGACCGTCATCCCTGAACAGAGCCATCCGCCTGCTCCGAAGTCAGTCCTTAACCATCATTGGGCAATCTGGGTTGAATATTATAATCCGTCCCTATCCCTTTTTTCAGCTTTCACTGGGTATCATAGATAGACACTTTACTTTTTAACTCCCTCCCTCCCACTGGGCAAAAAAATGGTTGAATAAAAGTTGTTTCCTCATCATTTCAACCCCCAAAAAACAATATGTTGACGTTGAATCAACGTGGAGAAATAATTGGATTTGCAAAAAAGTCATCAACATAAGGGCATTTCGTAATTTTTTCACCCAACTTTGAACCTAAATCCAATGACATGGTGACATTTTTTGTTGATTTCATGTTCGTTGACAACTCAACCAAATGCAAATCAAAACTAGATGTTGAACTGACGTCTGTGCCCAGTGGGCAGTTTCCATTTTCTGAATTGGTTGCCATATAGATTTTCACTTTCTCACTTCCTCTGACTGGACCCACTGGATTCTATTAAGATTTATTCCCTGGCTGTTGTCCATCTCTCTGGGCTATAACATAAATCATTAATGTTTTCATTACGTTCATATTTTTAGACCCCAGACTTGGTACCATAGATATTTTCACCCTAGTCTGGCAGCTAGGCTGCTCCCCTATATGCTGATGAATGAAGACCCCATTCAGGAAGAGCGCGCCGGGCCAGAGATCCAGAGCTGATGCAGGTTAGTTTGGCTTTAATCAGGCTCTTTATAGATGTGTTTACCTGCATCCCAAATGGCATCCCATTCCCTTTATTACTTACTTTGGGAGCATAGGCCATCAATGACTCCTCTCCATCGCACTCTGTTCTAGTGTTGTATGGTAAGCTGAAATGTCTGTACTTTTTTATACTACAATATGACAAACGGTTCAGTACTAGAATTTGTATTACTTTCGGTAATTCTGTCAAATGTCTCATGGCGTCTACTGATTTGAAAGAGGATCAAGTCTGTCTATCGAGGTGCCCTTATAGCGCGAGAGCACTGTGCCTGCTCCACGTACTCATTGCTAGCTCTAGCCTATCCTGAGGAACCACTGAACTCACTGAAGTCTGGGCTGCATCATGTTAGCTCCACACTCATGTGGCACAGAAGTTAGCACACTTGAATAATGCAAAACGGCATTTAGAAATGTTGTAACTGTTTTGCGAACTGTATTTAACAATGGCATTACAGGCGAGAGCACTTTACAATACAATATTGAAGATACCGGTAGCTTCCAGCTTTGTAGGCTAACTTCCCTTGCTAGCTTACAGCTGAAGCTAACATCAATTCACGACCCTAGTACTTAGTTTGTGATAATATGCCATACATAATGCAAAATATGCTGATTTCAAAGCTGATTGTCAATACAAACCATAGCTACAGTCATTGCCCAAAACTTTATTAACTTTGTCTCCCTCGCCTGCTGCACTAGGTTACGTCTTTCCTGTCTCTCTCACTTTGTGTGTGAATGTACCACCTCAAGGCTTACTATAAAGCAGGTGACAGCTCACCTTATTTGGTAATGGTCTCTGTAAGTGGAGTGTGAAAATATATTTTTGCATGATGCTTCCTTGACTAGACTTCTGACATTAACCAAAATTCAAAAGGCAGTAAGGCACATTTCCGCATATGACCAAATTCAACATTCTTTCTTACGCTTTCATACACATCTATGTGCTTTTACAAAGAAGAAAAAAATGTAGGCTATGAGGATTATACCTTTTTATATTCATAGCTACATCCATCGTAATAAGAAATAGATGACAATGGTAGTCATCTCGATTCCTTGTATTTTTTCTCAACTACTATGACTGATTGGTGGCGCAGTCCGCTAGGACATTTGGCTCATAGTTCAATAGATGGGTTAGCTGACAACGTCACGAAAACTTTATGCACGCTTCCATGGGGCAGAAGTCAGCATGTTGTTGTGACTCTGGATGGCCAGATTCCTAGAAAGAATGACAAGAAACTGCCATGTGGGGAATCATAAGTGGCTCGTTTCATCTTGTTTTTGATACTAAAGCTGTGTTCGAATACCAATACTAGCATGCTGTATACTACATACTTCATGAGTATATATTACATACTATTAGTTCATTTTAGTATACTGTAAACTAACAGTATCCTTTCAGTTGATGTATTAGGCTTCGGCTGTCTACCTGAAGTTGATGCTGTTGCTATGCAACCTATTGCTAGTTTCGGGTGTGTTCATAAATTCAATCCAGAGCGTTGTCAGATTGTCTATTTGCAAATTCAGAATGTTTCACTCTTGGAGCGTACACTGGATGCTCTGGCCGAAGTGTAGGGTTGATCCGAGCGAGTGTTCTCACCTCACAATGGTAGTCAAGCACCCAAGCTAACGTTGGCTAGCTTGCTAGCTACTTCCAGACACAAATGAGAGAACACCTCACTCTGACCATTTTACTCACCCTAGCAGAGCAGGTTAGGCTGTTTTAATGTTATCCAGGTGACTAACTGTGCTGCTGGCAACAATTTAATTACGCATGTTTTTGCAGAAGTTTACTGACACTGGCCATATTCAATAGGCGTTGTGCGTTTGTAAATCCTTCAGTAATTCTGCGCTCTGTCACACTCAGACGAGAGTGCTCTGAAATTGGAGTAGATAGCCAACATTAACAATGTCCATTGAGAACTCACAACGACTAAGCTAAGAATGGCGTGAATAATCAAATCAATAAATATTGGGGTAGTTAGTTAGCATATAGTTAATATACTGCCTGGCACATTCATTGGAATAGTAACCAACTAATGTTAAGTAACTAACTAACATACCGATACATACTGTTGTAATGCTATGCGGTTCGTAAGGATAGCGTAACTAACAAATTGTCAGCCAACATAACGTGTAACGTAACTTATTTGAAAAGTCATTACTTTATTACATTGCTCAAAGCAATGAATTTTGTATCTGCTCTCTTCAACTTCAGCTGCATATTTTCCGCCATTTTCTTCAAATCTGAAAACGTTGTGAAACCACGCCCATTTTCTGAAGAATTTCATTATGAGCCCTAAAAGCACAGAAATAGTGTCAACTGCTTGAATACTTCGTATTTTGGCGAAATTAGTATGACATCCGGGAACTTTTGGAATACTAACTATATCCATACTATGACCAAAAAGCATACTACATACTCAATTTACGTCACAAATAGTACAGTTAGTGTAGTTGGTATGAGTATTCGAATATAGATGTCTTGTTTTGACTGATTTCATATCAATGCTAATATGGCTACATTTCACTTGCCAGATAACCAACACCTGTAACCATGTGTTTGTGCAAATGTATTTATGTTGTCAATAAACATTGGAGACGAACTATACATGTCAACAACCTAAGCTAACCCCCTCTATTTTTTTCCAAGTAGTTGCGTGTGCCTTGGTTTTGTTGCTAAACAACCAACCCGTCTATGGTCGCGAGTTCTAACCCCACATGGGGTAGATATCTTATATTTTATCCTTTATTTACAATATTCATGCCTTGCCCACATACTTTGAATTCTGAAAAGTGAAAGCATACCTGTGAGAGAGGTCGCCCTGGTAGTAGTTTTTATGTAGTACCCACGACCAATCTGTGAGTTAATTTGACCATTGGAAAAAGAGCTACTGCATAAACACTACAATGCGGGTTGGATTGAACTGACCCCCCCCCCCCCATTTGAGCCCCTAAATCGTAATTTTCAAGGGATGATTGTTATTTTCTTTCCAACACAATAAATGTTAGTCCACATTTCAACAACAAAAAAAAGTGCGCCCCATGGGGGATTCGAATTTACACTGCAAGTGGCAATAGGTGTCGGGAACTCAGGAACTTGGCGCCTTACCACTGGGTTCCACTAGTTACCAGAGCCACAAAGTCAGGTTGGCTATAGCATAAAAATGAATGAAAACAAAAATGAGGCATAAGTTAGGGTTGTGTTAGGGAAAAGTTAGCAGTGTGGTTATGTTTAAATTCAAATTTTAATAAGATAAGTTGTAGAATTAGGTTGTAGAATTAGTTGGCCTGTAAGTCTTTGTGGCTGTGGTAACTGTCCAGTGCCGTATTTGCTCGCAATGCACATAATTGTATTATTGAGAAGGTTTACCTTGGTAGGCCGTCATTGTAAATAAGAATTTGTTCTGACTTGCCTAGTTAAATGAAGGTTAAATACATAAAAATGAAATACCCCCAAAATGAATATTTATGTGCAATTCTCCCAACCCACAAATTCTCACCTGTATTACTTTTTAATTTTACATTTTAAGGCGCAAAGGCTTAAATTGGGGTTGAGAGTTACCCTTTACAGAGACAACGCACACTTTTATAAAAAAAAAAGAGATTGCTTCTTGTATGCAAATGTCGTTGATCAGTAGGTTCAAATGTTTAAGATATGAGTGCATTGGTCTGCCGGTTCACTGAAATGGTTTGCTTCTACTTTCTTTTGTATATATGTCTCATTCAGTCTCGAACTAAGCATGTAACTGCATTGGCAGTCATTGATTTTACAAGTCATTTCGTATGCCGAACAACCCCAGGCAATATATTAGTCGCCTAGTCAAACTGCGCGCTGTTGGTCAGTGTGCGAAGCGAGAGGTAAGCGGCCTATTCCTATTCCTTGCACATCTACGCATTGGCACCTCCAGCATTCAAAATGCTTGTAAAATGGTTGCGTAATATTAGGCTTTATTAATTGAGTGGCAACCACTGTAATTGGTTATTGTTGTCAAATGCTGTTGGAAAATTGTGTTTTACCGGAATAAAAGAAAGCTACCAGAGACACATCTCTCATCTGGCTATAGCCCTATATACAGCGTCTTTAGAAAGTATTCACACCCCTTGACTTTTTCCACATTTTGTCGTGTTCCAGCCTGAAGTGAAAATGGATTAAATTGAGATTTTGTGTCACTGGCCTACACACAATACCCCATAATGTCAAAGTGGACATATGTTTTTAGAAATGTTTACAAATTAATACAAAATTAAACCTGAAATGTCTTGAGTCAATAAGTATTCAACCCCTTTGTTATGGCTAAATACGTTCAGGAGTAAAACGTTGCTTAACAAGTCAATATGTTGCATGGACTCACTCTGTGTGAAATCATGTTAAACCCTATTATCGTTGAATGACCACCCTATCTCCGTACCCCACACATACAATTATCAGTAAGGTCCCTCAGTCGAGCAGGTAATTTCAAACACAGATTCAACCACAAAGACCAGGGAGGTTTTCCAATCCCTCGCAAAGAAGGACACCTAAAAAGCAGAAATTGAATATCACTTTGAGCATGGTGAAGTTATTCATTACACTGGATGGTGTATCAACACACCCCCTCACTACAAAGATGCGGGCGTCCTTCTTAACTCAGTTGTTGGAGAGGAAGGAAACCGCTCAGGGATTTCACCATGAGGCAAATGGTGAGTTTAAAACAGTTACTCGGTTTAATGCCTGTGATAGGAGAAAACCGCGGATGGATCAACAACATTGTAGTTACTCCACAATACTAACGTAAATGACACAGCGAAATGAAGGAAGCCTCTACAGAATAAAAACATTGTTGTAACGGCTTTCTTCTATCTCCTCCTCGGACGAGGAGGTGTAGCAAGGATCGGACCAAAATGCAGCGTGGCTATTGCAATCCATGTTTATTAAATAACGAAACACGAACTTACAAAAAAAACAATAAACGTAATGTGAAAACCGAAACAGCCCTATCTGGTGCAAGCACAAAGACAGGAACAATCACCCACGACAACACTCTATGGCTGCCTAAATATGGTTCCCAATCCCAATGGTTCCCAATCAGAGACAATGATAATCACCTGACTCTGATTGAGAACCGCCTCAGGCAGCCATAGACTACGTAGACACCCCACAAAACCCCTAAGACAAAAACACACCACAATAACCCATGTCACACCCTGGCCTGACCAAATAATTAAAGAAAACACGAAATACTAAGACCAAGGCGTGACAGAACACCCCCCCTAAGGTGCGGACTCCCGGACGCACCTCAAAACCATAGGGAGGGTCCGGGTGGGCGTCTGTCCATGGTGGCGGTTCCGGCTCGGGACGTGGACCCCACTCCATAAATGTCATAGTTCCTCCCCCTTGCGACCTGGGATAATCCACCCTCGCCGCCGACCATGGCCTAATAGTCCTCACCCAGAACCCCACTGGACTGAGGGGCAGCTCGTGACTGAGGGGCAGCTCGTGACTGAGGGGCAGCTCGTGACTGAAGGGAAGCTCGGGACTGAAGGGAAGCTCGGGACTGAGGGGTAGCTCGGGACTGAAGGGAAGCTCGGGACTGAGGGGAAGCTCGGGACTGAGGGGAAGCTCGGGACTGAGGGGAAGCCCAGCACTGAGGGGAAGCCCAGCACTGAGGGGAAGCCCAGCACTGAGGGGAAGCCCAGCACTGAGGGGAAGCCCAGCACTGAGAGGAAGCTCAGCACTGAGTGGAAGCTCAGGCAGGTAGTTGGCTTTGGCAGATCCTGGCTGGCTGGCGGATCTGGAAGAGTCTGGTTGACTGGCAGATCTGGAAGAGTCTGGTTGACTGGCAGATCTGGAAGAGTCTGGTTGACTGGCAGATCTGGAAGAGTCTGGTTGACTGGCAGATCTGGAAGAGTCTGGTTGACTGGCAGATCTGGAAGAGTCTGGTTGACTGGCAGATCTGGAAGAGTCTGGTTGACTGGCAGATCTGGAAGAGTCTGGTTGACTGGCAGATCTGGAAGAGTCTGGTTGACTGGCAGATCTGGAAGAGTCTGGCTGACTGGCGGATCTAGCTGCTCTGGCTGCTCCATGCAGACTGGCAGCTCTGGCTGCTCCATGCAGACTGGCAGCTCTGGCTGCTCCATGCAGACTGGCATCTCTGGCTGCTCTATGCAGACTGACATCTCTGGCTGCTCTATGCAGACTGGCAGCTCCATGCAGACTGGCATCTCTGGCTGCACTATGCAGACTGGCAGCTCCATGCAGACTGGCAGCTCTGTCTGCTCTATGCAGACTGGCAGCTCTGGCTGCTCCATGCAGACTGACAGCTCTGGCTGCTCCATGCAGACTGACAGCTCTGGCTGCTCCATGCAGACTGACAGCTCTGGCTGCTCCATGCAGACTAGCAGCTCTGGCTGCTCCATGCAGACTGGAAGCTCTGGCTGCTCCATGCAGACTAGCAGCTCTGGCTGCTCCATGCAGACTGGCAGCTCAGGCTGCGCTGAACAGGCAGGAGACTCCGGCAGCGCAGGAGAGGAGAAAGGCTCCCACAGCGCTGAACAGGCGGGAGACTCCGGCAGCGCTGGAGAGGCGAGGCGCACTGTAGGCCTGATGCGTGGTGCTGGCACTGGTGGAACTGGATAGAGAACACGCACAGGAAGCCTGGTGCGGGGAGCTGACACCGGAGGACTGGTGGCTTTCGTCGCCTCCAGTTCTTCCTTGGGGCGGCGATATTCTCCAGGCTGAGCCCAGGGTCCTTTACCGTCCAGTTCCTCCTCCCATGTCCATTTCTCCAGGTGGTGCAACCTCTCCCACTGCAGCTGCTGCTCCTCCTGCTGCTGCTGTTGCCTGTTACCACGCCACTTGGTCCGGGTGTGGTGGGTGATTCTGTAACGGCTTTCTTCTATCTCCTCCTCGGACGAGGAGGTGTAGCAAGGATCGGACCAAAATGCAGCGTGGCTATTGCAATCCATGTTGATTAAATAACGAAACACGAACTTACAAAAAAAAACAATAAACGTAATGTGAAAACCGAAACCGCCCTATCTGGTGCAAACACAAAGACAGGAACAATCACCCACGACAACACTCACAGAATATGGCTGCCTAAATATGGTTCCCAATCAGAGACAATGATAATCACCTGACTCTGATTGAGAACCGCCTCAGGCAGCCATAGACTACGTAGACACCCCACAAAACCCCTAAGACAAAAACACACCACAATAACCCATGTCACACCCTGGCCTGACCAAATAATTAAAGAAAACACAAAATACCAAGACCAAGGCGTGACAATTGTCCTTAATTTAAAGCATTATGTTTGGGGCAAATCCAATAGATCACTTAGTACCACTCTTCATATTTTCAAGAATGGTACTGGCTGCATCATGTTATGGGTATGCTAATTGCTGCCAAAGGTGATTCTTACATGTATTGACTTGGGGTTGAATGTAATTTAGATATACTAGTGTTTTATTATTATTTAGATATACTAGTGGTTTATTATTATTTAGATATACTAGTGTTTATTATTATTTAGATATACTAGTGTTTTATATTATTTAGATATACTAGTGGTTTATTATTATTTAGATATACTAGTGTTTATTATTATTTAGATATACTAGTGTTTTATTATTATTTAGATATACTAGTGTTTATTATTATTTAGATATACTAGTGTTTTATTATTATTTAGATATACTAGTGTTTTATTATTATTTAGATATACTAGTGTTTTATTATTATTTAGATATACTAGTGTTTTATTATTATTTAGATATACTAGTGTTTTATTATTATTTAGATATACTAGTGGTTTATTATTATTTAGATATACTAGTGGTTTATTATTATTTAGATATACTAGTGGTTTATTATTATTTAGATATACTAGTGGTTTATTATTATTTAGATATACTAGTGGTTTATTATTATTTAGATATACTAGTGGTTTATTATTATTTAGATATACTAGTGGTTTATTATTATTTAGATATACTAGTGGTTTATTATTATTTAGATATACTAGTGGTTTATTATTATTTAGATATACTAGTGGTTTATTATTATTTAGATATACTAGTGGTTTATTATTATTTAGATATACTAGTGTTTTATTATTATTTAGATATACTAGTGTTTTATTATTATTTAGATATACTAGTGTTTTATTATTATTTAGATATACTAGTGTTTTATTATTATTTAGATATACTAGTGTTTTATTATTATTTAGATATACTAGTGTTTTATTATTATTTAGATATACTAGTGTTTTATTATTATTTAGATATACTAGTGTTTTATTATTATTTAGATATACTAGTGTTTTATTATTATTTAGATATACTAGTGTTTTATTATTATTTAGATATACTAGTGTTTATTATTATTTAGATATACTAGTGTTTATTATTATTTAGATATACTAGTGGTTTATTATTATTTAGATATACTAGTGGTTTATTATTATTTAGATATACTAGTGGTTTATTATTATTTAGATATCTAGTGTTTATTATTATTTAGATATACTAGTGTTTTATTATATTTAGATATACTAGTGTTTATTATTATTTAGATATACTAGTGTTTTATTATTATTTAGATATACTAGTGTTTTATTATTATTTAATATACTAGTGTTTTATTATTATTTAGATATACTAGTGTTTTATTATTATTAGATATACTAGTGTTTATATTATTAGATATACTATGTGTTATTACGATTAGTACTAGTGGTTTGAATTATTATTTAGATATACATAGTGGTTTATTATTATTTAGATATACTAGTGGTTGATTATTATTTAATATACTAGGTGTTTTAATTATTATTTAGATATAGCTAGTGGTTTATTATTATTAGATATACTAGTGTTTTATTATTATTCTAGATATACTAGTGTTTTTATATTATTATATATAAGATAGTACTAATGGTTTTATTATTATTAGATATACTAGTGGTTTATTATTATTTAGATATACTAGTGGTTATTATTATTTAGATATACTAGTGTTTATTATTATTTAGATATACTAGTGGTTTATTATTATTTAGATATACTAGTGGTATATTATTATTAGATATACTAGTGGTTATTATTATTTAGATATACTAGTGGTTTATTATTATTTAGATATACTAGTGGTTTATTATTATTTAGATATACTAGTGTTTTATTATTATTTAGATATACTAGTGTTTTATTATTATTTAGATATACTAGTGTTTTATTATTATTTAGATATACTAGTGTTTTATTATTATTTAGATATACTAGTGGTTTATATTATTTAGATATACTAGTGGTTTATTATTATTTAGATATACTAGTGTTTTATTATTATTTAGATATACTAGTGTTTTATTATTATTTAGATATATAGTGTTTTATTATTATTTAGATATACTAGTGTTTTATTATTATTTAGATATACTAGTGTTTTATTATTATTTAGATATACTAGTGTTTTATTATTATTTAGATATACTAGTGTTTTATTATTATTTAGATATACTAGTGTTTTATTATTATTTAGATATACTAGTGGTTTATTATTATTTAGATATACTAGTGGTTTATTATTATTTAGATATACTAGTGGTTTATTATTATTTAGATATACTAGTGGTTTATTATTATTTAGATATACTAGTGGTTTATTATTATTTAGATATACTAGTGGTTTATTATTATTTAGATATACTAGTGGTTTATTATTATTTAGATATACTAGTGTTTTATTATTATTTAGATATACTAGTGTTTTATTATTATTTAGATATACTAGTGTTTTATTATTATTTAGATATACTAGTGGTTTATTATTATTTAGATATACTAGTGGTTTATTATTATTTAGATATACTAGTGGTTTATTATTATTTAGATATACTAGTGGTTTATTATTATTTAGATATACTAGTGGTTTATTATTATTTAGATATACTAGTGGTTTATTATTATTTAGATATACTAGTGGTTTATTATTATTTAGATATACTAGTGGTTTATTATTATTTAGATATACTAGTGGTTTATTATTATTTAGATATACTAGTGTTTTATTATTATTTAGATATACTAGTGTTTTATTATTATTTAGATATACTAGTGTTTATTATTATTTAGATATACTAGTGGTTTATTATATTTAGATATACTAGTGGTTTATTATTATTTAGATATACTAGTGGTTTATTATTATTTAGATATACTAGTGTTTTATTATGGTTTAGATTAGATATACTAGTGTTTTATTATTATTTAGATATACTAGTGTTTATTATTATTTAGAATTACTATGTTTTATTATTATTTAGATATACTATGTTTTATATTATTATTTAGATATACTATGGTTTATTATTAGTTAGATATACTAGTGGTTTATTATTATTTAGATATCTAGTGTTTTATTATTATTTAGATATACTAGTGTTTTATTATTATTTAGAATATACTAGTGTTTTATTATTATTTAGATATACTAGTGTTTTATTATTATTTAGATATACTAGTGGTTTTATATTATTTAGATATACTAGTGGTTTATTATTATTTAGATATACTAGTGGTTGATTATTATTTAGATATACTAGTGTTTATTATTATTTATGATACTAGTGGTTTATTATTATTTAGATATACGAGTGTTTTATTATTATTTAGATATACTAGTGTTTATTATTATTTAGATATACTAGTGGTTTATTATTATTTAGATATACTAGTGTTTATTATTATTTAGATATACTAGTGGTTTATTATTATTTAGATATACTAGTGGTTATTATTATTTAGATATACTAGTGGTTTATTATTATTTAGATATACTAGTGGTTTATTATTATTTAGATATACTAGTGGTTTATTATTATTTAGATATACTAGTGTTTTATTATTATTTAGATATACTAGTGTTTATTATTATTTAGATTATATATATACTAGTGTTTTATTATTATTTAGATATACTAGTGTTTTATTATTATTTAGATATACTAGTGTTTTATTATTATTTAGATATACTAGTGTTTTATTATATTTAGATATACTAGTGTTTATTTATTTAGATTACTAGTGTTTATTATTAATTTAGATATACTAGTGGTTTATTATTATTTAGATATACTAGTGTTTATTATTTAGATATACTAGTGTTTTATTATTATTTTAGATATACTAGTGTTTTATTATTATTTAGATATACTAGTGTTTTATTATATTTAGCTATACTAGTGTTTAATTATTATTTAGATATACTAGTGTTTTAATTATATTTAGATATACTAGTGTTTTTATTATTATTAGATATACTAGTGTTTTATTATTATTTAGATATACTAGTGTTTTATTATTATTTAGATATACTAGTGGTTTATTATTATTTAGATATACTAGTGTTTTATTATTGATTTATTAGATTAGATAGCTAGTGTTTTAATTATTATTTAGATAGACTAGTGTTTTATTATTATTTAGATATACTAGTGTTTTAATTATTATTTAGATATACTAGTGTTTAATTATTATTTAGATATAACTATTGTTTTATTTAGATATACTAGTTGTTTATTATTATTAGATATACTAGTGTTTTATTATATATTTAGATATACTAGTGTTTATATTATTATTTAGATATAGTCGAGTGGTTTATTAGTTATTAGATATACTAGTGTTTATTATTATTTAGAGTGTACTAGTTGTTTTAATTATTATTTAGATATACTAGTGTTTTTATTATTATTTAGATTATACTACTAGTGGTTTAATTATTATTTAGATATACTAGGTGGTTATTTATTCGATACTAAGTTTATTATTATTAGATATACTAGTGTTTATTATTATTTTAAGATATACTAGTGTTTTATTATTATTTAGATATACTAGTGTTTATTATTATTTAGATTAGACTAGTGTTTTATTATTATTTAGATATACTAGTGTTTTATTATTATTTAGATTATACTAGTGTTTTATTATTATTTAGATATACTAGTGTTTATTATTATTTAGATATACTAGTGTTTTATTATTATTTAGATATACTAGTGGTTTATTATTATTTAGATATACTAGTGGTTTATTATTATTTAGATATACTAGTGGTTTATTATTATTTAGATATACTAGTGTTTTATTATTATTTAGATATACTAGTGTTTTATTATTATTTAGATATACTAGTGTTTTATTATTATTTAGATATACTAGTGGTTTATTATTATTTAGATATACTAGTGGTTTATTATTATTTAGATATACTAGTGGTTTATTATTATTTAGATATACTAGTGGTTTATTATTATTTAGATATACTAGTGTTTTATTATTATTTAGATATACTAGTGTTTATTATTATTTAGATATACTAGTGGTTTATTATTATTTAGATATACTAGTGGTTTATTATTATTTAGATATACTAGTGTTTATTATTATTTAGATATATACTATGGTTTATTATTATTAGATATACTAGTGGGTTATTATTATTGTAGATATACTAGTGGTTTATTATTATTAGATATATGAAGTGGTTTATTATTATTTAGATATACTAGTGGTTTATTATATTTACAATATACATGTGTTTATTATTATTTAGATATACTAGTGGTTTTTATTATTATTAGATATACTAGTGTTTTTATTATTATTTAGATATACTAGTGTTTTATTATTAATTTATATACTACTAGTTGGTTATATTATTATTTGAATATACGAGTGGTTTATTATTATTAGATATACTAGTGGTTATTATTATTTAGATATACTAGTGGTTATTATTATTTAGATATACTAGTGGTTATTATTAGTTAGATATACTAGTGGTTTATTATTATTAGATATACTAGTGGTTGTATTATTATTTAGATATACTATGGTTTATTATTATTTAGATATACTAGTGTTTATTATTATTTAGATATACTAGTGTTTTATTATTATTTAGATATACTAGTGTTTTATTATTATTTAGATATACTAGTGTTTTATTATTATTTAGATATATAGTGGTTTATTATTATTTAGATATACTAGTGTTTTATTATTATTTAGATATACTAGTGGTTTTATATTATTTAGATATACTAGTGTTTATTATTATTAGATATACTAGTGTTTTATTATTATTTAGATATACTAGCTAGTATTATTATTTAAATGACTAGGTTTATATTATTAGATATACTAGTGTTTTATTATTATTTAGATATACTAGTGGTTTATTATTATTTAGATATACTAGTGGTTTATTATTATTTAGATATACTAGTGGTTTATTATTATTTAGATATACAGTGTTTATTATTATTTAGATATACTAGTGTTTTATTATTATTTAGATATACTAGTGTTTTATTATTATTTAGATATACTAGTGGTTTATTATTATTTAGATATACTAGTGGTTATTATTATTTAGATATACTAGTGGTTTATTATTATTTAGATATACTAGGGTTTATTATATTTAGATATACTAGTGGTTTATTATTTAGATATACTAGTGGTTTATTATTATTTAGATATACTAGTGGTTTATTATTATTTAGATATACTAGTGGTTTATTATTATTAGATATACTAGTGGTTATTATTTATTTAGATATACTAGTGGTTTATTATTATTTAGATATACTAGTGGTTTATTATTATTAGAATATACTAGTGGTTTTATTATTATTTAGATATACTAGTGTTTTATTATTATTTAGATATACTAGTGTTTTATTATTATTTAGATATAACTAGTGTTTTATTATTATTTAGATATACTAGTGTTTTATTATTATTTAGATATACTAGTGGTTTATTATTATTTAGATATACTAGTGGTTTATTATTATTAGATATACTAGTGTTATTATTATTTAGATATACTAGTGTTTTATTATTATTTAGATATACTAGTGTTTTATTATTATTTAGATACTAGTGTTTTATTATTATTTAGATATACTAGTGTTTTATTATTATTTAATATACTAGTGTTTATTATATATTTAGATATACTAGTGTTTTATTATTATTTTAGATATACTAGTGTTTTATTATTATTTAGATATACTAGTGTTTTATTATTTAGATATACTAGTGTTTTATTAGTATTAGATATACTAGTGTTATTATTATTTAGATATACTAGTGTTTATTATTATTTATATACTAGTGTTTTATTATTATTTAGATATACTAGTGTTTATTATTATTAGATATACTAGTGTTTATTATTATTTAGATATACTAGTGTGTTATTTAGATAGACTAGTGTTTTATTATTATTTAGATATACTAGTGTTTTATTATTATTTAGATATACTAGTGTTTTATTATTATTTAGATATACTAGTGGTTTATTATTATTTAGATATACTAGTGTTTTATTATTATTTAGATGTACTAGTGTTTTATTATTATTTAGATATACTAGTGTTTTATTATTATTTAGATATACTAGTGGTTTATTATTATTTAGATATACTAGTGGTTTATTATTATTTAGATATACTAGTGTTTTATTATTTAGATATACTAGTGTTTTATTATTATTTAGATATACTAGTGTTTTATTATTATTTAGATTACTAGTGTTTTATTATTATTTAGATATACTAGTGTTTTATTATTATTTAGAATACTAGTGTTTTATTATTATTTAGATATACTAGTGTTTTATTATTATTTAGATATACTAGTGGTTTATTATTATTTAGATAGTACTAGTGGTTATTATATTTAGATATACTAGTGTTTATTTATTTAGATATACTAGTGGTTTTATGATTATTTAGATATACTAGTGTTTTATTATTATTTAGAATATACTAGTGTTTTTATTATTATTTAGATATACTAGTGTTTTATTATTATTTAGATATACTAGTGTTTTATTATTATTTAGAATACTAGTGTTTTATATTATTTAGATATACTATGTTTTATTATTATTTAGATATACTAGTGTTTTATTATTATTTAGATATACTAGTGGTTTATTATTATTTAGATATACTAGTGGTTATTATTATTTAGATATACTAGTGGTTTATTATTATTTAGATATACTAGTGGTTTATTATTATTTAGATATACTAGTGGTTTATTATATTTAGATATACTAGTGGTTTTATTATTTAGATATACTAGTGGTTTATTATTATTTAGATATACTAGTGGTTTATTATTATTTAGATATACTAGTGGTTTATTATTATTTAGATATACTAGTGTTTTATTATTATTTAGATATACTAGTGTTTTATTATTATTTAGATATACTAGTGTTTTATTATTATTTAGATATACTAGTGTTTTATTATTATTTAGATATACTAGTGTTTTATTAGTATTTAGATATACTAGTGTTTTATTATTATTTAGATATACTAGTGTTTTATTATTATTTAGATATACTAGTGTTTATTATTATTTAGATATACTAGTGTTTTATTATTATTTAGATATACTAGTGTTTTAATTATTATTTAGATATACTAGTGTTTTATTATTATTTAGATATACTAGTGTTTTATTATTATTTAGATTACTAGTGTTTTATTATTATTTAGATATACTAGTGTTTTATTATTATTTAGATATACTAGTGTTTTATATTATTTAGATATACTAGTGTTTTATTATTATTTAGATATACTAGTGTTTTATTATTATTTAGATATACTAGTGTTTTATTATTATTAGATATACTAGTGTTTTATTATTATTTAGAATACTAGTGTTTTATTATATTTAGATATACTAGTGTTTTATTATTATTTAGATATACTAGTGTTTTATTTAGATATACTAGTGTTTTATTATTTAGATATACTAGTGTTTTATTATTATTTAGATATACTAGTGTTTTATTATTATTTAGATATACTAGTGGTTTATTATTATTTAGATGTACTAGTGGTTTATTATTATTTAGATGTACTAGTGTTTTATTATTATTTAGATATACTAGTGTTTTATTATTATTTAGATATACTAGTGGTTTATTATTATTTAGATATACTAGTGGTTTATTATTATTTAGATATACTAGTGTTTTATTATTATTTAGATATACTAGTGTTTTATTATTATTTAGATATACTAGTGTTTTATTATTATTTAGATATACTAGTGTTTTATTATTATTTAGATATACTAGTGGTTTATTATTATTTAGATATACTAGTGGTTTATTATTATTTAGATATACTAGTGGTTTATATTATTTAGATATACTAGTGGTTTATTATTATTTAGATATACTAGTGGTTTATTATTATTAGATATACTAGTGGTTTATTATTATTTAGATATACTAGTGGTTTATTATTATTTAGATATACTAGTGGTTTATTATTATTTAGATATACTAGTGGTTTATAATTAGATATACTAGTGGTTTTTATTATTTAGATATACTAGTGGTTTATTATTATTTAGATATACTAGTGGTTTATTATTATTTAGATATACTAGTGGTTTATTATTATTTAGATATACTAGTGGTTTATTATTATTAGATATACTAGTGGTTTAATTATTATTTAGATATACTAGTGGTTTATTATTATTTAGTATACTAGTGGTTTATATATTTAGATATACTAGTGGTTATTATTATTTAGATATACTAGTGGTTTATTATTATTTAGATATACTAGTGGTTTATTATTATTTAGATATACTAGTGGTTTATTATTATTTAGATATACTAGTGTTTTATTATTATTTAGATATACTAGTGTTTTATTATTATTTAGATATACTAGTGTTTTATTATTATTTAGATATACTAGTGGTTTATTATTATTTAGATATACTAGTGGTTTATTATTATTTAGATATACTAGTGTTTATTATTATTTAGATATACTAGTGGTTTATTATTATTTAGATATACTAGTGGTTTATTATTATTTAGATATACTAGTGGTTTATTATTATTTAGATATACTAGTGGTTTTATTATTATTTAGATATACTAGTGTTTTATTATTATTTAGATATACTAGTGTTTTATTATTATTTAGATATACTAGTGTTTTATTATTATTTAGATATACTAGTGGTTTATTATTATTTAGATATACTAGTGTTTTATTATTATTTAGATATACTAGTGTTTTATTATTATTTAGATATACTAGTGTTTTATTATTATTTAGATATACTAGTGTTTTATTATTATTTAGATATACTAGTGGTTTATTATTATTTAGATATACTAGTGGTTTATTATTATTTAGATATACTAGTGTTTTATTATTATTTAGATATACTAGTGTTTTATTATTATTTAGATATACTAGTGTTTTATTATTATTTAGATATACTAGTGTTTTATTATTATTTAGATATACTAGTGGTTTATTATTATTTAGATATACTAGTGGTTTATTATTATTTAGATATACTAGTGGTTTATTATTATTTAGATATACTAGTGGTTTATTATTATTTAGATATACTAGTGGTTTATTATTATTTAGATATACTAGTGTTTTATTATTATTTAGATATACTAGTGTTTTATTATTATTTAGATATACTAGTGTTTTATTATTATTTAGATATACTAGTGTTTTATTATTATTTAGATATACTAGTGTTTTATTATTATTTAGATATACTAGTGTTTTATTATTATTTAGATATACTAGTGTTTATTATTATTTAGATATACTAGTGTTTTATTATTATTTAGATATACTAGTGTTTTATTATTATTTAGATATACTAGTGTTTTATTATTATTTAGATATACTAGTGTTTTATTATTATTTAGATATACTAGTGTTTTATTATTATTTAGATATACTAGTGTTTTATTATTATTTAGATATACTAGTGTTTTATTATTATTTAGATATACTAGTGTTTTATTATATTTAGATATACTAGTGGTTTATTATTATTTAGATATACTAGTGGTTTATTATTATTTAGATATACTAGTGGTTTATTATTATTTAGATATACTAGTGGTTTATTATTATTTAGATATACTAGTGGTTTATTATTATTTAGATATACTAGTGGTTTATTATTATTTAGATATACTAGTGGTTTATTATTATTATTTAGATATACTAGTGGTTTATTATTATTATTTAGATATACTAGTGTTTTATTATTATTTAGATATACTAGTGGTTTATTATTATTTAGATATACTAGTGGTTTATTATTATTTAGATATACTAGTGTTTTATTTTTTATGTATTTTCTTAAAAATGTTAGAATTTTTCTTCCACTTTGACAGAGTATTTTGTGTAGATCAAAACAATTACAGCTAAATACATTTTAATCCCACTTTAACACAAACTGTGGAAAAAGTCCATGGGTGACGCAGCAGTCAGGATTTGCGCTAGCCACACTGTTTTTTTACAAACACAGTTCTTACAAAGTTATGTCCTGAATGTGACCAGTTTATTTTGGGATGCAGTAGCGACAGCATACACAATCATCCAAACCGGAAAATGTAGGCTACATTAGTGGATGTCAATTTAAGGCAGCCCTAACACCTCTCCGATTCAGAGGGGTTGGGTTAAATGCGGAAGACACATTTCAAGGCATGCAGTTGTACAACTGACTAAGTATGACACAAGTAATTCTTCCAACAATTATTTACAGACAGATTATTTATTTTATAATGAATTCACTGTATCACAATTCCAATGGGTCAGAAGTGTACATACACTATGTTGACTGGGAATTTAAACAGCTTGGAAAATATAGAAAATGATGTCATTGCTTTAGAAGCTTCTGATAGGCTAATCGACATCATGTGAGTCAATTGGAGATGTACCTGTGGATGTATTTCAAGGCCTACCTTCAAACTCAGTGCCTCTTCTTGACATCATGGGAAAATCAAAAGAAATCAGCAAAGACTTCAGAAAAGAAATTGTAGATCTCCACTAGTCCGGTTCATCCTTGGGATCAATTTCCAAACGCCTGAAGGTACCACGTTCATCTGTACAAACAATAGTACGCAAGAATAAACACCATGGGACCACGCAGCCGTCATACCGCTCAGGAAGGAGACGCATTCTGTCTCCTAGAGATGAACGCACTTTGGTGTGAAAAGTGCAAATCAATCCCAGAACAACGGCAAAGGACCTTGTGAAGATGCTGGAGGACACAGGTACAAAAGTATCTATATCCACAGTAAAGCGAGTCCTATATCGACATAACCTGAAAGGCTGCTCAGCAAGGAAGAAGCCACTGCTTCAAAACCACCATAAAAAGGCTAGACTATGGTTTGAAACTGCACATGGGGACAAACACTTTTTGGAGAAATGTCCTCTGGTCTGATGAAATAGAACTGTTTGGCCATAATGACCATTGTTAAGATTGAAGGAAAAAGAGGGAGGCTTGCAAGCCGAAGAGCACCATCCAACCGTGAAGCACGGGTGTGGCAGCATCATGTTGTGGGGGTGCTTTGCTGCAAGACGGACTGGTCCACTTCACAAAATAGATGGCATCATGCGGTAGGAAAATTATGTGGATTATGTAGATATATTAAAGCAACATCTCAAGACATTAAAGCTTGTAAGTTAAAGCTTGGTCGCAAATGTGTCTTCCAAATGGACAATGACCCCAAGCATACTTCCAAAGTTGTGGCAAAATGGCTTAAGGGCAACAAAGTCAAGGTGTTGGAGTGGCCATCACAAAGCCCTGACCTCAATCGTATCAAAAATGTGTGGGCGGAACTGAAAACGCCTTGTGCGAGCAAGCAGGGGTACAAATCTGACTCAGTTACTCCAGCTGTGTCAGGTGGAATGGGCCATAATTCACCCAACTTATTGTGGGAAGCTTGTGGAAGGCTACCCAAAACGTTTGACCCAAGTTAAACAATTTTAAGGGCAATGCTACCAAATACTAATTGAGTGTATCACATTCTTAAAATAAAGTGGTGATCCTAACTGAATTAAGACAGGGAATTTTTACTTGGATTAAATGTCAGGAATTGTGAAAAACTAAGTAAATGTAGGTGTATGTAAACTTCCGACTTCAACTGTACATAATGTATGCTACAGTAGAAACAACACGAATTACAGAAAATAAGGCACTTACTTTGAAAGGAACGCACACATGTCCAGTTATTATTCGTAAGGAAAATAACAAGTAAGGCATTGCGAGCGCCAGCCAGAAAATGTTCCAATTCGTACAAAACTGCAAATGTCTGCATACTTGATCTGCAGAAGCATTGGTGAAGTGCTTGGGCTGTCCTTGAAGAGGCTCAGTATAGCCTCAAACATAAATTGTCCGCAACACTGAAATGAGCTACTTCAATGTGAATTAATGAGGTGGAACACACCTCAATTCAAACTGTTGCTATTAAAAAAACATTGACAAGTTGAAACATATAGATAATTAACATTAAACATAGCCTATAGCCAATTAACAGGCAGCGCGTGTACACTGTCCTGTTGCGTCACAAGCGCATTTTGGGGCGACCTTTATATATTTAGAACTCACATGTGAAAAGGTTTTAAACATTTGATTTTTGTTTGGTACATTTTGTCATCTCAACCAATGCCATGTAGTAAAATGATAATGTAGTTTTCATTATACTTACTTTGAAACACGCATTCAAAGATGGTTGAAAACCAGGAGGTGAACATTAGCAAAACCGAAACTTATTTACCACAATTTGTTTGTACTAGTTGTGTATAAAATTGGGAAAATATAAGGTTGTAACACGTTGTTGACTTCTAAAACATAATTAAATTACTAATATATTTTTGTTTGGCAATTTTAGGAACTCTTTAAAAATATGAACTACCGTGCGGTTAGTTGCCCATTTAAAGGAATGCTAAACTCAGCAAAAAAATTATCTTTCTCTCACTGTCAACTGCACTTATTTTCAGCAAACTTAACATGTGTAAATATTTGTATGAACATAAAAAGATTCAACAACTGAGACATAAACTGAACAAGTTCTACAGACATGCGTCTAACAGAAATGGAATAATATGTCCCTGAACAACGGGGAGGTTTAAAATAAAATCATAAGTAACCGTCAGTATCTGGTGTGGCCACCAGCTGCTGCATTAAGTACTGCAGTGCATCTCCTCCTCGTGGACTGCACCAGATTTGCCAATTCTTGCTGTGAGATTACCCCACTCTTCCACCAAGGCACCTGCAAGTTCCCGGGCATTTCTGGGGGGAATGGCCCTAGCCCTCACCCTCCGATCCAACAGATCCCAGACGTGCTTAATGGGATAGAGATCCGGGCTCTTCGCTGGCCATGGCAGAACACTGACAACCGACTTACCAAAACTATAGTTTGTTAACAAGAAATTTATGGACTGGTTGAAAAACTAGTTTTAATGACTCCAACCTAAGTGTATGTAAACTTCTGATTTCAACTGTAATTAGATTGGTAAAAACGGAAGTCAGTGGTTGTATAATTGATTCATTAATGCATACATGACTGTCTCTGAAAAAAGATGAACATCAAAATGTCAAATGTAATTATACCTCAAAAGATCTGTCTGGGTCAAGTACCATTCTGTCACTTTGGCGTTTTTGTTGTTGCTGTGGTATCGTTTTGGTATCGAGTGTTGTGATGGTATTGAGTGTCATGATACTTAACCTGGTATCAAAGTCAAACTTCTGCTATCTCTAGATCGTTCCACTCTAAGCCGGTTCTCTTTGTATCTGCCTCAAGCTCCCAACTCCAGGTGTTTCCCGACTCCCTTCTTTCTTCTGCTATCTCTAGATCGTTCCACTCTAAGCCGGTTCTCTTTGTATCTGCCTCAAGCTCCCACCTCCAGGTGTTTCCCGACTCCCTTCTTTCTTCTGCTATCTCTAGATCGTTCCACTCTAAGCCGGTTCTCTTTGTATCTGCCTCAAGCTCCCACCTCCAGGTGTTTCCCGATCTATCTCTAGATCGTTCCTAACACCTGGGTCCAGAAACAGGTGGACACCCTTCTTTCCTTTTGCCAGCCTTGTGAGTTCCAGGATCCAGCTTGCCTGGTGATGTTGGAAACACCTGGACACCCTTCTTTCCTTTTGCCAGCCTTGTGAGTTCCAGGATCCAGCTTGCCTGGTGATGTTGGAAACACCTGGACACCCTTCTTTCCTTTTGCCAGCCTTGTGAGTTCCAGGATCCAGCTTGCCTGGTGATGTTGGAAACACCTGGACTCCCTTCTTTCCTTTTGCCAGCCTTGTGAGTTCCAGGATCCAGCTTGCCTGGTGATGTTGGAAACACCTGGACACCCTTCTTTCCTTTTGCCAGCCTTGTGAGTTCCAGGATCCAGCTTGCCTGGTGATGTTGGAAACACCTGGACACCCTTCTTTCCTTTTGCCAGCCTTGTGAGTTCCAGGATCCAGCTTGCCTGGTGATGTTGGAAACACCTGGACACCCTTCTTTCCTTTTGCCAGCCTTGTGAGTTCCAGGATCCAGCTTGCCTGGTGATGTTGGAAACACCTGGACACCCTTCTTTCCTTTTGCCAGCCTTGTGAGTTCCAGGATCCAGCTTGCCTGGTGATGTTGGAAACACCTGGACAGCCTTCTTTCCTTTTGCCAGCCTTGTGAGTTCCAGGATCCAGCTTGCCTGGTGATGTTGGAAACACCTGGACAGCCTTCTTTCCTTTTGCCAGCCTTGTGGGTTCCAGGATCCAGCTTGCCTGGTGATGTTGGAAACACCTGGACACCCTTCTTTCCTTTTGCCAGCCTTGTGAGTTCCAGGATCCAGCTTGCCTGGTGATGTTGGAAACACCTGGACAGCCTTCTTTCCTTTTGCCAGCCTTGTGAGTTCCAGGATCCAGCTTGCCTGGTGATGTTGGAAACACCTGGACACCCTTTTATAGTGCACTACTTTTGTTTCCTTAATAATGCACTTCTTTGGACCAGGGCCCATAGAGGCTTTGATCAAACATAGTACTCGGTAGGCCTATAATAGGGAATAGGGTGCCATTTGAAGGGGACAGACTTTGTGGTTTGCTTTTGTTATCTTCAGATAATATTCAGGTACATTTAGCCTACTTATAAGAGTAGAGTAGCCTAGCTACTTAATAGATTTACTACATTAATTTGCATTAGAATAATATTTTTAAATGTTTTTGTTTTTAAGGGCACTCAGGTGTTTCTGCAAATATGAAGAAAAAGAACTCCCACAAGTAAGCCAGGAATCCTCTACTTACCTTAGCTATTATGTGCCTGCTGAAGCGAATACTGGGCTAGTATCAGCTGTGCAGTGACACACTGCCATGGTATGGTCAGTACTATATTCACACTTCAAAGTACACAGTCTTTACGGGTCTCATATAGACAGATCCAGGGAATGAAAGCAGATCAGAGTACACACTTGACTATTATATTGCCATGGGCTACAATGCATTTTGGAAAGTATTCAAACGCCTTGACTTTTTCCACATTGTTACCTTACAGTCTTATTCAAAAGTCCTTATAAATCTACGCACCATACCCCATTATGACAAAGCAAATAAAGGTGTGTAATTTTTGCAAATGTATTAAAAATAAAACAAGAAATAACTTATTTACAAAAGTATTCAGACTCGAAATTGAGCTCAGGTGCATCCTGTTTCCATTGGTCATCCTTGAGATGTTTCTACAACTTGATTGGAGTCCACTTGTGGTAAATTCAATTGATTGGGCATGATTTGGAAAGGCGCATACCTGCCTATATAAGGTCCCACAGTTGACAGTGCATGTCAGTGCAAAAACAAAGCCATGAAGGTCTTTCAGACCATGAGAAACAAGATTCTCTGGTCTGATGAAACCAAGATTGAACTCTTTGGCCTGAATGCCAAGCGTCACGTCTGGAGGTAACCTGGCAGCATCCCTACAGTGAAGCATGGTGATGGCAGCATCATGCTATAGGGATGTTTTTCAGCGGCAGGGACTGAGACTAGTCAGGTTCGAGGGAAAGATGAACTGAGCAAAGTACAGAGAGATCCTTGATGAAAACCTGTTCCAGAGCGCTCAGTACCTCAGACTGGGGGCGAAGGTTCACCTTCCAACGGGAATACCAAGACAACGCAGTAGTGGCTTCAGGACAAGTCTCTGAATGCCCTTGAGTGGCCCAGCCAGAGCCTGGACTTGAACCCGATCAAACATCTCTGGAGGGACCTGAAAATAGCTGTGCAGTGACTCTCCCCATCCAATCTGACAGAGCTTGAGAGGATCTGCAGAGAAGAATGGGAGAAACTCCCCAAATACAGGTGTGCCAAGCTTGTAGCGTCATACCCAGACTCAAAGTTGTAATCAATGCCAAAGGTACTCAGTACTGAGTAAAGGGTCTGAATACTTATGGAAATGTGATATTTCAGTTTTTGCTTTGTCATATGTGGTATTGTGTGTAGATTGATGAGAGGAAAAAACGTGTACATCAATTTTAGAATGAGGTTGTAACGTAACAATGTGGATAAAGTCAAGGAGTCTGAATACTTTCCAAATGCACTGTATATATTTAATCAATTCAATATTTTAGTCTATTTGATGTACTATAAAATTGATCTAGTTAGATTAGCAGCTAATGTAAGGGACTGACAGCCATCAGGTTTTCACCCTTTTCATTGGCTAAGTGGATGTTTGTTCCCCAAATTCCCCTTTTTCATAAGTTATCTGAAACATCGTTCAGGAAACAAAAGAACAGCCCCAACAAGGCAGTGTCGTCGGCGCCGCGGCGGAACATCGTGGGCTGTCGTATCCAGCACATCTGGAAGGAGGGGAGCGCTACATCTCAGTCGCAGTGGAAAGGCACGGTGCTGGACCAGGTGCCCGTCAACCCCTCGCTCTACCTCATCAAGTACGACGGCTTCGACTGTGTCTATGGACTGGAGCTGCATAAAGATGAGAGGGTACAGGGCCTCGAGGTGCTCCCTGACCGTCAATGTAAGACCTTGGTCTATGTATACATATTGTTTATATTGATTGTCATTTGGTATTGATTGATTAACGCAAAGTCGCAGACAAGTTTCTGTTTGTGCTCTAATGGTGTCACATCGTTCATGATGCTCCTCAAATGTTAATAATATGAATTGTGAGTTTGATCGTTGATATTCACGAGTTATTAAGTCTTCCAATATATACGTTAAACGTGGCAAATAACCTTGAAACTAGATATTACCATGTACTCTGTTGCAGCCTCTACGCGCATCAGCGACGTCAACCTGGCTGACACGATGATAGGGAAGGCAGTGGAGCACATGTTTGAGACGGAGGACGGAACTAAAGACGAGTGGAGGGGCATGGTTCTGGCCCGGGCACCCATCATGAATACCTGGTTCTTTATCACCTACGAGAAAGACCCCGTCCTGTACATGTACCAGCTCCTAGACGACTACAAGGAGGGAGACCTGAGGATCATGCCTGACTCAAGTTAGTCCTGTCCTTAGAGTTAGGCTGCACTTCAAAATGACAATAGACCACTCTCTCTTGATTGTAAAGACTGCTTAAAGCTAAGATGTGTGTACGAGTTTATGAACATTTTATAAGCATGCATGAGCCTTTATAATGTCTATACTCGCCTGATGATGGGTGGGTTGCTTGTCATGATGATATCAGGCTACTCTCTCTTCATGATAAAAGCGTTGTGTTCTTCATTGTCCAGGTCTCTCTTGTAAAAGAGAGGAACCAGGTTGAATAAATAGATAGGTGAACATGTTTGAGTTTCCAATGATTTCCCATGAATGAGTTACATATGGCAAATGAACTTAAACTTGTGTTGTTGTTTGTCTCTTAGATGACTCTACGCCGGCGGAGCGGGAGCCGGGGGAGGTGGTGGACAGTCTGGTGGGGAAACAGGTTGAGTACGCTAAAGAGGACGGCTCCAAACGAACTGGCATGGTCATCCACCAGGTGGAGGCCAAACCCTCCGTCTACTTCATCAAGTTCGACGATGACTTCCACATCTACGTCTACGACCTGGTCAAGACCTCCTAAGGGCCACCTTTGACCTCTGACCCCCTTTTCACACTACTGAGCCGAATCGAGCAGTGATGGTCTGTTTACGTGTCTATTCGCCATTGCTGAAAAGGACTATGTGGGGGGAAAATATTTCATAGCGAGCCAGTATAGCCTGGTTCGGGTCAGCACGGTAGTGTGAAAAGGCTACTAGGTCGCTGGGCCCAGAGGACAGGAGGCCTGTCTGGGGAGTTAACGATGGATGCGGAGGTTGTGGGGAAACTCTACCATGCAGGAAAGACGATCAACCACCACCATCACCACATGGAACCTTATCTTATCCACCAATTTTCCCAAAATATCTCTTCAACGTTTCGTGCAAATGCTTCTTTGAGATGTGACAGACAGACAGCTGGATTGGATATTTCACTGAAGCCTTTGGATTTCTACTCATGAAACATCTCTGATAGCTCTAGTCAGAGAAGGAAAAATGGGGCACTGTGCATCTGAATTAGCTGCCACAATTTGTTTCGTCCACTGTCTATCCCCTGTAGTTGAGTGATCCTATGGATACATCCCATCAATCTCTAAGGGAAGGGACAGGGACAAGATATCAAGCCTTATATTTGCACACTGCATATAAAGTTGGTTGGCATCTCATTCAATGTTTTTCAGTGATTTGATGACCAAGCCAGTCATAGCAATGTATCTCCTATATATGTGTGAGTGTATGAGCTCTTGTGTTCATTTCTTTTTGTACATGCAGTTCTGGAGTCCCCATATCTTAGTGGTCAGTAACTACAGTACTTGGGTTTGTTTCAGTCTCGTAGAATCATTCAAACCCTGACTATGATTACATTTGTTTCTTTGTGATGTTGAAAGATATGCAACAACATATGCAGTGAGCAAAGAAATGTGTGGAAGTTACGAGAGGGAGGTGACCAGTGTTTTAAAAGGAGGCTTTGGGATTTTTGGCAATGAGGCCCCTCATTTACTTCCCCAGAGTCAGATGAAGTCGTGGATACAATGTGTATGTCTCTGCGTGCAGTTTGAAGGAAGTTGCTAACTAGCGCTAATGCTATCGCTAACTAGCGTTAGCATAATGACTGAACGTCGTTGCCAAAATCCCAAGGTATCCCTTTGATTCAAACGTTTTATTTTTTTTCCAAAAACTTGTTTACTTTATACTGTATTTAATGTATATTCATAGAAAATAATAGTTTGATACAGATTTAGTTCTATCACAGCACTAATTCCAAAAAATCTTCTTACATAGAGGATTTAAGAGCACTTGTTTGTTTCAGTTTTTTTTGTCTGAAAGGACAATTATATTTTGATCATCTCAACAACACTATTCAAAAATGGTTAACCAGTGAGAGCGTTAATCTGTTGTCCTGAGAAAGATTTTGTTTAATATGCCTTGCCAAATCCCTCGACACTTATAATTCATTATTCATTCATAACAACAGCAATAATTATTCAGATAATAATTGTTTATTGTTGTTCCTGTATTCATATGTTTACAACAGTTTGTTTTGTTGGGAAAATCTATTTTCATAACTTTTTTACTTAATCATCACATTCTTCTTGACCTCTGTGTTCAACACACTTTCTGTTTAATTGTTATAGTAACATTTTAGTAAACTTTTTTCTCTTGCCTTTTAAAAGCTGAAGACGGTATGGTAAAAGCACTGCAAAGTAAGACGATTATTTAGAAGTGAGAATTCCATACCAGCTCCTGAAAAGTGTTCTAAATTCAGCAGTAACAGTACTAGAGTGATTTTGAAAACATTTTCACACAACTGTTAATACACAAGAATGATTCAAAACGTTAAATGCAACACCCACTTTATGGAGTGCATGAAATATTATACATGAGGAAAAGGTTACTCGCCCTGAAAGAGATTTTTATTTGCTGTGTGTGTGTGTAACCAAACTACATGTTCCACCAGATTACCTCTTAGTATGCTCCTTTAGGGACGTTACCCCTGTTGTCAGAGAAACAGTGGGCAACTAAGTGGTCTAGAACCTCTAAGATACAGATGTTAGTTAATTAGTTAGTAACGTAAACGTTCCATGTGACTGTAACTCCCAACACTCCACCCTTTACTGCTTTCTCCATGCCCTCCATGACACTGAAGCAGTGTATGTTCAGATGCAGTCTCCGAAGAGGGGTAGTACTGTCCTTTACAGTATTCTGCGTAGTAACAGAACAGATGAGCTGTTGTGACTGATTTTGAGATGAAGTCCCTCTGTTAGAGGAGTAGCTAATGCTTACTCTAGGTTATACACAAACTATGACTGAATGGTAGCTTTAGGGATGGATAGAACAACATGAGAGTATGTATATCGGTTATAATAAAGATTATAATTTTAAGACCGCATACAGCATAAAGCCCCTTTATACCAGAAAAGCTACACACAAGTAAATATCTTCTATTAACCTGTTGTATTCCAAGCCGCAAACTGATTTGTGTTTTATGCAAGATGTTTCCTTCAGAAAACAATTGAAAGGGTTTGATGAATTGGCCTTTCACACTTGCGTACTGTAGTGTTGTACTGTGTTTGATGTCAGTTCATTGTGGGATAGAAAAAAAATACCATTTGTTTTGCATGAGTAGCGAAAACAGAACTGTAAGTGGTAGTTAGTGTGAAAAGTGAGATGCATGTGTGTATCTCTCATTTTTTAAAAGTTTTTCTATGTTCAATGTGTTTCTTATTGTGGCATTCCCTTTCATTCCCTTTTCTTTGCATTTCTAAAGAAAAACAGTCATTTTTCAAGAGTATTTTTTACCCTGCTGTATGTGTTGTATGTGGTGACAACAGAATGGCCACAGGGTGGTGGTGTTACACAGTATTTGAGGGATTATGTCTTTCACATACAAAACTGATGTTGTCCACAATAATTATTTATATGTATCTCTTTTGAGTGCCACAAGGAAAATATGAACTCAAAGAAAAAGGCCTTATGAAATTGGTAGGGGTGGGGAAATGTTTATATATAAATATAGTATCTATATATATGGTGTGTAAGTGTATGCATGTGTGTGGATGTATAAGGTAGGTAGCACATCTTAGTTACATATCCAAGGAATAAATTATGTACATAGACATTTTTTTGAAAAATACACTACAAAAGTATGTGGACACCCCTTCAAATTAGTGGATTCAGCTATTTAATCCACACAGGTTGCTGACAGGTGTATAGAATAGAGCCCAAAGCAATGCAATCTCCATAGACAAACATTGGCAGTAGAATGGCCCATACTGAAGAGCTCAGTGACTTTAAATGTGTTACTACATTTCTAAGTCAGTTTGTCAAATTCTGGCCATGCAAGAGCTGCCCCGGTCAACTGTAAGTGCTGTTGTTGTGAATTGGAAACGTTTAGGAGCAACAACGGCTCAGCCGTGAAGTGGTAGGCCAGACAAGCTCACAGAGTGGGACTGCCGAGTGCTGATGCGCATAAAAAAACGTCTGTCCTCGGTTGCAACACTCACTACCAAGTTCCAAACTGCCTCTGGAAGCAAGGTCAACACAATAACTGTTTGTTAGAAGCTTCATGAAATGGATTTCCATGGCTGAGCAGCGTCACACAAGCCTAAGATAACCATGCGCAATGCCAAGCGTTGGCTGGAGTGGTGTAAAGCTTGCCGCCATTGGTCTCAGTGGAAACGCATTCTCTGTAGAAACTAATCACTCTTCACCATCTGGCAGTCTGACGGAGAAACCTGGCAACCTGGCAACGCAACCTGCCCGAATGCATAGTGCCAACTGTAAAGTTTGGTGGATGGGGAATAATGGTCATGGTTTGGGCTAGGCCCATTAGTTCCAGTAAAGGGACATCTTAATGGTACAGCATTCAATGACATTGTAGATGATGCTGTGCTTCCAACTTTGTGGCAACAGTTTGGGGAAGGCCCTTTCCTGTACCAGCATGGCAATGCCCCCGTGCACAAAGCGAGGTTCATACAGAAATGGTTTGTCGAGATCCGTGTGGAAGAACTTGACTGGCCTGCACAGAGCCCTGACCTCAACCCTAATGAACACCTTTGGGATGAATTGGAACGCCGACTACGACCGCACTAATGTTCTTGTGGCTGAATGGAAGCAAGTCCCTACAGCAATGCAACGTCTAGTGGAAAGCCTTCCCAGAAGAGTGGAGGCTGTTATAGGACCAACTTCATATTAATGCCCATGATTTTTGAATGAGATGTTCGATGAGCAGGTGTCCACATACTTTCTGGCATGTAGTGAATACACTGAACAAAAAATATAAACGCAACATGCAACAATTTAAAAGCTTTTACTGAGTTACTGTTCATGTAAGGAAACCAGTCAATATGAATACATTCATTAGGCCCTAATCTATGGATTTCACATGACTGGGTAGGGGCACAGCCATGGGAGGGCATAGGCCCACCAACTGGGGAGCCAGGGCCCAGCCAATCAGATTTTTTTTCCCCCACAAAGGGACTTTTTTTAGAGACAGAAATACTCCTCAGACGATCCGACAAGAACAAGCCTGATGTGGAGGTCCTGGGCTGGTGTGGTTACACATAGTCTGCGGTTGTGAGGCAGGTTGAATATACTGCCAAATTTTCTAAAAAGACAGTGGTAGAGCAATGGACATTACATTTTCTGGCAGCAGCTCTGGTGGACATACCTGCAGTTAGCTTACCAATTGCACGCCACCTTAAACTTGAGACATTTGTGGCATTGTGTTGTGTGACAAAACTGCACATTTTAGAGTGGACTTTTATTGTCCCCAGCACAAGGTGCACCTGTGTAATGATAATTCTGTTTAATCAGCTTCTTGAAATGCCACACCTGTCAGGTGGATGGATTAACTTGGCAAATGAGAAATGCTCAGTAACAGGGATGTAAACAAATTTGTGCACACAATTTTATAGGAATACGCTTTTTTGTGCGTATAGAACATTTCTGGGATCTTTTATTTCAGCTCATGAAACATGGGATCAACACTTTACATGTTGCGTTATATTTTTGTTCAATATATATAATTAGGGTTTTCATCTCTCAGTTACACTTAATTGTGTTTAAAAAAAATAAAAACGATATGATTTAAATGGCCCTTTTGGATGATGTTGCTCTTTAATAACTTTGTAAAATACAGTGCAATTGGATGGTTGCAGATACATGTAATGTATAGTTGATTCTTCATGTTCGTTGTTGTCTACTTGGCTTCTATTGACCGCATCATCTTTTATTGTTCTGAAGAATGTAGATAGTTAATTTTATTTGAATGTAGAGGTATACACACATTTAAAAACATATACTTTTATATATAATTATTATGTAAGTATCCATATAACATTTGAACAAATTAAAACTTTATGTGAAGTTGTATGTTGGTCTCTCTCTTCGTGGTTTCTCTCCTTTTAGGGATGACAGACGTTATTTATTTTAAAGAAGTTTACTACCGTCATACTCTAGGCAGACTTGATAGTCTGTAATAATCATGAGGCTATTTGTATTGTGTTAATATTACAGATTGTACCTTTAAATAGTTCTGTAGAGGGCGGAGGACACTGATTGGCCTCACGAGATGTCAATCAAATTGACTGTTGTTTTTTTTAAGCCAACCAACATCAGCATGCGCCACACAGCAGTGAGTACAGTTTGTTATGACCAGGTTATAACAGGGAGTAAAGTGATTCAAATAGTGATTGAACACTGAAAACTATGCCCGTGTTGTACTTGGACGAGTGATTAAGCGTCGTGCTTCAAAGTAACGGTTCACGGCGATTAAAGCTGCAACGGTGACCGTCCTGAACTGGTTTTGGCTACAGTTGCCTAGTTCGTTACTGTTGCGCGTGTTCACTGACCCGACCATGGTGGAGGTATTTGTTGGGAAAACTCTCCTCAATAAAGAAGGGGATCTTATAGACCCAGAAGAAGCTCTCAGGAATAAAGTAGTGGGAATATATTTTTCTGCCGGATGGTGCCCGCCTTGTCGAGATTTCACCCCTATTCTATGCGATTTTTACACGGAACTTGTCGAGGAGAGCGAACCACCTGCACAGCTAGAAATCGTTTTCATATCTTCTGACAAGTCGAGTGATGATATGGTGGAGTATTATCATGACATGCACGGAGATTGGCTGGCCCTGCCTTGGACGGATCAATACAAACAGTAAATTATTATGACTGTCTCATCTTTCATGTAGCCTATTCCCATTCGAGTTATTGGAAAGGGATAGTATTGATAACCATGGTTGAACTGGTTTTTAGGCCTATATACAAACCTCCACTGTCTAGCCATAGTACAGCGATTGTAAGCAACAGGCTTTGTAAGAGGTTTATGGGTCACCCTTTGGAGGGATTAGGTTTAAAAATAGGGCAATGTCTCTACCTGCCTGATGAGACAAGTGATTGGAGCTCAGCAAGGCTAGCCTACTGTATTCCTCTGCTAGATTGGGACCTGTATTTTGTATGGTATAATCCATAGAGTTATAAAGTCATGATTATGCCCTGTGCTCTTCCACTTGCCCTCCAGTGATTTAAAGAAGAGATTCAATATCACAGCGGTCCCTAAGCTGGTGATTGTGAAGGAGAATGGAGACGTGATCACAGACAAGGGAAGGAAACAGATCCGGGACCAGGGACTAGCCTGCTTCAGGAGCTGGTTGGAGGTGGCCGAAGTGTTCCAGAACTTTAAAGCTTTATAGACATTCTAGAGTACATAGTTATACATTCTAGAGCACCTTCCTTCTTCTGACTTATAAAAACAATTATTTTTGAACAATAGTGGCAATACTAAACTTCTGCACTACAACAAAATAGGGCTTTTTTTTCTTAAATAGGCTTTTATAATACCAGTTTACAATAGAAACAATTAACAGACATGAGTGGCTTATATTTTCAGAATACATATTTTGAGGTGTTCGGCTATTTTTATATTTTGTTTTATATGACTTAAAATGCACAATAATTAAATCCTTTGCTGTCTGTTTACAGTGTAGTTATTGTTGACTGTGGAGACTTGTGTTGTTGTGTTATGCATGGAACATTCATGTCACTATCATTCCCCAGTGTGCCATTAGTATGCTTCTAGGAAAGCCCATAGGATAGTATTTCCACCTTGGCTAATACACCTGAGTGTCACTCCTCATTGCCTTTGCACCTCTTTGCATTTAAGCATCATTTTGTTTTACTTGTTAATTGGCAAGCTCCTCAACTTTGATTATGATAGTCTAGTCACTCAGCACACATCCCAGTCTCTGTAGATTTGATTGTTTTTAAGGTTGCCTAAGGGCCTTCTTGTAATCATGCAAAGCAGGCTCCAGAGATTCTATCATGACAAATCATGTTGATGTACGTGAATTGAAAAATGTCCTCTTGATGACTGTAAACAAACAGGGTAATGCTAATATCTTTGCACTTTATTTCAGGGATTTTATGGCAAGTTCACTTAATAACCTCAAGATGTCACCATAGACTCACCTATGAGAGTACATCCTTAGCTATAGATTGTTTGAAGCAGCACTACCTCTCATTGCCTCCTAGGTTGTATGTTTTTCAACCTTATTTTGGGAGAACATTTATTGGAAACAATGCCCTTTTAAAATAACATTTTAAGAGAGTTTCTATTGCAGTATGTCAAACAGGGGAAACTATAGTTTGAAGGGGATTTGACCAAATGTTAAGCTGAATTTGACTCTTTGAAGTAAATGAGGCTTTAGCCCTTGCTAAGTAAGCTCCTCCCCTCCGATTACATTATGGTCTGACTGAAATACTGCCTATATAGTGCTTAGTGGGCCATTCGGTCTTCTAATGTAATAATGGGGAATTATGTTGATCTGTGGAAGAAACGTGCCGTCCTTACTCAACTGAAGTGCCTTTAGGTCATCGTCTTGACCATGAAAATGTCTATTTGGGCTTTGATGAAAGTTTTGTTCATTTGTCAAGGTGGGCAACAGGTGATCAGAGCGACCTTTCAACCTTGTTCACCGGTCTGACAGCTGCTCTATGTAATTGTAGCGAGCTGCCGCCAATTTAGTCATTAAAGAGGCTTGAACTAGTGAGCGTATGATTACGGGGCTAGCTCAAACCTGTGCCATATAGGTCAAGACCTCTCGGCAGAGGCCATAGTTTGCTCATGTAGGCTTCCGCGAAGCTATAGTCTTACCAGGTATGAGGCAAAGAGTCCCTCCGATGCTAGACAAAACTGACAATATACGATATTGGTTAGCTCTTCTTGATGGGACCATAATATATCACTTTGCCCAGAGATCAAACTAAAACCCCTTCGGCTGTTTGACCAGTTTACACTGCTTGAATGCAGAGTATGCGCAGACCGGCTGGCTGGAGTGTTTACGGACGTATTCAATCTCTCTCTGTCCCAGTCTGCTGTCCCCACTTGCTTCAAGATGTCAACCATTATTCCTGTACCCAAGAAAGCAAAGGTAACTGAGCTAAATGGCTATTGCCCTGTAGCACTCACTTCTGTCATCATGAAGTGGTTTGAGAGGCTTTCTTTTGCTTCTTAATGTGTTTTATTTAACCTTTACTTAAGTAGGCAAGTCAGTTAAGAACAAATTCTTACTGACAATGAGAGGCTAGTTAAGGATCATATCACCTCTAACTTGACACCCTAGACCCCCCCCCCCCCCCCCCCCAATAGATCCACAGACAACGTAATCGCAGTCACATTGTCCATTGCCCGATCCCATCTGGACCAGAGGAATCTATGTAAGTATGCTCTTCATTGACTATAGCTCAACATTCAACACCATAGTACCCTCTAAGCTCCTCCTGAACGCGGCCCTCTGAAACTGGGTCCTGGACTTTCTGGCGGGCCGCCCCCAGGTGGTGAAAGTAAGAAAAAACACCTCCATTTCGCTGATCCTCAACACGGGCCCCTAAGGGTGCGTGCTCAGCCCCCTCCTGTACTACCTGTTCACCCATGACTGCGTGGCCACGCATACCTTCAACTCAATCATGACGTTTGCAGATGACACAACATAAGTAGGCCTGATTACCAAAAATGACGAGACAGCCTACAGGGAGGAGGTGAGGACCCTGGGAGAGTGGTGCCACGAAAATAACCTCTAACTCAACATCAACAAAACAAAGGAGCTGATCGTGAACTTCAGGAAACAGCAGAGGGAGCACGCACCTATCCACATTGACGGGACCGCAGTGAAGAAAGTGGAAAGCTTCAAGTTCCTCGGCATACATATCACTGACGATCTGAAATGTTCCACCCACACAGACAGTGTGGTGAAGAATGCGTGACAGCGCCTCTTCAACCTCAGGAGGCTGAAGAAATTTGGCTTGCCCCCAAAAGCCTCACAGATTTTTATATATGCACAATTGAGAGCATCCTATCGGGCTGGATCACCACCTGGTATGGCAACTGCACCGCCCGCAACTGCAGGGTTCTCCAAAGGGTGGTGCAGTCTGCCCAACGCATCACCGGGGACAAACTACCTGCCCTCCATGACACCTACAGCCCCAATGTCACAGGAAGGCCAAAAAGATCATCATGGACATCAACCACCCGAGCCACAGCCTGTTCACCACGCTATCATCCAGAAGGCGAGGTCAGTACAGATGCATCAAAGCTGGGACCGAGAGACTGAAAAACAGCTTCTATCTCAAGGCCATCCGACTGTTAAATAGCCACCGCTAGCCGGCTTCCACCCAGCTTCCACACTGTTACGCAACCCTGCACCGGCTGCTGCCCTATATACATAGACTTACTGCTTTACTCATCTCATATGTATATACTGTATTCTATTTTACTGTATTTTAGCCAGTGTCACTCCGACATTGCTCAATCTAATATTATATATTTCTTAATTTCATTATTTTACTTTTAGATTTGTGTGTATTGTTGTGAATCATTTTATATACTACTGCACTATTGGATCTAGGAACACAAGCATTTCGCTACACCCACAATAACATCTGCTAAATTATGTGTATGTGACCAATAACATTTGATTTGATTTGCTTGAGTCAGACTTCCCAAATATCCAAATGAACTGTCTGACCGCATCCACTGCTCTGAGACCGGTTCTCAGTGTGCTTCGAGACACAGCCAGTGGGATTGTGTGAGTCGTGAGTGCAGCCCTGATGAATAAACCACTATTTTGTAGCACCGGATGTGGTTTTCATACCGCTGCTCAGCTCTTCTTCTAAACCACATTGTCAACAGAACAGAGTTGCAACAGGAGGACCTCAGTACATCCTTTCCTTAACTGACAAGAGACTCATATTACCGAAAATAATGGACCTGATGTTGGGAGCAAAAAGTATTAGGCTTTTATCCATCAAATTGATCTTGATTTATTTCCACATGCATGTTAGCCAAGAACAGTTGGCCTACGTTTGATATTTCACCACCACAGTTTTACTTGTTCATACTAGATCAAAGGACAGAATCGAGTGTGGAGCGCTTTATAGCATGCTTGTGTGTCAGGGGCGTATCTCAACTCTCATCTCCCCGATTTCTTCACATGGGATTGTCATGTCTATTTCAGGGCCAGACCAAATAAAATACAGCACAAGTTACGCAACTCAAATTGTGCATAGACAAATCCAGATCCACATGTCTAATGCATTTAGAGATTCAATCAAATAAGACTACTTTCATGCTGGTCTGTGTATGAACAACCTGGTCTCATAGAATTTCGTATTATTCTGTAAGTATATCCGATATACTCAATTTAGTATGATATGTTACGTTTTGTGTGGTTGGCCTATGTTTTAATTTGTGGATGTCTTTCACCCATTTCCATGCAACACAGTCTCACAATCAATTTGTGCATTTCAGCAAATTTTGTGCGTTTTTGTGCGTTTTTCTGGCTTAATTCGTGAGAAAAGACACAAATTTAACCAGTAGGCTACACACAAGCCTTTTCAACAACCATATAGACGCGATAGTTTATATTTAATTTTTGTTCTTAAACTCGATGTAGGATCAGGCAAAATCCCTTGAGTTGCGCACCTTATGCAGGTTTGGTCCTCGGTTGGTTGCCATGTGTCCATAACGAGTGGTGTGGTCATGATGTCTAGGTCCGCTTGTCAACGGATGTGGAAAGCATAGTGCAACCTAGGAGTTTGGTTTCTAGTTTTGAGTCGGTTGATCCACTTCCATCTCTGACACGTGGAAACCGGAGGGGGGAAGGGAGGGGGTGCACTCCACACATATGCGCGTAGGCTGGAGGGGTCCGGGCGCGGCCGGCCAAAGTTGTGGGCCCCATGGTTGCCCACTTGTAGTTTGACCCATTGGTTGGGTTAAAGAGTCGTCTGTCCGTAGGGTAGGGGTTAGGGTTAGGTCCAGTTGGAGTTAGGGTTAGGTATAGTTAGTAGAATGGTTAAGGTTAGGGTTAAGGTTAGGGTTAGGTATAGTTAGTAGAATGGTTAAGGTTAGGGTAAGGTATAGTCGTGTATATGGTTGTTGCAAAGGCTTGTGTGCCTACTGGTTAAATTCGTGTCTTTTCGCACAAATTAAGTAGCACATTAATTTGTGTATTTTCGAACGAATTGAACCACACAAAAATGCCCAAAAACGCACAAAATCTGCTGAAATACATTTTGTACATATATGAGCGAATTGGATGTGAGGCTGGGCTGTTCCATGATATGTTACAATTCATATTATATGTCACGAATTTGCAAAACGTACAATAGGGGAAGGGTTAGCTAACATACAAAATAGAGAAAAAGTACTAAGTAGTTGAAAAGTTGCTAATTTGTTAAAATGCTAAAGTTGTCTGCGATGACATTTGAACCCACAACCTTTGGGTTGCTAGACATTCAGGTTGTATGCCTACCCATCCACTCGGACCAACTAACCTACTTTAGCATTTGCTCTAACAATCTGTTTTATGTTACCATACCAAACTTACTTTATCACGCTAATTTTAGTGTACCGGATTTATGTTTACTATGTTAAGTCTAGTCTATGAGACCAGGCTGGTATGAAAGCCAGTAGTGTTTCTTATGCTAATGGCATGCTGAATCAGGTAACAACACATCCATTATGTGAGTTGGAGAGGAGAGGCGGAGGAATCACCGGGGCGGACTCGCGGATCCTGTTCCTGTCAGAGTATACATACATACACACACACACACACACACATACACACACTCTTTAGGCTCGTGTTCACGGACTCAGGAGCTCGAAGACCGGTCCAGGTTTGGGTACCGCACCGTGCGCTTCAGCGAACCCCTCCGCTGCGATTAAGAGAAATGGATGAATGAAATTGAAAGGTACGTAGAGATTACAAGGATTATTGTTAAATATTGTCTGTCTAAAGCGTGAGATTGCGATGCTGTGGGTAAGTAGGGTACACTTTGCCATTGGTTGGCTATTGTTTGAGAGTTGCGGTTGATGTGAGCACATGTTGCCATGTACACACAATTAACTGTTCACATTAGGACGTTTAGAGTCTCTTTACTTGAGTGTGAGATTTGGTGAGGAAATTGTTTCGATTTTAACTAGTCAGTTCAGCCATTTCAATTTGTAAAATTATTTGGCGTGTGTGTGTGTGTGTGTGTGTGTGTGTGTGTGTGTAAAGAGAGGAGACTTGAATAATGGTGCCTTATTCATTGGGACAGGATAGTGGGATGTTTTTTTTAAACGATGGGAGGGCAAGATAATATTGAGAAGAGAATGGACTAATAGAATATGGATAGCCTGGAGTGGAAATGGGATTGTGTCTAATGAGATGAAAGAGGGTAGTGTTGGAATGAGATGAGACAGTATCCTACTCTCACTTCTTCAGCAGTAAGCTATTGGGGATAGAATGGAAGGGGTTTAGTGAAGAGGAGCGGTGGTTCTCTCATGTTAATAGACATCATAATGACACATTCTCTTCAGTGGGAGAGACAGACAGACGGGCACTCTGAATTAGAGGCATTATGTTGCAACGCTCCTACCTTTTCGTGTGTGACTAGAAACGGTCAATGGTACCACAGGTTACCTATTAGTTCTCTCTTTCTCCATCCCGTTCTCTCTCTCTCCCTCTCTCTCTCTCTCTCTCACACACACACACACACACACACACACACACACACACACACACACACACACACACACACACACACACACACACCACACACATATGGGGAGAGAGTGATGAAGTGTAAATCAATAACTGAACAGGGAGAGGTCATGATTTCAATTAGTTTTGTGCGCAGTCATGCACCCACACACATTCAGTGCATTCGGAAAGTATTCAGACCCCTTCACTATTTCCACATTAGATTACGTTACAGCCTCATTCTAAAATAGATTTTTGTGTTCGTTTTCTCATCCTCTACACACAATACCCCATAATGACAGAGCGGAAAAAGGGTTTTAAAATTTGACAAATGTATAAAAACTTTTTTAAAATCACATTTACATAAGTGTTCAGACCTTTTACTCAGTACTTTGTTGATGCACCTTTGGCAGTGATTACAGCCTTGAGTCTTCTTGGGTATGACGCTAGAAGCTTGGCATGCCTGTATTTGGAGAGTTTCTCCCATTCTTCTCTGCAGATCCTCTCAAACTTTGTCAGGTTGGATGGGGAGCGTCGCTGCATAGCTATTTTCAGGTCTCTCCAGAGATATTTAAGTCCAGGCTCTGGCTGGGCCACTCAAGGACATTCAGAGACTTGTCCCAAAGCCACTCCTGCGTTGTCTTGGCTGTGTGCTTAGGGTCGTTGTCCTGTTGGAAGGTGAACCTTTGCCCCAGTCTGAGATCCGCTCTGGTGCAGGTTTTCATCAAGGATCTCTCTGTACTTTGCTCCGTTCATCTTTCCCTCAATCCTGACTATTCTCCCAGTCCCTGCCACTGAAAAACATCCCCACAGTATGATGCTGCCACCACCATGCTTCACTGTAGGGATGATGCCAGGTTTCTTCCAGACATGACGCTTGGCATTCAGGCCAAAGAGTTCAATCTTGGTTTCATCAGACCAGAGAATCTTGTTTCTCATGGTCTGAGACTCCTTTAGGTACCTTTTTAGCAAACTTCAAGCGGGTTGTCGTGTGCCTTTTACTGAGAAGTTGCTTCTGCCTGGCCGCTCTACCATAAAGGCCTAATTGGTGAGGTGCTGCAGAGATGGTTGTCCTTCTGGAAGGTTCTCCCATCTCCTCAGAGGAACTCTGCAGCTCTTTGAGAGTGACCATCAGGTTCTTGGTCACTTTCCTGACCAAGGCCCTTATCCCACGATTTCTCAGTTTGGCCAGGCGGCCAGCTCTAGGAAGAGTCTTGGTGATTCCAAACTTCTTCTATTTAACAATGTTGGAGGCCACTGTGTTCTTGGGGACCTTCAATGCTGCATAAATGTTTTGGTACCCTTCCCAAAATCTGTGCCCTGACACAATCTTGTTTCTGAGCTCTACACACAATTCCTTCGACCTCATGGCTTGGTTTTTGCTCTGACATGCACTGTCAACTGTGGGACCTTATATAGACAGGTGTGTGCCTTTCCAAATCATGTCCAATCACAGGTGGACTCCAATCAAGTTGTAGAAACATCTCAAGGATGATCAATGGGAACAGGATACGTCTGAGCTCAATTTCAAATGGTCTGAATACTTATCTAAATAAGGTATTTCAGTTTTTTATTTTTAATAAATTTACAAGCATTTCTAAAAAACAGATTTTCCTTTGTCTTTATGGGGTATTGTGTGTAGATTGTTGAGGGAGAAATTATAATTTTAGAATATGGCTGTAACATGACAGGCACTGTACATACACACTCATCCAGCCAGCCCACCCGCCTCTTGTCATGCTAAATTCTGATGACAATTGGGGAGATTAGCAGTAAAATATTAAAGTCGTGAGAGACTAAAGTGTCAGTATTTGGGTTGTTTCACCATAGATTAACCACGTCACAACATCAGATCTCCTATAGCCGCAATTCTGCTCTCTTACAATTCAACCTCTTGATTTTAGTCAGGAAAGTTGGGGTTAAATCCCTCACTGCTAAAATATTTGTCCATAAAAAATCCTGTTGTTTTCTAAACCATGAAAAACCCAACTGGGATTGATTGACATTAGTTTTTTATGATTTGATTTAGTCAAATATTTTAACTATGAGCACTGGCAGTCAAAAATCAGCCCCATTCTATTTTCCTTAGTTGTGTCAGACCCCACGCTGTAGCAGTGAAATGACTAGTAGTCACTTGCCAAACATACACTAAAAGTATATGGACACCCCTTAATAATTGTGGATTTGGCTATTTTAGCCAAACCTGTTGCTGACAGGTGTATAAAATCGAGCATACAGCCATGCAATCTCCATAGACAGACATGGGCAGTGAAATGGTCCGTACTGAAGACCTCAGTCACTTTCAACTTTCAATGTGGCACCGTCATCGGATGTTACCATTCCAACAAGTCAGTTTGACAGATTTCTGCCCTGCTATAGCAGCCCTGGTCAACTGCTGTTATTGTGAAGCCTCTGGACGTCAGCACAAAACTGTTCATCGGGAGCTTCGTGAATTGGTTTTCCATGGCCGATTAGCCGCACACAAGCCTAAGATCCCCATGCGCAATGCCAAGTGTCACGACTTCCACCAAAGGTGGCCCCCCTGCCTGTTCGGGAGGCGCTCGGCGGTCGTCGTCGCTGGTCTACTAGCTTCCACCAAAGGTGGCCCCCCTGCCTGTTCGGGAGGCGCTCGACGGTCGTCGTCGCTGGTCTACTAGCTTCCACCAAAGGTGGCCCCCCTGCCTGTTCGGGAGGCGCTCGGCGGTCGTCGTCGCTGGTCTACTAGCTTCCACCAAAGGTGGCCCCCCTGCCTGTTCGGGCGGCTCTCGGCGGTCGTCGTCGCTGGTCTACTAGCTTCCACCAAAGGTGGCCCCCCTGCCTGTTCGGGCGGCTCTCGGCGGTCGTCGTCGCTGGTCTACTAGCTTCCACCAAAGGTGGCCCCCCTGCCTGTTCGGGAGGCGCTCGGCGGTCGTCGTCGCTGGTCTACTAGCTTCCACCAAAGGTGGCCCCCCTGCCTGTTCAGGAGGCGCTCGGCGGTCGTCGTCGCTGGTCTACTAGCTTCCACCAAAGGTGGCCCCCCTGCCTGTTCGGGAGGCTCTCGGCGGTCGTCGTCGCTGGTCTACTAGCTTCCACCAAAGGTGGCCCCCCTGCCTGTTCGGGAGGCGCTCGGCGGTCGTCGTCGCTGGTCTACTAGCTTCCACCAAAGGTGGCCCCCCTGCCTGTTCAGGAGGCGCTCGGCGGTCGTCGTCGCTGGTCTACTAGCTTCCACCAAAGGTGGCCCCCCTGCCTGTTCAGGAGGCGCTCGGCGGTCGTCGTCGCTGGTCTACTAGCTTCCACCGATCCCCTTTTCTGTTTGTTATGTCTTATTGGTTGCACCCGTTTCTTGTTTGAGTTTGCTTTTGTGCGGGCTTGTTCTCTGTTAGTCTAGGTTGCTTGCGTGTTATGTTCACTGACTGTTTGGAGCTCAGCTTTGGGTTGGACATATTTGTTTTCGCCTGTTGGTTTTGGCGTTACTTTTGGATACCGTAATAAAGTTTGGTTTCCCCCATTATCCTCTGCTCTCTGCGCTTGACTCCACACCCACCACTCCTGGCTGTGTCAGCTGGAATAGCGTAAAGCTCATCACCATTGGACTCTGGAGCAGTGGAAATGTGTTCTCTGGAGTGATGAATCACGCTTCACCATCTGGCAGCCAACGGACGAATCTGGGTTTGGCGGATGCCAGGAGAATGCACGGTGGCAACTGTAAAGTTTTGGCGGAGGAGGAATAATGGTCTTGGGCTGTTTTTCATTGTTCGGGCTAGGCTCCTTAATTCGAGTGAAGGTAAAATCTTAAAGCTACAGCATACAATGACATTCTAGACAATTCTATGCTTCCAACCTTGTGTCACAGTTTGGGGAAGGCCCTTTCCTGTTTCAGCAGGGCAATGCCCCCCCCCCCGTGCACAAAGTGAAGTCCATACAGAAATGGTTTGTCGAGATTGGTCTGGAAGAACTCGACTGGCCTGCACAGAGCCCTGACCTCAACCCATTCGAACACTTTTGGAATGAATTGGAACTCTGACTGCGAGCCAAGCCTAATCACCCAACATCAATGCCCGACCTCGCTAATGTTCTTGTGGCTGAATGGAAGCAAGTCCCCGCAGCAATGTTCCAACATCTAGTGGAAAGCCTTCCCAGAAGTGTGGAGGCTGTTGTAGTAGCAAAGGGGGGACCAACTCTATATTAATGCCCATGATTTTGGAATGAGATGTTCAACGAGCCATGTAGTGTATGTTGTCCACTTAACTTTCTGTTTAGGAGGGTATGATTTACCTTAGTGAGATGCTTAATACAACAATACATTATATGTCTGCATCTGTATGTGAGTCCAATGTCCATCTGTTAGAGATGTTCTGTTGTTACTGTGTGAAATATTCACTAGTTTGTCCTCTACTGGCCTGCTGGTGGTGCTGATGTGACGTTTAGCTCATGTTACACAGATCAGGTGTCAGTCATCCTCTCTCTGAAGTACAGTCCATCTCTGAAGTACAGTCCATCTCTGAAGTACAGTCCATCTCTGAAGTAGAGTCCATCTCTGAAGTACAGTCCACTGATATACACTCAATCGCCAGTTTATTAGGTACACCACGCTGTTCAAGAATATAATTCACTCCTACAGACAGCAAGTCATGTAGCCATGGCTTGCTATATAAAGCGGGCAGGCAGGCATCGAGGAATTCAGTTACTGTTCGATGGAATGTTAGACTGGGCAAAATGAGTAATCTAAGCGACTTTGAGCGTGGTTCCAGTATCTCAGAAACGGCCGGCCTCCTGGGCGTTTCCCACACAACCGTGTCTAGGGTTTACTGAGATGGTGCGACAATCAAAGTCAGCGGCAGTCCTGTGGGCGAAAACAGCTTGCTACTGAAAGGTCGAAGGAGAATGGCAAGAATCTTTCAATGCTAACGGGCCAAATAGGCAAATAGCGGTGCAGTACAAGAGGAGCGTGCAGAACGGCATCTCAGAAACGCACAACTCGTTGGTCATTGTCACGGATGGGCTATTGCAGCAGGCGACCACACCGGGTTCAACTCCAATCAGCTAAAAACAACAAGGAGCGTCTCCAGTGATCACCAACACTGGACAATATGAGGAGTGGAAAAACAATGCCTGGTTCGAATGTTCCTGTTGCATCATCCTGGTTCCTGTTGCGTCATGCTGATGACAGAGTCAGGATTTGGCATAAATCAGCATGAGTCCATGGCTCCCTCTTGCCTGGTGTCAACGGTACAGGCTGGTGACGGTGGAGTAACAGTGTGGGGAATGTTTTCCTGACACACGTTCGGTCCCTTGCCACCAATTGAGCAACATTTTCATGTCCCGTAGAAATCAGGCTGTTCTGGAGGCAAAGGGGGGTCCAACTAGATGGGTGTACCTAATAAACTTGTCGCCCTCATCGACCCAGCTCCACACACACACACACACACACACACACACACACACACACACACACACACACACCAGCCCTGGCCACATACACTAACTCCACCTCTCCTTGTGTTATGTAACCAGTAGTCTTGGCTACCAGTCAAGTGCACATGTATCCACACTGGCTCCATTCACTGATCCTATTCCAAGATCAGTGAATGGAGGCTGGCATCGCTGGCCAACGTATTACACCGTTTTCTTGGAAAAGGTCGCTGGAATCTGCGCTTTAATTTGCCAGAAATCCGGTCCATCGTGTATTTCACGGACAGCTGGAAAGCAGAGGGGAAAGAAGTGTGTGGGAGTGCATGGCAGTGTTGCGCGCGTGTGTGATCTTGCGTGCATGTCTTTGAGTGTCATACAGCCATGCCATCTGTGCAGATAAGATGTGACCTGAGGCTAGATGGTCATGCTGGATGAGCTCATGTGTTTTCAGGCAAATCATTGGACATGGGTGGTGAGTGCCAAGGCACTGAGGGCAGAACACACACATTCAGTACACGTATATTATCACTGAAAACTATAGGCTGTCACAAGCACCTCCCCACCCTCCAGCCCCTCTGAGTGTCTGTGACGATGGGATAGGAAATTGTTCATATAGACTAGGGCAGGGGTATTCAACTCTGACCCTACGAGGTCCGGAGCCGGTCTGTTCTACCTGATCATTAATTAACACTCACCTGTGGTCCCAGGTCTAAATCAGTCCCTGATTAGAGGGGAACAATGAAAAAACGCGGTGGCACTGGCTTTGAGGCCTCGAGTTGAGTTTGAGGGGACTAGAGGAACCACATGATCTCGCTACGCTAAGAACCCACTAATAAACAAAAAATAGTTGTCTGGTTGAAGGACATAGGAAGGAAGTAAATACCTTTTTAAGACACTAGTTTAACCAAAAGACAGCAGGATGTGGGGTTTGAAGCCCAGAGACACAGAAATCCAGCCCAGCGATCCCTTCTCACACATTATTTAAAGAGTTGTAATTATAGGGATGGATTTTGTGCGGTATTAAAAACATTGTGACTTTTTATGGTGATGCACTAAGGATGCGCCCTCTAATTTTCCTCATCTGTGCATTGTTTTATGAAAGGCAATGTTATAGTGTTTACGGTTGAAGTACCATTGCTTTAGGCAAATATAGATTAGTACTTACGCTGCCGTGGAAAAGTATTTGACCACTTTCTAATTTTCTCTACTTTTGCATATTTTATGATACTGAATGTTATCAGATCTTCAAGCAAAACCTAATATTAAATAAAGGGAACCTACTTTTTCACAGCAATGTACACGCAGAACTAATTGCACTATTTGTAGTACCTATAAAGACGTAGCCTAGTTGAGAGAAGTTGTGAGCATCTGGAAGAAAGTACATGTGAAAGTACACAGCGAATGTTTCAATACCCAGGTATAATGTTCTCTTTGTGTTTACTAAGTATAGGGTATAGGCCTACCATTTGAAATACTTTGTGACTTCGTTGTATGTCAATGTGTGCTTTTGTGTGTCCTGTACACCGATAGAGAGGTGAAGAAGTGTGTAACTGAGAGATGTGTTTAGTGTGTAGCAGAACAGATGGGGGTTTTTTAAGAGCTGAGTGGGCCAGATGGTGGGTAGGGTAGGCGAGGATACGGCTTGGGTCTGGCACTGAGGAAACCAGCTACCAGTAAGCCTAATCAAGGGGAAGGAGAATCACCTGAGGGCCAGAGGGACATCAAAAAGCCCCTTCTCTACCTCTAATCCTCCCTCTCTTCCTCTCTCTATAGATCACTCTACCTCTAGCTCTCTTTCTCTCCCCTCTCTCTTTCTTCCTCTAAACCCTGTCCTCCATTTTTTCCCCTTCTCTCTAAAGCAGGTTTCCCACAAACTTGGTCCGGAACGTGCACCCCGAACTCCTCTCCAATGACATCTGGGACTGGTTTTGCGTGCTCTCCTCCTTTCTTTCAGGGATGGACCTGATGATGGGGTTATGGTAAGGCAGTGAAACCATGAAACCAGGTGGCGCGGCCCGGGCAGCCCCACCTGGAGCTTTTCCTGTATGTCACAGTAGAACATCCTCCTTTAACCACGACCAGTTCAGACCGATTCGCTGTAAAAAGCCTATGTCAAAAAAAAGCCTAAGGGAAAATAAAATAAGAAATACAGAGATCACAGAGTATTTTTAATAGGGTCAGAAGCCTTGTGGTGTGTTTCTGTGGTTCATTTTCTTGTTTTTAGTGATTGCAGACCGCCCACTGCTTATGCCTTACGGGGATGTAATGTAACGAATGCACCTTGTTGAAATTATCACTATGGTGAATTTTTGTACATTCTAGCTTCATGTGTTTATTAACGCACGTGGGTACACACACACACACACACACACACACACACACACACACACACACACACACACACACACACACAGTCACACACACACAGTCACACATTGAACTACTGTTTATACATTTGGAGACTGCCACAGAATCATACCTCAAATACTTCACACTTCACAGAGACAGTCTGATCTGACCTTCGCCCGCCCGACTCGCCACCTCACCTCGCTCTCTTTTCTGTCGTTCCCTCTTTTCCCTCGCTCGCTCTCTATCAATCAGTTTTTCCTCTGTCTGTCTGTCTGTCTATCTGTTTCTGTCTCTCAGAGTGATTGCAAGTCCCCCCGAGAGGAAAAATACACCATTTATCATAGCTCAGTCAGATCAGGAAATGTTATTTCCGGTCACCGCACTTCTGCATGTTCTACATTTGTATACAAGCGTTTATAAATATTTATAAACACTGTTTGCGTAATGATCATATAATGACTCGGATTTAGCCACTGTGTAATTAAAGATTCTGCATAAACATGAATCTGGCTTTACTGCTCCAAAGGAACAAACCAATCACTCTCATGAAGAAAGCCACAAACATGAACAGAAGTAACAGCAGTAACTGTAAGACAGAACCCACTGTGGTATGTAACTATTTATGCACAGCAGCACAAATCAGAGGTGAGTAAACTCATGTAAACTGTCTCACCACAGTTACTTCTCTCTGATTGGACAGTGGCCACTGCTGAGATGAGACGTGCCAAAATGAGGAGGGAACATCATTTCCTGACTGCAGTACAATGGCAGTTTGTTTTACTTCAGTCTTGTAGGTTAGCTCAGTTGACAAATTACCCCAGGTCCCAGAAGTAGATGTTAGGCGTTCTTTAGATGTTTTTCGTACTGATCTTATTCAAGTTTCACACGAGGGTTACATTGTGCTAAATGTCGATAGAATCAGTATAAGGATGCTGTAATTTAATAATAAATCATAATTTAATTATGAATGTTAGGGAAGAGCACGTCATCCCGTAATATGATTTAGAGGTTATATATTGTGGTATGAGTCCATTCCCTTGGGGAGTTAAATGACAACCAGTGGATCTATCCATTGAGAGTCAGTGAGAGTCAGCGGTTTGGCTGTGAGTCACCATTCATTCAGTCTCTCCTCCCAACACCCAGTCCCTGGCTCTGTGGGGTGGGAATCTCTGCTGCTAGAAGGATGCCTGGTAATTACAGCCTATATGGACTCATAGAGTAGGCTACATCTCAATAGTCTTAACGTCACATCCTCTCGTCTCCTTTGCAGTTTATAACGTAGCCAGGCAGGTGAAAGTTCATTACTATCATTCAGGCTCCCCCACATTGTGTTTTTCTGACATAACTGGGCCTTTCATTAGTAGCAGGCTGCATTGAGCCTACACTACCGGTCAAAAGTTTGGGCCCACCTACTCATTCAAGGGTTTTTCTTTATTTGGACTATTTTCTACATTGTAGAATGATAGTGAAGACATCAAAACTATGAAATAACAGATATGGAATCATGTAGTAACCAAAAAAGTGTTAAACAAATCAAAATATATTTTATATGGCTCTCACGGGGACCACCACAGGAAAGGAAAACCCAGAGTTACCTCTGCTGTAGAGGATACGTTCATTAACTGCACCTCCAGATTGCAGCCCCAATTTTTTCAAGTAGCAGTTCAAGTAACAGACACATCTCCACATCAACTGTTCAGAGGACACTGCGTGAATCAGGCCTTCATGGTCGAATGGCTGCAAAGAAACCACTACCAAAGGACACCAATAAGAAGAAGAGACTTGTTTGGGCCAAAAAAACACAAGCAATGGACATTAGACCGGTGGAAATCTGTCCTTTAATCTGATAAGTCCAGATTAGAGATTTTGCATGAACCGCCGTGTCTTTGAGAGATGCAGAGTAGGTGAACGGGTGATCTCCGCATGTGTGGTTCCCACCGTGAAGCATGGAGGAGGAGGTGTGATGGTGTGGGGTTGCTTTGCTGGTGACACTGTCTGTGATTTATTTAGAATTCAAGGCACACTTAACCAGCATGGCTACCACAGCATTCTGCCATCCCATCTGGTTTGCACTTAGTCCCACTATCATTTGTTTTTCAACATGACAATGACCCAACACACCTCCAGGCTGTGTAAGGGCTGTTTGACCAAGAAGGAGAGGGATGGAGTGCATCAGATGACCTGGCCTCCACAATCACCCGACCTCAACCCAATTGAGATGGTTTGGGATGAGTTGGACCGCAGCCAACAAGTGCTCAGCATATGTGAAGCTGGTTGAGAGAATGCCAAGAGTGTGCAAAGATATTTTTTTTTTACACTTTTTTTGGTTACTACATGATTCCATATACAGTGGGGCTAAAAAGTATTTAGTCAGCCACCAATTGTGCAAGTTCTCCCACTTAGAAATATGAGAGAGGCCTGTAATTTTCATCATATGTACAGTTCAACTATGACAGACAAAATGAGAAGAAATAAAATCCAGAAAATCACATAGTAGGATTTTTAATGAATTTAAATAGTAAAATAAAGAAAAACCCTTGAATGAGTGTTTCTACCTTTGACTGGTACAGTATAAAATAGATCATTGTGTGGTGAGTCAACAGGGAGATACGCGTACAGACACACTAACTACACAGTAACTACACTCACAAACACACGTGGACCCGCGCTTCCATTTTGCACAGCACACACAAATAAACCTGCACAAGACGTGCACCACAGGCTTGGAAACATAGGCCTAACATGCAAGCATTCTTTTTCTATCTCTGTCCATACAGTCTTCCTTCATGTGATTACGGGCATTTTCTTGTGGACGAGAGAGAAAGACAGAGAGACCGAGATAAAGAGAGAGCGTTTGTGTGGGTGTGTAAATGGCCGTTTTGTGCTTGTGCTTGTCTTCTACTGATCCAGTTGTTCCACAGTGAGAGGACAGGCAGGCAGAAGTGCCCACATACATCTACAGTCCCTAATGCTTTTAGAACAGCCCACATAGTGCCACACTGTCATCACTGGCAACATTGTTAGAGGGATTGCAAGATGCCTGGCATTGGCTTGGCTGTGTCGCTAGGTAGAATGCTTTCAGGTCACATCAAAGTATATGAACATTTCAAATTGAGTGCCATGTTTTATAATCTTGAGTTAGATATTGAAACTGTTTTCCTTCCCTACATCCTCATGCAATAGACATTAGACCTCATGCAGACCTCTAGCCCTCCCAGGTTTATGATTGGTTTTTAATGTATCGCTGAAAATACAATGTCACAGTTTTATACTGTAGCATATCGAGAGCTTTTACCACAAAGTGAAGCTCTTCATTTTCAGAGAGCCAAGCAATCGTATATACCAAGGCATATGTCTAGATGAAGGAGATTTGAAGAAATTGATTCTGATGACTATGAGATGTTAATGATAGTGATTGCATCATATACTCATGAACCTTAACGGCGCTTTCATACCAACTGAGTTTTAACTCTCGCTCTCTCTCTCCTGCTATCTCTCGCTCTCTCTCCTGCTATCGCTCTCTCTCCTGCTATCTCGCTCTCTCTCCTGCTATCTCTCTCTCTCTCTCCTGCTATCTCTCTCTCTCTCTCTCTCTCTCTCTCTCTAGAAGGCAACTCATGGAAGATATATACATCATGAAGAAACTGCGAACAACCAAAAATGTTCATTCACTTTCTTTTAAGGGATGTGGTTTGTGTTCTCACTCTATGCAGTTTACTCAATCAGGTCCAGGAAGACTAGTCATGTGTCATCACCCCTCAACATGAGTCCAGTGGAATAAACAACGAATCCCAGACAGACATTCTCTCAGTGGCCTGTAATGCAACAGCAGCATCAGACAGGAAGGAAAGAGCAGGGTGCACAGAGAAAGTAGTGGGACCATATGTGATGTGAGTCACTGGTGAATGGCGTCTGTTACCAATGACCGGATCGGAAATAGAAATAGTCAGGTTCTGGACCTCGTCAAACCTTACTGGGCACCAGCCAGGGGGGAAGGAGAAGGGGACGTGACCAATGGGCCTCACCCTTGACCGCAAACATAAGGATGGTATGAGCAATGTTGAGATGTCCCTTATAATGGCCCAAATGATCATTCAGGCGGATCTTCTTTGGTTAGTCAGACATTAATATCAATCACAAAGACAATCAAATTTTAGTGGGCGGTGAGACTGCTGGAGGGTAAGGTGTGTGTGTGTGTGTATCCCTGGATCCTCTTGGTGATAGCGGGATGCTGCGGAGGGGTCTGCTGGCCTGGGTGTCCCGTGTGGGCGTGCTATTGGTCCTAGTGTGCTGCTCTCTGTCCCTCCTCTACGTCATGACCTGCAGCCCCCACTCCGAGGACAACCTGGTGAGCCACGCCCTGCCACGCCCCGGGCTGGGGGTAGGGGCAGCAGGGGGCATAGGGGCGGGTCAGATCAGACCCCCGGGGCGGGAGGACTACCAGGCCATGCTAGCGGAACGCGAGGAGCAGCACAAGCTAACCATGGCGAGTCTGAAGAAGCAGATCGCCCAGTTAAAAGAAGCACTGCAGGAGCGTAGTGAGCAGCTCAAAGGAGTTCAAGACACAATGGAACGGGCGGCAGGGAGAGGCCAGGGCGGACAGTCCCCAGGAGGAGGTGCCCTCGGGGAGGGGGGCCAGGGGCCTGGGGCTGACAGGAGCCACACGGATCTCCAGGAGTTCCTTCGCAGTCAGCTGGGCCGGGCGGAGGTCCACCAGGGGACCAGACTACCCAATGAGTATGCCGTGGTACCCTTTGAGAGCTTCACCCTGCAGAGGGTGTACCAGCTGGAGATGGGCCTGACCAGGCACCCTGAGGAGAAGCCCGTGAGGAAGGACCGGAGGGATGAGCTGAGTGAAGCGCTGGAGACAGCCCTGCGGAGCCTCAACACACCCCGAGACGGAGCAGACAAGGGCCGGACCACCAAGGTCTACTCCCCATCAGACTTCATAGAAGGTGAGTCACTAAGCTCCATACCGGAGCCATATGTATACAGCGATAATTATAAACATACTGTGTATGTTTTTTTCCGTTGTTGTCTTGCTTTGCTGTGTGGTAGCCATAATAGAGATGCTGAAGAGCCACAGCCAGGATATCCAGCTAGTCTAGCATGATTTGGAGTAGGAAATGAGTGCAGCTGCTTTCCATTCAGTTTGTAGCATCTCTACAAGCTCAGAGGGTGGGGCCACTTCCTCTGAAAGGTCAACATCTTTACTGGGGCCATGTCTGACTAATTCCTACGTGTACCTGGGAGAGGGAAAGTGTGTGTGTGTGTGAGTGCCTGCCTTTGCGTGTGGTGTCTATCTGTGTCTGTCTGTGTGTGTCAACATACCAAAAATATACTGAAAACACATAATTGTTTATGTACCTCTATCTCTCCCTTGAAGTACTTGTTCAGGTATCGGCTCTGAAAACATACTCATAAGGAATTAAGAGTTTCTTTCCAAAAGGTGATATAGAATAATAGTGAAGACATCAAAACTATGAAATAACACATATGGAATCATTGTAGTTACCAAAAAGGTGTTAAACAAATCAAAATGTTTTTTAGATTCTTCAAAGTAGCCACCCTTTGCCTTGATGACAGCTTTGCACACTCTTCGCATTCTCTCAACCAGCTTCATGAGTTATTCACCTGGAATTATCTTCAATTAACAAGTGTGTCTGGTTAAAAGTTAATTTGTGGAATTTCTTTCCTTCTTAATCCGTTTGAGCCAATCAGTTGTGTTGTGACAGGGTGGTATACAGAAGATAGCCCTATTTGGTAAAAGACCAAGTTCATATTATGGCAAGAACAGCTCAAATAAGCAAGAACTTTCTTCAAGAGCAGTTGCAAAAACCATCAAGCGCAATGAGGAAACTGGCTCTCATGAGGACCGCCACAGGAAAGGAAGAACCAGAGTTACATCTGCTGAAGAGTTCATTAGAGTTAACTGCATGTCAGAAATTGCAGCCCAAATAAATACTTCACAGAGTTCAAATAACAGACACATCTCAAAATCTACTGTTCAGAGGAGACTGCGTGAACCAGGTCTTCATAGTCTAATTGCTGCAAAGAAACCACTATTAAAAGACACCAATAAGAAGAGACTTGCTTGGGCCAAGAAACACAAGCAATGGACATTAGACCGGTGGAAATCTGTCCTTTGGTCTGATGAGTCCAAATTTCAGATTTTTGTTCCAACCACCGTGTCTTTGTGAGAGGCAGAGTAGGTGAATGGGTGATCTCCACATGTGTAGTTCCCACCGTGAAGCATGGAGGAGGAGGTGTGATGGTGTGGGGGTGCTTTGCTGGTGACACTGTCAGTGATTTATTTAGAATTCAAGGTACACTTACCCAGCATGGCTACCACAGCATTCTGCAGCGATACACCATCCCATCTGGTTTGCACTTAGTCCCACTATCATTTGTTTTTCAACATGACAATGACCCAACACACCTCCAGGCTGTGTAAGGTCTATTTGACCAAGAAGGAGAGTGATGGAGTGCTAAATCAGATGACAATCTGATTTAGCCACAATCACCCGACCTCAACCCAATTGAAATGGTTTGGGATGAGTTGGTCCACAGAGTGAAGGATAAGCAGCCAACAAGTGATCAGCATATGTGGAACTCCTTCAAGACTGTTGGTAAAGCATTCCAGGTGAAGCTGGTTGAGAAAATGCTAAGAGTGCAAAGCTGTCATCAAGGCAAAGGGTGGCTACTTTGAAGAATCTAAAATCAAAAATATATTTTTTGGTTACTACATGATTCCTAATGTGTTATTCCATTGGGAATCAAACCGCTCAAACACAAGACGTATGTGGCAGGGTCTATAGTCAATCACAGATTACAAAAAGAACACTAGCCCCGTCGTGGACATTGACATCTTGCTCCCAGACAAGCTAAACAACTTCTTTGCTCGCTTTGAGGACAATACAGGGCCATTGACACAGCTCGCTACCAAAACCTGTGGGCTCTCCTTCTCCGTGACTGACGTGAGTAAAACATTTAAACATGTTAACCCTCCCAAGGCTGCCGGCCCAGACGGCAACCCTAGCCGCGTCCTCAGAGCATGCGCAGACCAGCTGGCCGGTGTGTTTATGGACACATTCAATCCCTATCCCAGTCTGTTCTTACCACATGCTTCAAGATGGCCACCATTGTTCCTGTTCACAGGAAAGCTATGGTAACTGAACTAAATGACTATAACCCCGTTGCACTCACTTCTGTCATCATGAAGTGCTTTGAGAGACTTGTCAAGGATCATATCACCTCCATCCTACCTGATAGCCTAGACCCACTCCAATTTCCTTACCGCCCCAATAGGTCCACAGACGACGCAATCGCAACCACACTGCACACTGCCCTAACCCATCTGGACAAGAGGAATACCTATGTAAGAATGCTGTTCATTGACTACTACTCAGCATTTAACACCATAGTACTGTGCAACTGGGTCTTGGACTTTCTGACGGGCTGCCCCCAGGTGGTGAAGGTAGGAAACAACATCTCCCCGCTGATTCTCAACACTGGGGCCCCACAAGGGTGCATTCTCAGCCCTCTCCTGTACTCCCTGTTCACCGTGTCTGCGAGGCCATGCACACTTCCAACTCAATCATCAAGTTTGCAGATGACACTACAGCTTGTTTACCAACAACGATGAGACGGCCTACAGGAAGGGCCTTCGGAGTGTGGTGTCAGGAAAATAATCTCTCACTCAACGTCAATAAAACAAAGGAGATTATCGTGAACTTCAGGACACAGCAGAGGGAGACACCCCCTCCCCCATCCACATCGACGGGACAGTAGTGGAGAAGGTGGAAAGTTCCTTGGCGTACACATCACGGACAAACTGAAATTATCCACCCATACAGACAGTGTGGTGAAGAAGGCGTAACAGAGCCTCTTCAACCTCAGGAGGCTGAAGAAATTTGGCTTGTCACCTAAAACATTCACAAACTTTTACAGATGCACAATCGAGAGCATTCTGTCGGCTGTATCACAGCCTGGTACGGCAACTGCACCGCCCTCAACGGCTAGTACACAGCTGGTACACTACCAGAGGGTAGTTTGGTCTGCACAACGCTTCACAGGGGGCAAACTACCTGCCCTCCAGAACACCTACAGCACCCGAATACACAGGAAGGCCATAAAGATCATCAAGGACAACAACCACCCGAGCCACTGCCTGTTCACCCCGCTATCATCCAGAAGGTGAGGTCAGTACAGGTGCATCAAAGCTGGGACCGAGAGACTGAAAAACAGCTTCTATCTCAAAGGCCAGCAGACTGTTAAACAGCCATCACTAACATAAAGTGGCTGCCAACATACAGACTCAACTATCTGGCCACTTTAATAAATGGACTTACTGTAATAAAGGTATCACTAGACACTTTAAATAACGGCACTTTAACAATGTTGTCACGACTTCTACTGAAGTCGTTGCCTCTTCTTGTTCGGGCGGTGCTCGGCGGTCGACGTCACCGGTCTTCTAGCCATCATTGATCCATTTTTCATTTTCCATTGGTTTTGTCTTGTCTTCCCACACACCTGGTGTCAATCCCATTCATTACCTGTTGTGTATTTAACCCTCTGTTTCCCCTCATGTCTTTGTCAGAGATTGTTTTATGTCAGTGTTGTTTTATTGTTGTATAGGTGTTTGTATAGGGGTTTGTATAGGTGTTTGTATAGGTGTTTGTATAGGTGTTTGTATAGGGGTTTGTATAGGTGTTTGTATAGGTGGTTGTATAGGGGTTTGTATAGGTGGTTGTATAGGTGATGGTATAGGTGGTTGTATAGGTGGTTGTATAGGTGGTTGTATAGGTGGTTGTATAGGTGGTTGTATAGGTGGTTGTATAGGTGGTTGTATAGGTGATGGTATAGGTGATGGTATAGGTGGTGGTATAGGTGGTTGTATAGGTGGTTGTATAGGTGGTTGTATAGGTGGTTGTATAGGTGATGGTATAGGTGGTTGTATAGGTGGTTGTATAGGTGTTTGTATACCTTCAAACTCAGTGCGTCTTTGCTTGACATCATGGGCAAATCAAAAGAAATCAGCAAAGACCTCAGAAAGGAAATTGTAGACCTCCGCAAGTCTGGTTCATCCTTGGGAGCAATTTCCAAATGCTTGAAGATACCTAGTTCATCTGTACAAACAATAGTACGCAAGTATAAACACCATGGGACCACGCAGCCGTCATACCACTCAGGAAGGAGACGCATTCTGTCTCCTAGAGATGAATGTACTTTGGTGTGAAAAGTGCAAATTAAGCCCAGAACAAGAGCTAAGGACCCTGTGAAGATGCTGGAGGACACAGGTACAAAAATATCTATATCCACAGTAAAAACAAGTTCTATATCGACATAATCTGAAAGGCTGCTCAGCAAGGAAGATGCCACTGCTCCAAAGCCGCCATAAAAAACTGCACATCGGGACAAAGATCGTACTCTTTGGAGAAATGTCCTCTGGTCTGATGAAACAAAAATATGACTGTTTGGCCATAATGACTATCGTTATGATTGGAGGAAAAAGGGGGATGCTTGCAAGCCGAAGAACACCATCCCAACAGTGAAGCACGGGGGTGGCAGCATCATGTTGTGGAGGTGCTTAGCTGCAGGAGGGACTGATGCACTTAACAAAATAGATGGCGTCATGAGGAAGACAAATTATGTGCATATATTAAAGCAACATCTCAAGACATCAGTCAGGAAGTTAAAGCTTGGTCGCAAATGTGTCTTCCAAATGGACAATGACCCCAAGCATACTTCCAAAGTTGTGGCAAAATGGCTTAAGGACAACAAAGTCAAGGTATTGGACTGGCTATCACAAAGCCCTGACCTCAATCCTATAGAACATTTGTGGGCGGAACTGAAAAAGCATGTACATGCAAGGAAGCCTACAAGCCTGACTCAGTTACACCAGCTCTGTCAGGAGGAATGGGCCAAATTCACCCAACTTATTGTGGGAATCTTGTGGAAGGCTACCCAAAACGTTTGACCCAAGATAAACAATTTAAGGGCAATGCTACCAAACACTCAATTAGTATATGTAAACTTCATACCCACTGGGAATGTGATGAAAGAAATACAAGCTGAAATAAATAATTCTCTGCTTTTTTTAATGACATTTCACATTCTTAAAGTAAAGTGGTGACTGACTGACCGAAGACAAGGACTTTTTACTAGGATTAAATGTCAGGAATTGTGAAACACTGAGTTTAAATGTATTTGGCTAAGGTGTATGTAAACCTCCGACTTCAACTGTATGTACTGTTCCATACCATCTACTGCAACTTGCCTATGCCGTTCGGCCATCGCTCATCCATATATTTATACGTGCATATTCTTATTAATCCCTTTACATTTGTGTGTATAAGGTAGTAGTTGTGAATTTGTTGTAATTTGTTATATTACTTGTTATATATTACTGCATGGTCGGAACTAGAAGCACAAGCATTTCACTACACGTACATGTGTATGTGACCAATAAAAATGGATTTCACTATTATTCTACAATGTAGAAAAATGATACATTTGTAACATCAATATTAAAAAAATAAAATGACTCAATACAGTAATATGAGATCTGTATGTAAAACGTTTATATTTGACATTTCCGTCATTTAGCAGATTCTCTTATCCAGAGTGACTTACAGTTAGTGCATTCATATTAAGATAGGTAATGGAGACAACCACAGATCACAGTCGAATATACGTAGAGTATACGAACATTCTAATCCAGCTCAACGATGGATATCTAGCGTTTTGAAAAGAAAATATCACATTTTTAATACACAGAACAGCAATATTTTACACACATGAAGGTATCCGTAAGCAGTCATTTCTGGTGAAGAAACACGTGAAACATTGGTAGCGTTTTGGAAATAAACTCTTTTAAATGTGTTTTTTGACCCTGTAGTTAGCCAATTTGTTCCTGAGTAATCCAAAGAGTACTCTGTAGTTGGACGTGGCTGTGTAGCAAGTAGCAAACAACAACCATTGTTCAACAACAAAAATGAAAGTGGCCGTGTAGGCTACTTAATGAACTGTCTTTATATTAGCAATGAAGTTCTCCTTGCCCGTCCTTTTAAATGAGTTGTACCAGTGGACAAGTACCTTTTCATTCATCCGGACAACTTGAAGCTTGTTGAGATGCTGACGATTACAAAGGGAGCATTAAGAGCCCTGCCAATTCTCAGTTAGCAAGCCGCGACTGAACACAAATACTGAACACCACCCATTGGCTACTACTAAATACTGAATGGTGTTTTACAGGAGCTGCCCCGGGTGGGTTTGCTCAGCTGTCGCACAGAAAGTATGAGAGTGGTGCAACGAGACAACAAGGAATAAGAGGGACAGAGTAGAACGGGAGAGAGAGCGAAGGAAACGAGAGGGAGAGACAAACTCGGGGAAAAAAATGAAAGCACAAGAGAGGGTTTGGGTGGAAATGGAGTGGTACAGGTGTAGGATCTTAATTTGAGCCAGTTTACTACAGCAGGAAAATAATCATGCAGCAAGAGGAAATGTGAATGATTATGGCTGCTTTTAGAGAGGTAGCCCAATTCTAATCTTTTGTTCACTAATTGGTCTTTAGACCAATCAAATCAGCTCTGAAAAAGATCTGATGTGAATTTTTATTTTATTTTATTTAACTAGGCAAGTCAGTTAAGAACAAATTCTTATTTACAATGATTGCCTACTGGGGAACAGTGGGTTAACTGCCTTGTTCAGGGGCGGAATGACATCTCAGAGATTTGATCCAGCAACCTTTCGCTTACTAGCCCTTACGCGCTACCCACTAGGCTACCTGCAGCCCCTAAACGAGCTGATGTGATTGGTCAAAATGAGTGGAAAAAATATCAGAATTGGGCTGCCTGTGGATTACAGTTAATGGACATTTTCATAGGGGTTGATAATTTTTTTTGCAGTAATGTTATCCTGCAACAGGGTGATCAAATGAATATCCTATCCTGTATGCTGTGTGAATGTGAAAAACATGTTTATGTGGTACATGGAGTCTGGGCTGAGGAGCCACAGCCCACCCTGTCCCCAGAGTTAAGAGAAGATGGCTCTTATCACAGGAAGTTAGTCTTGCCACTATCGGACTGGGGATCACAAGCTATTCCCGCTCGGCTTTTGCAGCTTCCTGTGTTTTCTAATCGGGAGAATACAGTAGCCTGCAGTATGAGGATTTTGATACTGTGCTAGATTCTACTGCATTGTTGCGTGACTTAACATATCCCATTTTTATTCTTGAAGTAATCGAAAGTAGAATGTGTTGAAATGGGAGTAAAGTACATGCATTTTCTGTAGAGAAATTCAAATAATTATTTCGGGACAGAGTTTTGCTTTCGTGATGACGAACCTCACACTCTTGCTGTGTTTTTGTCCAGTCCAGTCATGTCATCTTTGGAACAAGAGGTTTTGACAGACAGTGCACAGCTGTGAAGGGGGGACTGAGTAAACGGTATTGTTGTTGAGTGATATGTCTGGGTGTTAACTACTGTGAGGCGATGTAAATCCAGTGTGAGTAGGATCTCTATGCATGACCAGTCTCCTTCAGCTGTCATAGTGGCAGATGGCCCAGGGCCCCAGCCAAGTCCACCTAGGAGCAGAGAGGAGAGGCCGGGGATCTTTACATTGGCCTGAAATGCCCATCTCTCTCAGGGCATAAAATGCCCTGTCATAATGCCCTGTCTCTCTCTCAGTTTCAGTCTCTCTCTCTTGCTCAGCTGTCGCACAGAAAGTATGAGAGTGGCACAACGAGACAACAAGGAATAAGAGGGACAGACTAGAAGGGGAGAGAGAGCGAAGGAAACGAGAGGGAGAGACAAACTAGAAAAAAAATGAAAGCAAAAGAGAGGGTTTGGGTGGAAATGGAGTGGTACAGGTGTAGGATCTTAATTTGAGCCAGTTTACTACAGCAGGAAAATAATCATGCAGCAAGAGGAAATGTGAATGATAATGGCTGCTTTTAGAGAGGTAGCCCAATTCTAATCTTTTGTTCACCCCCCCCCTCCTCTCTCCCTCTCAATTCTAATTCAATGTCAGTTTAAGGGGCTTTATTGGCATGGGAAACATGTTTACATTACCAAAGCAAGTGAAATAGATACTAAACAAAAGTGAAATATTGTAACTGTTTTCTTTAGGTGAAGTAGAGGCGGACCAAAATGCAGCGTGGTGGTTATTCATGTTCTTTAATTTATAAAGACACTACACATGAGATAACTAACAAAAACAACAAATGTGCGAAAACCTAAAACAGTCCCATCTGGTGCAAACACAAAGACAGGAACAATCACCCACAAACACACAGTGAAACCCAGGCTACCTAAATATGGTTCCCAATCAGAGACAATGACTAACACCTGCCTCTGATTGAGAACCATATCAGGCCAGACATAGAAATAGACAAACAAGACATCCAACATAGAAAGCCCACTCAGATCACACCCTGACCAACCAAAACATAGAAACATACAAAGCAAACTATGGTCAGGGTGTGACAAATATACTATAAAAATTTAACATTACACTCACAAAAGTTCCAAAAGAATAAAGACATTTAAAATGTGATATTATGTCTATGTACTGATGGGTTCTGACTTTTAAACTTGAAATGTTGAAGGGAGGGAGAGCGGAGAATGCAGAACATGTTATTGTTAGACATCAGGTATCCTATGGAAAGGAGAAGGGCCTCAGTCTGGTACAAGTCAAGAGGACAGCCGTCAGTTGGGGGAGGAGTGAGGAATTTGGGCCGAGGTCAGGTCAGATGAAGTGAGAAAGTGAGGCATGTTCTAACGTCCTGCCAAGCAACCGAGATGTATTGGCTGTCCAGATGTGTAAGGAGGAGACTCAGCAAAGGAGACAGGTTTTAAAAAAACAGCTTTTCATAGTTGTCCTTCACATTTTACCCTGTTATTTAGAACCTAACAGAAGTGTTTTAATGATGTGCAAATAGTTCAAGTACAAATGGGAAAATAAATAAACAAAAATATAGGTCGTATTTACAATAGTGTTTGTTCTTCACTGGTTGCCCTTTTCTTGTGGCAATAGGTCACAAATCGTGCTGCTGTGATGAAACACTGTGGTACTTCACCCAATAGGCATGGGAGCTTATCGAAATTGGATTTGTTTTCGAATTCTTTGTGGGTCTGTGTAATCTGAGGAAATATGTGTCTCTAATATGGTCAAACATTTGGCAGGAGGTTAAGAAGTGCAGCTCAGTTTCCACCTCATTTTGTGGGCAGTGTGCACATAGCCTTTCTTCTCCTGAGAGCCAGGTCTGCCTTCGGCAGCTGTACATAGTCAAGGATTTCCTTCATTTTGGGTCAGTCACAGTGGTCAGGTACTATTTCTTTCTCTCTGTGTGTGTCTCTGTCTGTCTGTCTATATGCCTGCCTGCCTGTCTGTCCCTTTCTCATTCCGTGGGCCTGAATTGCCCTGTTTGTCTTTCTCTCTCTCCCTGGTCTTAAAATGCCCTTTCTCTCTCCCTGGGCTTAAAATGCCCTTTCTCTCTCTCCCTGGGCTTAAAATGCCCTTTCTCTCTCTCCCTGGTCTTAAAATGCCCTTTCTCTCTCTCCCTGGTCTTAAAATGCCCTTTCTCTCTCTCCCTGGGCTTAAAATGCCCTTTCTCTCTCTCCCTGGGCTTAAAATGCCCTTTCTCTCTCCCTGGTCTTAAAATGCCCTTTCTCTCTCTCCCTGGGCTTAAAATGCCCTTTCTCTCTCTCCCTGGGCTTAAAATGCCATTTCTCTCTCTCCCTGGGCTTAAAATGCCCGTTCTCTCTCTCCCTGGGCTTAAAATGCCCTTTCTCTCTCTCCCTGGGCTTAAAATGCCCTTTCTCTCTCTCCCTGGGCTTAAAATGCCCTTTCTCTCTCTCCCTGGGCTTAAAATGCCATTTCTCTCTCTCCCTGGGCTTAAAATGCCCTTTCTCTCTCTCCCTGGGCTTAAAATGCCCTTTCTCTCTCTCCCTGGGCTTAAAATGCCCTTTCTTTCTCTCCCTGGGCTTAAAATGCCATTTCTCTCTCCCTGGTCTTAAAAATGAAATACCCTGTCTGTCACTCTCTCCCAAGGTCTGAAATGCCTGGTCTGTTGCACTCTCTCTCACTTAAATGCCCTGTCTGTCCCTCTCTCCCTGTCCTGTATCTCTCTCTCTCCCTGAGCTTGAAATGCCCTGTCTGTCTATCCCTGTCTCTCTGGGTTTGTCTCTCTCTCCCATGGCCACACAGCCAAGGACTATCCTTCTCTTTTCAAAACACTTTCAGATTCAGGCAGCAAAGTGGAGAAAATATTCACCAGTTGACAAAACCCAGGCAAATTATCCACAATGCACTACTGGATAGCCATCAACATTATAACAACAAATAATCAAATGAACTGAACTGTAGTTCAGCAGTGTGTGTGTGTGTGTGTGCGTGCGTGTGTCTGTCTGCATTTGACAGCCCTGGTGTGTGTACGTGTATGGGTAAGCTCACTCTTCTCCCTTCCCCAGGTATCGCTCGGACGGAGAAGGACAAAGGCACTCTGTATGAGCTCACCTTCAAAGGGGACCAGAGCCGTGAGTTCAGGAAGCTGGTTCTGTTCCGTCCCTTTGGGCCCCTGATGAAGGTGAAGAACGAGAGGGTGGACACGGCTAACGTCCCCATCAACATCATAGTGCCCCTCTCCCAGAGGGCCGACAAGTTCAGACACTTCATGCACAACTTCAGGTGAGAGACACATGCGTGTTATTGGGCCTTTTGCCCCTTTCCCCGGGTTGTTGTGGTACATAATGTTAGGCAATAACCGAGTTAAAGGGAACAAGAAACAGAATATGCAGTAGTTATCCATGCTTGACATTCCTAGTTTGTCGCGGCATTAAGGATTCAGAGTATAGGAGGTAACGGTTCTGTTTGTACTCTGATAGCCACGGCATGTCTGTCTGTTAGAGACCTTTTCATTCCTGTAATTTGTTACACTCCTGCACAGCTGCTTATCAAGGCTTTGGGGGTGTTTTTTTTATTCTGGCAAATCCTGCTTAGTAGCAGTCTTAAACCCAGCACGTTAAACTGCCCCCTGGACTCAGAGGGAACCTGTGATATAGTGGTGCTGTTCATGCTGTACAAAGGTTCCCTGAGTCGCTGAGCAAATGCTTTGGTCTCATCCATATTTAAGGGAGGTGGTGTGTGTGTGCGCGCGTGTGTGTGTGTGTGCGCATTCACGTGGAGAGAAGAGGAATGTGAGGTCGAACTGACAGTCTTTCAGAAGCCATGTGACTCATTTACTGAGCACAGCATATACATTTGGCGTGTCTCCATCAGAATGTCTGCTTGCTAGAGTTCTAGAATGTCGCACTAGTGCTGGAGATCGATCGCTCTAGGCTTCTGTCTGGTGCCAGGTCCTCGTTGTGTGACTCCTATATAAAAACGTAACATACTGTATGTAGCCTGTGCATATACCGTATGCACCAGTGGAGGCTGTTGGGAGGAGCTATAGGAGGACGGGCTCATTGTAATGGCTGGAATTGGAATCCATGGAACGGAGTCAAAAATGTGGTTTCCCATAAGTGCAGTGTGTTTGATACAGTTCCATTGATTCCATTCCAGCCATTACAATGAGCCCGTCCTCCTATAGCTCCTCCCACCAGCCTCCTCTGGTATGCGCCTACCCTTGAGGGTACTCTCTGATCTCGCTGTAACCCCATTTTTAACTGACCTCTTCTACTGATACAAAATGCTTTTTCTTTCAAACACGTTCTCAGTGCAAATGTGCAGGGTTTGGACCTTGGCGATGATTCCATCGGTTCCGTTGTGCCAGGAAAGCTTCAAACGCAGCGAACGTCTCCTGAAAGCAAAACAAATGATTACAACCTAGGCTACCTGCCCCATGGCCCTCTCTGTACTTGGGTTGTGTATAGTAAGTCCCCTGCTCTGTTTGATTCATTGTGTCTTAATGTGTTTGTGTGTGTGTTTGTGTTTGTTGCAGAGAGGTGTGTGTGCGGCAGGATGGGCGTGTCCACCTCACAGTGGTGTATTTTGGGAAGGACCAGATGAATGAAGTCCGGAGCACTCTGGAGAACACGTCTAGGTGGGTGGAAACACACACCCACACAATCACACACCCACACGTGCTCGCACATGCACAGATGAGCATGTGCGGCAGGGTAGCCTAGTGGTTAGAGCGTTGGACTAGTAACCACATGCACAGATGAGCATGTGCGGCAGGGTAGCCTAGTGGTTAGAGCGTTGGACTAGTAACCACATGCACAGATGAGCATGTGCGGCAGGGTAGCCTAGTGGTTAGAGCGTTGGACTAGTAACCACATGCACAGATGAGCATGTGCGGCAGGGTAGCCTAGTGGTTAGAGAGTTGGACTAGTAACCACATGCACAGATGAGCATGTGCGGCAGGGTAGCCTAGTGGTTAGAGCGTTGGACTAGTAACCACATGCACAGATGAGCATGTGCGGCAGGGTAGCCTAGTGGTTAGAGCGTTGGACTAGTAACCACATGCACAGATGAGCATGTGCGGCAGGGTAGCCTAGTGGTTAGAGCGTTGGACTAGTAACCACATGCACAGATGAGCATGTGCGGCAGGGTAGCCTAGTGGTTAGAGAGTTGGACTAGTAACCACATGCACAGATGAGCATGTGCGGCAGGGTAGCCTAGTGGTTAGAGCGTTGGACTAGTAACCACATGCACAGATGAGCATGTGCGGGAGGCTTCCTGGGAAAGGCAGCCAGGTTTTTGGCTCATTTGTAATGGTTCTTGGTAAGGGGACAGTGCTAGAGTATTGAAAACAGGGGTGTCCAACATGTTGAAACCTATCTTTTTCAGATGTTTTGTATTAAACAAAATGTCTTTCCCTGAACAATTGTATTAATATCAAATAATATACTTTAAAATATGTGAGCATACAATATAGCTCAGTGTTTGTATAATTTATTTTATACTGTATTTTTTGCTAGGGTGCCTATAATTATGGACCCCACTGTACAACCCCCCCCCAAACACACACACACACACACACTCCCTGTCTCTCTTTTTTAGCAACTCAGAAACCTCAGCCCCGTCTGATGAATAATGTAGGAGTGTGGCCACCCAGAGGCACTCAGTGACCTCTGCCAGTGTCGGATATTACAGGCCTGGGATCAGGGATGACAGCGGTCGCAGTGAAATTAGTGTATTGCCCGCAGATACAATTACAGGTCCAGGGTCAATTTGAGATCGCCTTGTGGGTGAAATGAGTTCACGTGGTACTCTGGTAATGTGCTGATTATCTGGTAGGTTGCCATGGAGACGCTGTGCCCACCAATGGCCGGATGGTTTGCAGGGGTAGAAAGAGAAAGAAGGAGAGAAAGAGTTGCACACCTCATGCTAGGCTTTGAGCCGGTTTCAGATGTCACACTACAGCTTTCTTTCTCTCTCTCTCTCTCTCTCTCTCTCTCATTCTCTCGCTTTCTTGCTCTCAATGACAACGAGGCAGACAGTATTGTCTGGAAAGAGAAATCTGATGAGAGCCAAGGTCTTTCGCTCAAAGATATCTCATTCTCAACCGCTCTCATGTCTCTGCGAATGGCCTGTGACGGAGTAAATAGTTAAAGGGGGAAAGGCAAGACGGTGTCCTTGTGTCTCTGAGACAGTGACCTCCGCTGCTAGTGTGTTGTCTCACTGTGCAAAGGGAAAGAGCTGTGTTGGTCCTTGGAGGATGTGTTTGCTTTGTTCCCAGATAGACACCACCTGCGTGTAACAAGACGTATGTTGACACCTGCTATCTGCACAGTCTCGCTCACCTAGTTCACAGGCAACTGAGCACTACAGTCCCTCGTTCTTGCTAGGCTTTTTGTATCACAATTGCTCTGATAGCGGGTATCTTCGCAACCATAACAGTCCCACGATTGAGCTCACATCAGACCTGGTTTCAAATAGTAATTGTGTACTTTCGAATGATTTAGCTGTGTTTTCTGAGCTTGCCCTCCCCAGGCAGACTCAATCAAGCTCTTTCAGAGTAACACTATTTGAAACCCGGTCTGCTACAGTTCAGGATGGAGCTCACATGATGCCAAACATATCTACTGTGCAAATCACGGTCTGTCCTCTTGTCACCTTATAAACAGCTCTCTGTTGTCAATCGCCATGGTTACGTAACACTTCATCGGACTCTGGATCAGGCACTGTAATCGAGCACTGATCTCCTAGAGGGAAAGATAACAACATCCAAACTCCAATCTCTCCCTGTTCCTTTTTTCTCTCTGCTGAATTGGTCTGAATGGTTATTGATTTGTGTGATGTCAATGTCGGTTTCCAACAGCAGGCACCGGGTGGATCATTTGCTGCTGCTGCTGCTGCCCTGACTAAATCAAAGCCGATTTGTGTTCATAATCATAGGGGCAAGCTCTGTATCCAAGTCAGTTAAATCACATCATCAGAGTAGAGCGACAGAGCAGCTTGAATTCCTTATGCTCTATGTTAGTGAGCTGCACCAGACAACGAGACACGATTATCATGTCGAACACGCTTCCACCACTAACTGTCCGTCACTCCGGTTTGAGATGGACAGAGACACACCGAGCTGTTTGAAGAGGGGGGGGAATCCATAGACATGAATAAATGAGTGTCCATGAGGGAGCGAGGAGAGGAGAGGAGATGCATCGAAGAAAAGACACGGCAGAGAAGAGAAGAGAGCAGAAGAGGAGAGCGTTTTGAGCCCAGGGTGATAGCTGAGCGCCTGTGAACCACAGATGTCCTCAGAGCATAAACACCAGCCCAACAGCTAACGGCGCACAGTAAATGCTAATGCACCATTCCTACATCTCCACAGAGGGACCAGCTCCTCAGGGAGACAGACAAAGCACTGCGTCCTTTCAACAACAAAAAACTTCATCACAGGGTAGTGTAGGATTTCATATGGATGACGCAATATTTTGGCTTTTCAGGAAACTGGAAGCTGATGTAGATGTTTATCCACGTAAAGTACATTTAAATCTGCCTCTCATTATGCTCTGTCTTTCTCACACACACACACACACACAGACACACACACTTAAAAACCACTTCAGCCCTGCTTAATGGGGCCCTGCCTGAGGCCTGCGTCTACACACGTCTACATTTTTAATGACCAGTGCTGATGATGTTTCTTCAAAACATTTTACTGACTCCTAACTCTCCAGGGTCCTCCAAAACACTAGAGGCCCCGGCTGTCAGACAAATGGGCGGTGAGTGCTCTCCCTCAGACATACATACGCACACACACACACGCACACACGCAGGAAGTGAGACTCCTCAGGGTGTTAACAGTAGACAGAGAGGGGTCTTGAACTCCTAGTTGAAGATTTCCTCTCCCTGGAGACAGAAGACGGGACAGGGCAGACAGACAGACAGGAGCTCCTTCCTGTGCTTGTTTGACATGGCAGTACTGAGGATGGCTGGAAAATGGATAGAAGGATGTAGAGGGAGAGGGGTGGGGGGGGGGGGGTTCCCAGGCCAGCACCAGACGGACATACCAAACCAGGATCACAAAAGGAAATATCCAAAGTGTGTTTTGGCCTGAGGCTTGGTGCTGCTTGAATCACAGTGAAAACACTCCAACAAGCAGCCTGAATCCTAAACTAATCCAACTCCTACTAAAGTGATTTGAATTAAATCATGTTTGCCTGCTTTTAATTACTCTGGCCCACATACATATTTAATGTTTTTTTAAATATAATGTGTGGTTTAAAAGGTATTTATCAAATGCGGGAAAAAACTCCCACGGGGCTTGGCAAACAATGTTTTAATGTCCTAAGAATTTCTGGAGACTTAAAAGATTTTGTGCACCTTCAATAAACAACAGCTGGCTGGGAATTCTAGTGGCAACATTTACAAGCATACATTCTGCACTAGTATGAGTTTTAGTATGTGTATGTGGTAGGCATGCATGTGTGCATTTTTGCGTTTGTGGGTGTATCTGTGGGTGTCTGTGTTTCTGTCTGTCTGTCCGTATGCCTGGGCACACCAACCAACATGGGGGGGGGGTTTCTGTTCTGGCCACACACCCACCTATTGGCTGGTATCGGTTTTGATCACACCAGCCAAAACGTGGGTGTATCTGTGTGTGTCTACGCAGGATTAAGCTCATGTACACTAGTCCTAAATCTGTTTTCTTTCTGACAGCAGACATAAGTCGGTCTCCATACAGATTAATCTGAAATCAAATACACAGTTGATCTATTCCAGAGCCCCCAGGGAGGAGAGAAGGAGCCCTTCCCTCTGGTTCAGTTTGGCTAGATGCTGATAGAGAGATGATAAGAGACGGGGAGAAGGACTCCGTACTGGGAATAGCCTACAGGCTATAGTGTCAGGCTGAACTACAGATGCCGTATCTTGATTTGACCCAGTTTCTCACAGCAGGAAAATAATCCAGCAGCTACAGGAAATGTGAATTATTATGTGGATTATAATGAATGTTCATTTTTTGTTGTTGTAGGGGTTGATACATTTTTCATTAGTGCAAATTCATTATGACAAACTGTCGGACCCAAGTAAGACTAGATGTCGCCATTGGCGTCGGCTAATGGGTATCCCAATACATCGAATCCAGTCTCATATTTTTAAGTGGAAATTTGAAGCATTTTTAAACCTTCAATACACTACAAGTTTGCATTTCCATTATGATCAAATTAAGATACGGCATCTGTACTACAACTGTCACGTCGCCTCCCGCCGTATAACTACCTTGGAGTAACGTCTAACCCTGCAGTGCAAAGCTAGAGATCAGGCTGCAAACATTGTCATCTTATAGCCACCATTCAGAACTATCACACAGTGCTATAGTGGACTATGAACCCCGTAATAAAAGGCTCATGTGTCAAGTTTCAATACTATATTTGAATAATAACTCAATAATAAAAAACGGATTATGTTCCTCATGTTCTTTGGTCTGCTGGTGGGCTACAGTTGAATCTATGGGTTGTCCCTGGAAATATTATCCGGTTATCTTCTGCTACCAGACTTGTGAATAAAATACACCACAGTACATCATCATTTATGTCACAGAATGTAATTATGTTCTCTTTTTAACTGGAAAGATGAATTTATGAACCATTTTGGGCATGAATATGTGATCATGTGAGAGCGTTCATTAATAATGTATTAACAACTTTATAGTGTTCACATCTCAAACAATTAATTGCAATGCTTTCTTGCTATTTCCCCCTAGTGCAAAAGGCCCAAGGTTAGGAATGGATGTAGAATTTATCCCCATGGATCCTGCTGTGTATGTGTGTGTGTGCGTGCGTGCGTCTTTGAACTCCCATAGCAGTCCCCTGTCTGTCTGTCTGTCTGTCTCTCTGTCTCTGTCTGTCTCTCTGTCTCTGTCTGTCTCTCTGTCTCTCTGTCTCTGTACGGTAGCAGGCTTGTATTTGAGTTGAGCCCACAACGTGCCACTCTATCCACAAGGGCCTAATCCCACACTGATAACGGCACATCAATCAGTGGTTGTTTACCGTGGGTGGATGATAATAATGCCTAAAGGAGGCGGTGATGTCACAAAACACATTTGTCACGTTGACAGAGTAAATAGCACATTAACTACGTAGGGCATACACTGTAGGTGCCATTTGGGACCCAGCCATCATGTAGCCACTTTACAGACCTGATCTTATTAGTTCTGCTGTTGTCAAAGGGGAAATTAGGTTTGCTACAGCATACGGGGGTAGTGTGTGTGTGTGTGTGTGTGTGTGTGTGTGTGTGTGTGTGTGTGTGTGTGTGTGTGTGTGTGTGTGTGTGTGTGTGTGTGTGTGTGTGTGTGTGTGTGTGTGTGTGTGTGTGTGTGTTGTAGTTTAATGGTACAGTACAAAGACAGAGCTGTGTATATTGTATGCAGTGTCTGTATTCGGACTCAGTTGGACCCTCTGCGCTCATAAGACCCATTAGACACGGATGAATTAAGCCTGTCCCACTCCCTCTACTAAATTAACTTTAAACCAATGATGCTAATTCATTTTTGGTCCATTTCTTTTGCCACACTGTCTCCCTCTGTCTAGTATCCGTTGGGTTCTGTCTCTGAATCAACTCCGATTTCATCTCCAATTCTGTCAAATTCTCTCTTCCCCTCACCCCTCTCTCTATCTCTCTCTCTCTCTCTGCTCCAACCTCCAACCTCAACCTGTTTGCATTTGAGTTTCTTTCGGAGAGGTTGGGTTAAAGCAGAAGACACATTTCTGTTGGACATTTGTGTATAAAGGACAATAAAGTATTCTTCTTCTCTCTCTGCAGGGAGATCAACTTTAAGAACTTCTCCCTGCTCCAGCTGAATGAGGAGTTCTCCAGGGGGCGTGGCCTGGATGTGGGCGCCAGGGCGTGGAAGGGAGGAAACGTCCTCCTCTTCTTCTGTGACGTCGACATCTACTTTACCGCCGACTTCCTGAACACCTGCCGTCTCAATGCTCAACCTGGTACTACAGTACATTGGAACAAATCCACATCAGTGCTATGTTCGGCGTGGGCCGCTGGGCCTTTTGCTTTTCTAACAAAGCTGAGATTTGAATGAAATAACTGTTGAGATGTTGTTTTGTATTAACCATTGGTAATTAATACTTTGGAAAACTTAGATTTGTTTGGTTACATTTTCATGTATTTATTTCTTCCTCAGGTAAGAAGGTCTTCTATCCTGTTCTGTTCAGCCAGTATAACCCAACCCTGATCTATGGCAATCATGACCACATCCCGCCAGTTGAACAGCAGCTGGTAAGAAATCTGCTTTCGCAGATGTCCTCAGAAATATGTGCAACATTTTCTTACCTTAAAGATTTACCTTTTTGTTGTTGTTGCTATTTTTAATAGGTGATTAAAAAGGACACCGGATTATGGAGAGACTTTGGCTTCGGAATGACGTGCCAGTACAGATCAGATTTCATCAACATAGGTAAATATCATGTTACCGTGCTCATCGCTGGTAAATTGTCATATCCAAACCATCTGCGTTATTATTATTGGCTCTCAGGACCGGTTTTGCCTCAATGCATTTTTCCAGTCGAGGCCATTCGATGAAGTCACAGGCTATAAACTATGTTGTAAATCAGGGTCGTTTCTGGACAGTGTCTGCGTCCCAAATGACACCCTATTCCGTATATGGTGCACGACTTTTGACCAGGGCTCGTAGGGCACACGTGTCTAGGCCAGAAATACACACACACACACACAGAGATAGACAGAGATTTGACTGTTTTGTCATTGTAATTACATTTGCCACTGGCAGAACATTTAATATTACTGTGGAGGGAGACAGAGGTACAGCATCTGTCTGACCTTAAACTCTCAGGAGAGAGACACATCGCACTACAGTGTGACCCTATAATACATCAAATACTCCATGCAACTCTAGGGCGAGTGATTTGAGATTTAGATGTGATGTGATGCGAATGGTGATGAATAATGAATTTATCTGTGGTGAGATTTTCACCCAAAGAAGAGAGAGATGAAGGGAGGTAGAGAAAGGGAGAGAGAGGCAGAGAGTGAGAGAGAGGAAAATAAAAATAAACAATGTGCTTCTCACAGTGAGGTGAAGAGAAAAGACGGGGTGACTTCAAACAGAGGGGATATTTTTAGGCCCTGGTGCACAGACAAATACACAATTTCCCAGCTTCCTGGTTCGGTTCATTGTTTAGCCCCTCAGCACTGAGCAGTCTGCAGTCATCTTAAAAAGAGAGAAAGAGAGAGAGGTGGGGGGAGAAATCCGCACTCGTGCATCAATAAGCAAAACATGATTACCCGTGTCACCTAGGGTATGAAGAGGATGTAGTCCAGTTGGTTGGAAAGAACTGACGTCAGCGTCTTACTTCCTCTGAAAGTCACGTTGGGGCATGTCCTGAGGTTCTATTGCAATATTTCATCACTCCATTGCTGTCATATCATCAGACTCCATGCATTATGCATGTAGAAATAACTGGTAGAACATAATACACTTTGTGTACAAAACATTAAGAACACCTGCTCTTTCCATGACATAGACAGACCAGGTGAATCCAGGTGAAGGCTGTGATCCCTGATGGAAGTCACTTGTTGAAGTCACATCAGCGTAGATGAAGTGGAGGAGACAGGTTAAAGAAGGGTTTTTAAAGCCTTGAGACGACGGAGACATGGAGTGTGTGTGTGTGTGCCATTCGGATGATGAATGGGCAAGACAAGAGTTTGAAGTTCCCTTGAATGAAGTATGGTAGGGTCCACGCCCCGACGAATTAAGGCTGTTCTGTGGGGGGGGGGGGGGGGGGGAAGGTGTCCTTAATATTTTGTAGACTCAGTGTATATAGATTCAGGGTGTTTAATGCTCCCATGTACAGGGTTGTAGGCGTGATTGCAGGGTACAGTGAAATTCTTAGGCTAAAGGGCTCCAACATGCAGGACTAAGTGCAATAAAACAATGAAAATGGTAAACAACAATAGAAATAGCCCTAATATAATAATAACAACTGTAGATACATTTCCGTTGTGGTGGAAGCAGAGTAAAGACTGTTGAGGGGTTGTGGGAGAATGATCATTGAGTGAAATAAACAACAAAAAATAAGTTCCAATGTAAATATTTACAACTGCAACAGTGATGAATGTCGTTGGGGTGGGGGCAGAGTAAAGTCCGTTGGAGGGGGGCGGAATGTCAATAGGGGGAGTAGAATGGAGGGGGCATCTGGAGAAAGAATGTCCACGGGGAAGTAGCAGGGGGAGGGGGGAGCAGGTAGCTGACTAGTGGTGGCTATTCAGCAGCTTGATTAAAGTGAGTTTATGAGTTCATGTTGTCCCTCCTTCCAGGTGGTTTTGACGTGGACATCAAAGGTTGGGGTGGTGAGGATGTTCACCTCTACAGGAAGTACCTGCACAGCAACCTCCTGGTGGTCCGGTCCCCATCGCGGGGCCTCTTCCACCTATGGCACGAGAAGCGCTGTGCTGACGAGCTGCCCCCGGAGCAGTACAGGATGTGCATGCAGTCCAAGGCCATGAACGAAGCCTCACACGGCCAGCTGGGCATGCTCTTCTTCCGACACGAGATCGAGGCACACTTGCGTAAGCAGAAACCCCAGCGGTCCATTGCCAAAAAGACATGAGGGGAATCACACAGGAATCTAGACTACGGGAGGAGGGCATGACAGTATGACAGTCAGAGACAGTGAGGGGAACAACAACCACAAAACAGAGATCTTCTGTTATGAACAGTGATGACCCACTATAGATGAAAAACGCTCCAATATATCCTCCCCTTTGTGCCAAAAAGGGCACAACAAAAGACACCTAAGACACCTGCCGTTACTTGAAGAAGTGCAAGCACTGTGAAGACGACAGTTTATATGGCCAGCAGAAATACTTGTATTGACTGCTCCTCTGTGTTTTGGTCTAAAATCATGTGCCTCATGTTGACTGACTGACAGCTGGTTTTAAGAATCATGATGTGGCATTGCTGGTTTCTTGAAGGAGGCTGGAGGAAGACTGGAACAAGATTTCCCTGTGTCTTACTAGAGCCACCTTGTGGACAGGAGGAAAACAGCATGACAGTGAAGGGAATGTGGACACTGAAGCTCAAGTCATGTAACCTGGTTACATGACAATACACTCAGACAGATGGTCAATCAATAAATGAAAACAGGTGTTAGTGATGCTTATTTAGCGAGCCAATGACAACAACAAAGGAGGGACACGGACACTGTTAGACATTCAGTATTTCTCAAGCTCCACAGAATCATTATGGTGCTCTGCTTTTCACAAGTTTTATTAATCCTACCTGCATGTGCTTTTATGTGGTTTTTCATCATCAAGAAACAAAACAGTGCAGTTTTGTCTTGTTTGAAGGGACAAAATAAATATAGTATATTTTTTTACACTGGGCAGTATTTTGGTTCGCAGTTTGAGAATGAAGCTACAGTACATGTATGACAAAGATTATATGGCCCTTGAGAGAGAATATGGGTACAGTGTCCTTTGTTTTGCGTATGGGCTAACATTGTGCAAATAATATATTTTAGAATAGATGTATTACACTTCTGTTGCATAATTAAGTTATCCAGTGATAAAATTATAGAATGAATTTCACACAACTTTTGTAGAAAAAGAAAAAAGCCTTCCTCCAAAAATGTTTATTTAATATTAACAATTGTTAGTTACATCACTCATTTGCCTATTCTTTCTTAGAAGCTGCAATGGCGGTGGCTTGACACAAGTCTACATGAGCCAAAGTAAGTTTAGTGGTAGTATAATGCTTCCGTGTCTACAGAGCACTATAAGACCAGGACAAGGAAGGGTAGGAAAAGGCCTGTATGAAAGTGCAATTGAAGACAATCTGAAATGGAAAGTTAATATGGTATTTGAACATGGCAAATTGTTTTGAAGTTAATCCTGATGGATTTCTACTGAGAGTATTTCTTCGGAGATGTATAATCTATAGATAAATACATTCTCACAGTGACATTCACAGCGAGTGACAATGATTTTATGCCTTATTCGTCTTAAAATAAATATTGAGAAATTTGATTTAATTCCCAGGTCTTTTGTTTTCAAGAAAGCACTTGGGTTGCTTCACATGGAAGAATTTGTATGAACCTAAATTTGTGTCGGATGACCAAAACCTGTAAAAAGAGTCCGGAGGATGCACCTTTTTAATTGTTTTACGTTTTATTGTTTCGTGAAAGGATACGTCTTATCTGTTAATAATAAATGTAACTTTCCTGATGAAGCTCTTGATTGATTCTCAATTCATGCCCATTTTTTGTGTCTTAATTGTTCTGTTTGAAGTGTCAACATTTGAAATAAATGTGTGTACTCATTTTGAGACCCTTGTAATAGTTTGAAATGAAGAAATAAAATTATATTCTGGTCTTGATGCTTCTTCACAGATTTGATTGGACTCCAGTATGTAAAAACTGCAGTAGTCTGCAATCTGTAACTCTACACTAATCATTATTCTCTACTCACCTGTGGTGCAGCCTGCGAAAGGTCTATAAAAAAAGACTCTGTGTTATTGTGTAGTGATGTACACAAGATGGTAGTCTCATCATTACATTGTGTTCAGTAGTACACCTCTAGATGGAAGCATTGCATCCCAGTCGAGGAACCAAAGTGCCAAAAACCTATGAACAGATACTGTATGTTGGCTATGAAATAGATCAAATGTTGTGGAGAGGGGTGTCTGAATTATGGGGTAAGCCAGGGGTCGTTAATCTCCCCTGAAAGAGACATGAGCTCATCTAAAGGCAACAAAAGTCCAACTTGGGGGGAGGGGGTCTCTAAATATTGATAATTTGACCAGAACGCGTGCGGACAGCAAGATGCATCAATCTCACCGGAGAATGCATCCTATCGAGCGAAACAGCTCTCCTCCGTAGCTCATGTATCTGATGGGGTCTGTCCAAAAAAAAGTATGAAATGTTACACATGCTGAGCCAGAGGGGCGCTGTTTCACTCTCTCATACTGTATGCTTTCTCCGCTGAGATAGATTCAGCCACTTGGGGAGGGGGTCTCTAAATATTCGCTCTCTCATACTGTATGCTTTCTCCGCTGAGATAGATTCAGCCACTTGCGAATTGAAGGAAAATGAAACATTATTTAAAATGGTTTCATTTATTATTATTGTTCACATTGTTGGGGAAAGCATGGCTTCCCTTGACACATATAAATACACACCGCTGTAGTAGGCCTAATGAAAATCGCTGAATGTCATTACACTTTTGTAACAGATGTCTCTTTCAATTCATCAGTTTGGATATTGGAATTATTTTGGAGTAGGCTACTTTTTGAAGTGATTTGTTTGACAATCAGCCTAATACATGTTTTTTTTTACCATTAAATGACTTCTTTCCTATTAGGCCCATCAATAATTTACAGTGTCGTGAAAAATTATTAGCCCCCGTTCTGATGACTCTATTTTTGCATATTTTTGATGCTGAATGTTATCAAATCTTCAACCAAAACCTAATATTAGATAAAAGTAACCTGAGTTTACAAATAAACAAAAATTATATACTTATTTTGTTTATTTAATTAACAAAGATATGCAACACACAATTCCCCTGTGTGAAAAAGTAATTTCCCGCCATAACACTACCACCACCATGCTTGACCGTTGGTTTAAGGTTCTTACTGTGGAATGCAGTGTTTGGTTTTCACCAGACATAGTGGGACCCATCTCGTCCAAAAAGTTGACTCAAGTTTTCCAAAAAGGACCTGGAAGCACCTGGATTATCATCAAGACTCTTGAAAGAATGTTCTATGGACAGATGAGTCTAAAGTATAACTTTTTGGACGACATGGGTCCCATTATGCCTGGCAGAAAACAAACACTGCATCCACAGTAAGAACCTTATACCAATGGTCAAGCATGGTGGTGGCAGTGTGATGGTTTGGGGATGCTTTGCTGTCTCAAGACCTGGACGACTTGCCTTAATAGAAGGAACCATGAATTCTGCTCTGTATCAGATAATTCTACAGAAGAATGTCAGGCCATCCGTCTGTGAGCTGAAGCTGAATCGCAGCTGGGTCATGCAGCAAGACAATGATCCAAAACACACAATCAAGTCTACATGAAAATGGCAACAACAACAAAAAATGTGTTCATTTGAAGTTTTGGAATGGCCTAGTCAAAGTCCAGACCTAATCCCAATTGACATGTTGTGGCACGACTTGAAACGAGCAGTTCGTGCTTGAAAACCCACAAACGTCGCTGAGTTAAAGCAGTTCTGCCTGGAAGAGTGGGCCAAAATTCCTCCACAATGACGTGGGAGACTGATCAGCAACTACGGCACAACCAGTTATTGAGTGAAGGGGGCAATTACCTTTTCACACAGGGACTTTGTTTATGAAATAAATTAAATAAGTATGTAATTGTTGTATTATTTTTTCATTTGTTCCCTTTATCTAATATGAGGTTTTGTTTGAAGACCTGATAACATTCAGTATAAAAAAATATGCAAAAGTAGAGAACACTTGAAAGGGGGCAAATACTTTTTCACAGCACTGTACATTTGGAGTTATTAGTCACAGCACTGTACATTTGGAGTTATTAGTCACAGCATTCTACATTTGGAGTTATTAGTCACAGCACTGCACTGTACATTTGGAGTTATTAGTCACAGCACTGTACATTTGGAGTTATTAGTCACAGCACTGTACATTTGGAGTTATTAGTCACAGCACTGTACATTTGGAGTTATTAGTCACAGCACTGTACATTTGGAGTTATTAGTCACAGCACTGTACATTTGGAGTTATTAGTCACAGCACTGTACATTTGGAGTTATTTGTCACAGCACTGTACATTTGGAGTTATTTTCCACAGCACTGTAAATTCATTACAAATCCTACAATGTGATTTTCTGGATTTTTTTTCCTCATTTTGTCTGTCATAGTTGAAGTGTACCTATGATGAACATTACAGGCCTCTCTCATCTTTTTAAGTGGGAGAACTTGCACAATTGATGGCTGGCTAAATACTTTTTCTGCCCCACTGTATCTACAGTAGCTTTGATTGGACTGATCATGTCAACATCATGCATCAAGTCGACAATCTACTGGCAAATCCTTGTCATATGAAGAGAAATAATGAAGAGAAATTATAGATAAAACGTATCGGTGATCATCGGCCATTGGACCTAAACATTACACAAGTTGGAAATCGCAAATTCGACAATGAGTGGTTTGGAAGGAATCAGTGGCTAAATGCAAGCATTGCAAAGCAATCACTTACCTGCTATTCAGTGGCGAGGGTGTGTGGTGCCAAGTCTGTTTATGTGCCCATGAGCAAGGCACTTAATCCGAACTGCTCCTGTTAGTCACTCTTATCAATGAATGAATGATCCCTGAGCCTGTTATATTTCATGTTGTTGCTAAGCCTATTTATTTTCTTGATTGTTGTATATAAAATCGTCATGCATTTATTTTCTGTCTATCTAGGCAATACAGACTGGTCTCTTATCGGATCACCCTGGAGTGGACGCTGGAGTGGAGAACATCTAGGTTGAGGCCAACGACGGCTACTCCCAGCCACTGTGGTGGCAACAATTACATCTAACTACCCTGACCCCAACAGCAGCTACATTGGATTCCAGGAAGTTGAGGAGGCTCATAGCGTCTTATACAAATAATATTTTCAAGAAACAACATTGTATTTCAATTATTATTTTTTATAAAGAATTTGTTATTTTAAACAACAATTACACAGTTACAATGCCTTTCACACGTCACTCAGCATTAGTTACAAACATGTTCCTGAAGAGCAACCGTCTAGTAGGTTTTCACTCCAACAAGTGAGCTTGATTAGGGGTTGGGTTGGATTGAAATCCTATAGGACGGTAGCTCTCTAGGTACAATGTTTGAGAAATGTTGGGTTTTATAAAACACAGGGAAAATCCCAATTGCATACTCTATCCTTCTCAAAACACATTGGATGAGAAAGCCAGAGGAGCTCTGGATTTCTCATCCAATGTATTTTGAGAAGGAGACGAGGAGAGGACGTGAGGGATATGCAATTGAGATCTTCCCAGCTAATCGTACTCATTACTCCATGTGTTGGCTCACGCCTGTTCCAAAACTTCACCTGATGCACTGTAGGGATGGTGCCAGGTTTCCTCCAGACGTTAGGCTTGGCATTCAGGCCAAATATTTCAATCTTGGTTTTATCAGACCAGATAATTGTGTTTCTGATTGTGGTCTGAGAGTCCTTTAGGTGCCTTTTGGCAAATTCCAAGCAGACTGTCATGTGCTTTTTTACTGAGGAGTGGCTTCCGTCTGGCCACCCTACCATAAAGGCCTGATTGGTGGAGTGTTGCAGAGATGGTTGTCCTTTCTGGAAGGTTCTCCCTTCTCCACAGAAGGGAGACTCTGTCAGAGTGACCATCTGGTTCCACTGTGTTCTTGGGGATCTTCAATGCTGCAGAAATGTTTTAGTACCCTTCCCCAGAGCTGTGCCTGGACACAATCCTGTCTTGGACACAATTCCTTCGACCTCATGGCTTTTTGCTCTGAAACAGCGATTCCTCCTTTAAAAGTTTACACCGCAGGACTTAGAGGTACCCAGTGTCATGGCTTCATTGCTCCAGACCACCACCAGAGGGAGTTAGAGCACTCATTATGCATTTGGGTCCCAAGGTTTTTATATGACCAATCATATCGAGTGGTTCCAATGACGAATTTGACGCGAACCACCCGTCCCTGGTGACGTTCTTCAGCCAAGATGGCTGACAAAACATTACAGGGGAGCAAATGTAAGTATTTATAACGTCATAGCGAGTCAAGCAAAAAAAAATACAATTGAGAAGAATATGTTAGTTAATGTAGAGACAAACGATTATGCATTTTTTTTGTCATAAAGTTAATTTACAAAAATGACTATTTAGCAAGTTTTTTTTCAGTCATATCCAATACCAGGAGTATCAAACTCCATTCTTTGAATGATGCTGTGTCTGCATGTATGTATTACAATTATACACTTCAACAGTGTTTACCACTCCTGCTCCTGGGACATCAATGATTACACATTGTAACTATGCAATAGACTAGAAACATGATTGATTTGTAATTGATATATACAGAATAAAAAACAGTACATCCTGCCAGCACGCCCACAAGCGTGCTGAACGATGCGTGGAAGAGAGCGAGGAACGAGATGGGAGTAATAATCCAGGCTATTTGAAATGATAGGCAATTAGCAAGACACCCACAATAAAGGAGTGGTTCTGCAGGTGGTAACCACAGACCACTTCTCAGTTCCTATGCTTCCTGGCTGATGTTTTGGTCACTTTTGAATGCTGGCGGTGCTTTCACTCTAGTGGTAGCATGAGACGGAGTCTACAACCCACACAAGTGGGTGGCTCAGGTAGTGCAGCTCATCCAGGATGGCACATCAATGCGAGTGTCCAGAGCATGGAGGCGCTACCAGGAGACAGACCAGTACATCAGGAGACGTGGAGGAGGCCGTAGGAGGGCAACAACCCAGAAGCAGGACCGCTACCTCCGCCTTTGTGCGAGGAGGAGCACTGCCAGAGCCCTGCAAAATGACCTCCAGCAGGCCACAAATGTGCATGTGTCTGCTCAAACGGTCAGAAACAGACTCCATGAGGGTGGTATGAGGGCCCGACGTCCACAGATGGGGGTTGTGCTTACAGCCCAACACCGTGCAGGACGTTTGGCATTTGCCAGAGAACACCAAGATTGGCAAATTCGCCACTGGCGCCCTGTGCTCTTCACAGATGAAAGCAGGTTCACACTGAGCACATGTGACAGACGTGACAGAGTCTGGAGACGCCGTGGAGAACGTTCTGCTGCCTGCAACATCCTCCAGCATTGCCGATTTGGCGGTGGGTCAGTCATGGTGTGGGGTGGCATTTCTTTGGGGGGCCGCACAGCCCTCCATGTGCTCGCCAGAGGTAGCCTGACTGCCATTAGGTACCGAGATGAGATTCTCAGACCCCTTGTGAGACCATATGCTGGTGCGGTTGGCCCTGGGTTCCTCCTAATGCAAGACAATACCTCATGTGGCTGGAGTGTGTCAGCAGTTCCTGCAAGAGGAAGGCATTGATGCTATGGACTGGCCCGCCCGTTCCCCAGACCTGAATCCAATTGAGCACATCTGGGACATCATGTCTCGCTCCATCCACCAACGCCACGTTGCACCACAGACTGTCCAGGAGTCGGCGGATGCTTTAGTCCAGGTCTGGGAGGAGATCCCTCAGGAGACCATCCGCCACCTCATCAGGAGCATGCCCAAGCATTGTAGGGAGGTCATACAGGAACGTGGAGGCCACACACACTACTGAGCCTCATTTTGACTTGTTTTAAGGACATTACATCAAAGTTGGATCAGCCTGTAGTGTGGTTTTCCACTTTAATTTTGAGTGACTCCAAATCCAGACCTCCATGGGTTGATAAATTTGATTTCCATAGATAATTGAGTGATTTTGTTGTCAGCACAGAAAAGTATTTAATAATATTTCATTAATTCAGATCTAGTATGTGTTATTTTTTGTTCCCTTTATTTTTTGAGCAGTGTATTATTATTAGTTTTTCACAAGCGTAGCAGGATGGGCTATTAGCTGAACAATAGACTATTCAACCTTTACTAAAGAATGACCTAATAGCCGAGCTAATAGATAGATGGGGGGGCGCAATCAATAGGAGGTGAACAGTGGCTGGTGCTGAAAATATAGCTAACTTGCCTAGTTAAATATAGCTAACTTGCCTAGTTAAATATAGCTAACTTGCCTAGTTAAATATAGCTAACTTGTTACGCAGGTTTTGCACACCAACAGATGGAAAAAACCTACACCAGTCGAGCAATTCATTTCAACAATAATCGTCATTTTAATTTGACTTTACAAACAACAAGAGGGCATTATAGGAGTCTAGAATGTATCCCATCATGCAAATGTTTCCTATTAGCAGGACAATCGATTTTTTATAGCCTGACTACTGTTGTGAAAATAGCTCAACTTTGCAATGTATTCGATGCTTAAGTACTCTAAAGTGTTACATTTTTAACTGAAAACAGCATTTCTTCATCAACATCTTTATGCTTTTGTTAATCTTCTTGCTTTGATTCATGCTTGGGCCTGCAGGACACAAAGTTCTTTGTTTGTCAGACGAATCACTAGAATCATTGACTCACTCACGTGTTGAAAAGGGCAAGGAACGAGATGGAGTCACAATCCATGTCAGGCACACCTGTGAGCTCTGGAATTCCACCTCCGACAGGCAGAGTCAACATACGTGGCGGGTTTGTCAGGTCTTCGGTTCACCCTGACATTTCCATTTCTCTTCTGACAACTTGACCAACTGCTCAACATGCACAGCAAGGGCCGCCCGGACCATTATGCTGTTCTGCTATTCAAAGGATGTGTAACCGAAGAGAGATACCATGAATGGGCACAGAATACATAGCCTTCCCGCTGTGGCCGTCTATTTCTGCACCGTTTCGCACTGCCCTGAGACGAGCATGAAGAAATGAACATCTTCAAATAATTCATGATATTCTTAAGATATGTGTTGACTGAATGTCTGCAAAATAATCAAGTTAGGTTTCTCCAGAAATAAATAATTCTAAATAACAAACTGTCTTTATTTAGAAAATAGAGAGAATGCCTCACCCCATGTTCAAGAATGGCCTTTTTCTCGCTCACTCTAGGTTAAATAAAAACGAAATCTCCAAAATATAATTCATTTTTAAACAAAGTGATTATCATTATTATTAATTAATTTAGAATTATATAAAAGCGCCTTAGATATTCTCACAGAAAAATTATTGTGTCAATACTACAGAACAGTACAAAACAAGTGAGCACATGGTTAATGTTCTGATCATTTAAAAAAAATATATATATATCACATTTTTCACCGAGCCTTTCCATAAGTCTACACAAGTTTCTTCAACTCTCTTCTGACTGTAATTAGAGAGAAAAGCCTACAACTATTTTAGCATGGTTTCGCGCTGCTCTGAGGCAAGACTGGTCTTGATAAATCAATGAGATTTTTATTTTCACTTCATCTCTGTTTGGGTATTAGTTAGACAATAATTAGAAAATTAGGGTGCAGAAATGTTATGCTCTTAGTGTAACCTTTATTTAACTAGGCAAGTCAGTTATGAACAAACTCTTATTTACAAGGACAGCCTACTCCTTCCTCGTGCCCTGTGGGGAGTCTTTAGCTAAATAGCCCAGTACTGTACTGCCGACTGTCACGTTGTACAGTGCCATATTTTCCATTCCATCCTGAGGGAAACCAAGAGGGTTTTTTGTTTTTCTTGGAATAGAAAAAACATAATATGAATCAAATTAATTAAGCAAGTACCATTCAAAGGTTTGGACACACCTACTCATTTCAGTTTTTTTTACTCTTTACTACATTGTTGAATAATAGTGAAGACATCACAACTATGAAATAACACCGGTCTCCCGCGTGCCCTGCATTCTGTAGTACAGACATGGCCTGCTCTCCCTTATGTAAGGAATTAGGCACCTTTCCATGTTTACTACAGTATGTATTGTAGACTGCACAGTAGCCTAATAAACAAATACACATTTCATTAATAAAATAATTATGAAAAAAATACTCTTTCAAAATGCAGATGTTGATTTAGTTATGGATCCATAACAAATTACTATGGGAATAAATATCACTGATTTACAGAAATATTGGAACAAAGTTGTCTAATGAAGGCAAACATTATAGAATCCTCCAATCCTGTAGCCTATTCCCCGACCGTCGCGTTGTACAGTGCCATATTTTCCATGCCATCCTAACGGAAACCCTGAGGGTTTTGTTTTTCTCTGAATAGAAACACCATAATATTAATCAAATGAATTAAGCCACATTTCTTAAAAATCAATCCCATATACTATGTTACTACAAAAAAAGGTTTTAAATTCTCTGGTAATGTCAATACAGAATACTATCAAATGCTTCTCAAAGAAGCACTCTGGTGGTCAAACTAGCAATAACTTGAAGTAACAGAAAAAAATGTCTGACAATTAAATGACATGCCACAGAATGCTGCGGCAGCACGCAAGGTGTGCTGCAGTATGACGCAACTTTTAATGGAGGAACCACCGTATGTACTGTCAACTGTGGGACCTTAAATAGGCAGGTATGTGCCTTTTCCAAATCATGTCCAATCAATTGAATTTACCACTGGTGGACTCCAATCAAATTGTAGAAACATCTCAAGGATGATCAATGGAAACAGGATGCACCTGAGCTCAATTTAGAGTCTCATAGCAAAGGGCCTGAATACTTGTGTAAATAATGTATTTCTATATTCAATTTTTAATACATTTGCAAAAAATTCTAAAAACCTTAACTTTGTTCTTTTGGGGTATTGTGTGTAGATTGATGAGGGGAAAATATTTTCATCCATTTTAGAATGAGGCTGTAGCGTAACAAAATGTGGAAAAAAGTGAAGGGGTCTGAATACTTTCCTAATGCACTGTATTTAATGATATGATTAATTTACATTTGTCCCTCATTTAGCACATTTATTGTCAGTCACATTTATTCGGTACTTAATAGGCACTTATGATAGTCAAGTTGATCATGTGCTCTTTTTATGACCGAATGTTAAAATGAGGCGAATTTACACTTCTCAAAAGGCCCAGAATTGGTGGAATGATCCATGCCATGTTAGGGCACTAGGGGGTAACTAGCACCCCCTAAGAACAATGTTGTATTGCTGATGTTTGGTATGTGCATTTAACCTATGAAGGTCATGCTAAGGCAAATAAAATATAAAGTTAAATAAATGGCTACAGTTTACACTTTTTTAGTTATTTCATGAAATGTTGTTTTTAGATAGGGGTGTTTTTTAAGTACTGGGGTAACTGCCCCCCAAGTAGAAGATTATGGAATAGAGTTTCACACAAGTGTGTTAAAATCCATTTAATCAGTTTTATTTAGAAATGATTTAGTAAGTAATACTTAAAAGCTAAATCTAGCTGTCGTATTTTAATGATTAAAAACAAATATTGGTGTAAATTGTGTTGCACATGTCACTATTAATGTCTGCACTATGAGATTTGATGTAAAGTCCCTCTTTTTAACTCACCTGCACATTCATTTTCTTTGTTCTTTCATTGTTGCTTCTTTTCCTTACAATCCATTATGTACAATTTCACTAAATAGTATTGGAATAATGCAAGATTTTAAATCCCTGCAGTCTTTAAATTGACATTCAGGAGCAAAAGGTTTTCAATAGCTTTTAAAAAATTCATTAAAAATAAATATATTAATTGGAATATAATATTGGAATGGAATATAACTAATAACATGAAATAACATTGGAATAACATTTAATAACAATAAATCATAAGTTAACTAATTCAGTGTAACATTGATGTTGCATCTCTTTTGCTCTGCTATTGCACAACCCATGAGCCACCTCCTGCAGTGCTCACACCTCATCCAGTCCCCACCTGTGACTGAAACCAGCACCTCACAGAAAAGCCCCTCCGCACCCCCTTCTTTGGTGGCTGATGTGGCTTGTTGTGTTGCAACCTTCTTTGAGACCATTTTTTTTTAAAGAAGAACCTGTTTTGTTTTCTTACTCTCTCTCTTTTCTTCTTGTTGATGTTTCTGTCGAGCATTTTCCTCCAGCAAACTTTGTAAGGTGAGGCTGTCAGTACAGCTACAGACTCTGCCTCCCTCTTCCTCTGCCTCGCCTCCTGGAGCCTCGGCCACAACTCCAATAGAACTGCTGCAGCTGTTGGTTGTTGGTTTAAGCAAAAACAACAGGAACACATGAGTATTGGTACAATAAACACTGCTAATCACTATATGCAAATATATATTCCCTAACAAATATATATTACCAACATTTGGAGCAAGGGTAGGCTGCACGGTGGAGGTTGTGGCAGAGGTAGATGTGGTGGAGGTAGAGGTTTTGGCGTTAGAGCTGGTGGCGGTGTAGGTAGAGCTATTGGTGGTGGCGGTAGAGGTGGCGGCGGTAGAGCTGGTAGCGGTGTAGGTAGAGCTAGTGGTGGTGGCGGTAGAGGTGGTGGCGGTGTAGGTAGAGCTAGTGGTGGTGGCAGTAGAGGTGGCGGCGGTGTAGGTAGAGCTAGTGGTGGTGGCGGTAGAGGCGGTAGAGGTGGCGGCGGTGTAGGTAGAGCTAGTGGTGGAAGCGGTAGAGCTGGTGGCGGTGTAGGTAGAGCTAGTGGTGGTGGCGGTAGAGGTGGCGGCGGTAGAGGTGGTGGCGGTAGAGGTAGAGCTAGTGCTGGTGGCGGTAGAGGTGGCGGCGGTAGAGCTGGTAGCGGTGTAGGTAGAGCTAGTGGTGGTGTCGGTAGAGGTGGCGGCGGTAGAGCTGGTAGCGGTGTAGGTAGAGCTAGTGGTGGTGGCGGTAGAGGTGGCGGCGGTAGAGCTGGTAGCTGCATCGGTGGCAGCGGTAGAGCTGGTGGCGGTGTAAGTAGAGCTAGTGGTAGTGGCGGTAGAGGTGGCGGCGGTAGAGCTGGTAGCTGCATCGGTGGCAGCGGTAGAGCTGGTAGCTGCATCGGTGGCAGCGGTAGAGCTGGTGGCGGTGTAGGTAGAGCTAGTGGTGGTGGCGGTAGAGGTTTTGGCGTTAGAGCTGGTGGCGGTGTAGGTAGAGCTAGTGGTGGTGGCGGTAGAGCTGGTAGCTGCATCGGTGGCAGCGGTAGAGCTGGTAGCTGCATCGGTTGCAGCGGTAGAGGTGGCGGCGGTAGACGTGGCAGCGGTAGAGCTGGTAGCTGCATCGGTGGCAGCGGTAGAGGTGGCGGCGGTAGAGGTAGCAGCGGTAGAGGTGGCGGCGGTAGAGCTGGTAGCTGCATCGGTGGAAGCGGTAGAGCACTGTGGTTGAATGGATTCTTTGCATTGAAAATAAACGCTGAAAACAATACATCGGTGTGAGCACAATAAACACTTTCTACCAGGTAGATGCTTCTTCTGCTACTTTTCATTAATGTAGATCATTTTATCTTACTGGCAATGGGCTCAGGCTCCTCTATAACCTCAGCGACCATGAAGTCTGCCTCCGTGAAGATGTCCTTCTCCAAAGGCCACAGCCCACTGGCCCAGAAGCCCTCCACTCCTCTCTCCACACTGGCCACCTTGTTATAGATCTTGGTGAAGAGTCTAGCCATTTGGTATATACATATCCTTTTCCCAGGATGCATCGTCATCCACTGATCTGCTGCCCTGTTGTAAAAGGCCATCAGACCCTTGAAAACGGTACGGTCTAACGGATGCATTTTGTGGCTGCAGTGGGGTGGCAGAGTGATGAGAATTAGACCCTGGCCTCTTGCTGTCAGAACAGCCTCCAGGGTCTTATGGGAGTGGTGCCCATCGAGGATGAGGATGTGGGGTTCCTCAGGGGTGCAACCAACACTGTGGATGAAGTCGTGGAGCCAGTCGACAAAGATGGTACTGTCGACTCAGCCTGAGTCACTCACCCTTCCAACGGCCCTCGCAAGACTGGTTGCTTGCGAAACTCAAACTGACAGTTGAGGGTTGCGCTTCATTAAGCAACTGAACCAATCCACCCATACATACCCCTTTCCTTTGATGAACCTGTGCTTGATTCCCATCCTCTCTGTCAGATCAAAGGCGAGTCTTCTCACGTCCCATAATGCGATTGACGAGGTCACTTTCAGACGCGAAAGAGAAGACTGACGCCCCACCCATTTGGCTGAAGCCTGGGTTGTTCACCTCCTTTCCTCTGTGGTGCCATAGGGTTCTTGGTGGAATGTTGAACACCCTGGCACGCCCCTTTAAGGTCTATTGCCTTCAGGGGATGCTGTATCACCCCCGAGACACAGCTTCCATGGTCTGTCTTCTCTTCTGAAAATAAAAACATGACATGATATTAGTAACTGTAAGGAACTGACCCTTAACCTAAGCCCCCGACCACAAATCTAACAGATGGCCCCTAACCCTAACTACCACACACAGGACTGTGTACCTCAAGACAAGTCAGTTTCTTTCAAACCACCTGACTCAAAGTATTATTACTTTGGGGAGAGGTGCCAATTTAAAAGCTCTCTCTTAAAAACATAGCTAGATATCTAGCTATATGATATAAAATGCTGTGTAAAATACCTAAAAGGCTATAAGGTAAGATCAGCTATCAGTAAAGCTATCAGTCACTAGTGGAAACATTTTAAACTGCAATCAAGTTAAATTATATTTTTTATGTATTTTACCTCAGATGATCTTGTAGTAAAGTTGCTAGCTAGCACTGCTAGCAGATTATGCTAACTAGCATTTACTGCTAGTGAGGTTGCTAGGTAGCAGGTTAGCATAAACTAGCACTAACTAAATGTCTAAATGACAGGTAGAAACATTCATAACCATAAGGAGGTAACTAGCCCCCAAGGGCCAGATTTCCTCTAGTGTTGGGGGCGAATTTCCTGGAGTACTTCTCCTGTCCCATTCGGTGTCCTGTGTGAATTTAAGTGTGCGTTCTCTAATTCTCTCCTTCTCTCTTTCTCTCTCTCTCGGAGGACCTGAGCCCTAGGACCATGCCCCAGGACTACCTGACATGATGACTCCTTGCTGTCCCCAGTCCACCTGACCATGCTGCTGCTCCAGTTTCAACTTCCACCTGACTGCTGCTGCTCCAGTTTCAACTGTTCTGCCTTATTATTCGACCATGCTGGTCATTTATGAACATTTGAACATCTTGGCCATGTTCTGTTATAATCTCCACCCGGCACAGCCAGAAGAGGACTGGCCACCCCACATAGCCTGGTTCCTCTCTAGGTTTCTTCCTAGGTTTTGGCCTTTCTAGGGAGTTTTTCCTAGCCACCGTGCTTCTACACCTGCATTGCTTGCTGTTTGGGGTTTTAGGCTGAGTTTCTGTACAGCACTTTGAGATATCAGCTGATGTACTAAGGGCTATATAAATAAATTTGATTTGATTTGATTTGATGCTGCCACCACCATGTTTGACAGTGGGGATGGGATGGTGTGGTCAGGGTGATGAGCTGTGTTGCTTTTACGCCAAACATAACGTTTTGCATTGTTGCCAAAAAGTTCAATTTTGGTTTCATCTGACCAGAGCACCTTCTTCCACATGTTTGGTGTGTCTCCCAGGTGGCTTGTGGCAAACTTTAAACAACACTTTTTATGGATATCTTTAAGAAATGGCTTTCTTCTTGCCACTCTTCCATAAAGGCCAGATTTGTGCAATATACGACTGATTGTTGTCTTATGGACAGAGTCTCCCACCTCAGCTGTAGATCTCTGCAGTTCATCCAGAGTGATCATGGGCCTCTTGGCTGCATCTCTGATCAGTCTTCTCCTTGTATGAGCTGAAAGTTTAGAGGGACGGCCAGGTCTTGGTAGATTTACAGTGGTCTGATACTCCTTCCATTTCAATATTATCGCTTGCACAGTGCTCCTTGGGATGTTTAAAGCTTGGGAAATCTTTTTGTATCCAAATCCGTCTTTAAACTTCTTCACAACAGTATCTCGGACCTGCCTGGTGTGTTCCTTGTTCTTCATGATGCTCTCTGCGCTTTTAACGGACCTCTGAGACTATCACAGTGCAGGTGCATTTATACGGAGACTTGATTACACACAGGTGGATTGTATTTATCATCATTAGTCATTTAGGTCAACATTGGATCATTCAGAGATCCTCACTGAACTTCTGGAGAGAGTTTGCTGCACTGAAAGTAAAGGGGCTGAATAATTTTGCACGCCCAATTTTTCAGTTTTTGATTTGTTTAAAAAAGTTTGAAATATCCAATAAATGTCGTTCCACTTCATGATTGTGTCCCACTTGTTGTTGATTCTTCACAAAAAAATACAGTTTTATATCTTTATGTTTGAAGCCTGAAATGTGGCAAAAGGTCGCAAAGTTCAAGGGGGCCGAATACTTTCGCAAGGCACTGTATATATACATCTAACTTCATTGGAATATAGCTACAACTTTTTCAACGTTTACAATAGTTTACCACAAAATAGTTGAGCAAGAGCAGCGGCAGCCAGGGAAATTGTTGGGAAAATAATTTGGTGACAACATGTGGTTTTAATGTGAATAACATGGGGCGGGGGGGAATTACCCCCTAGTACCCTAATAATGGTATCGAGTGAGAATGACTAACAAAATCAATGGGGGCCCTCTGGAGGTCAGGGCCCCTGGGCACATGACCTGCGTGCCTGGTTGGTACTCAGCCATGATTACTACAAGTTTAGTTAGCTGGCTCTATTAAACAGCCTGTGTAGTATTTTCTTACAGATATCTGTGTGCCTTTTCCTGAATGAGTTATTAAAGGACCATAATAACATTGCTACAGTAACTGAGAAAAGTAACGCAGCAATGGGACAGATTATTAGAGTAGGTACCGAAAGGGGACGTGACCGGTGTTCTCATATTGTGCTGGCAAGCAGGCGATAGGCTCTTCTGTTGATCCTCGTCAGCTGCTATCATGAAACCCCACTGTGCCCATGGCTTGGTGTGCAGTCCGGTACAGAACTCCACCGAATAGTTTACGCCGGCGGCCAAGCTATTTTGAATGAGACGGCAGAGACCGTCTAATTTAGCTTTGATTAGAATTTCGATGCGCGCTATAATTCGGTAATTCCAAGGGGAAGATCGGCTCTGCATTTCGTGTCACATTACGGCGACTGGGCTATCTGTCGCCATTAGGGTAGCCTTCCAATGGTAGGCTACTCGATTGACGGTTTTTAATAATATTTTTAGGTAGAAGTGTAGTTTTAGTCTAATGATATCTGCGGTTTACTGATAGGCTTGGTTTCTGCGCTTTCAAGGATACGACAACGACACGTCCGAGGAGCAATTGACTCGTGCGAGTGTTTTTTCTTATCTGTGTCCACGAGCTGAGGAGAAGAAGCCGCAATCATGTTCGAGGCGAGAGGGATTCTTTTTATTCTGCTTGACATAGCCTGTTTAATTATCGGTATGTATCTGGTTGACTTAACTTGCGTATTATGTTGTTACATTGTAATGAGTTAACCTTGTTTCCGTAATGATGTTTTTGACAATCGCTGTCACGTGCATGCATAGGCTATGGCGTTGGGAGACCGTGGGTTTGATATTCGATATTAGCCAGACATTCGGACCTTCAAATTCAATAGCTCGTTAACGACTTGAGGTACATACTCAGGTTAAGCTGTTTACGAAGGCTGTTTACGAAGGCAAAAGTTGTACAACATTGCACAGGTCTTATTTTTTTAATCGTCATATGGTAACGGTGTAGGCAGCGTGGTTCACCATCAATGCAACCAGTTAGGGACCGTCGACAAAGTACATAATCACAATATTGAAATGTCAATAGCTCTTCAACCACATGACCTAGCAACATATTTTCAGTTGTCCATTATTCCTTACAAAGAGAGCGGTGTTGCACATCCGTTGGCTTTGTCATAAAATTATTCTATAAAAAAATATATAATTTAATTAAAACAATTCTCACAATTCAATTGCGCCTTGATCACATGACCAAGGCACTTCAAACCAATTTTGTATTGCTCAATGGAGAGGGGGACACATTGCACACCCTTTGGTAAAAAAAAAAAAAGCACATATACGATTTTATATAAATATTGAAAGTTTAGAATTAATAGCTGTTCACCCACATGACTTAGCAACCTCATTTCATCTGTCATTTGACATGTAAATGCCAATATTGAATTATTATGCTGTTGTAGTTGGCTATACATTCAGTAGCATTTTATGCCTTCACAATGTTCATGGCTAGTGCAGAGAAGTTTCATACACAGGTCTGTAGAGATGTTAACCTCAAAGTCTAAGCTGTGGGGTGGGGGGGTTCTACTAAGCTAACAAATGGAATTGTTTTAAGATAGTCATACCTTGGATCATTAGGCTATTGGATTTCGAATTTTAGAACCCGTTTAAGTATATATATTTTTTTAAATGAAATAATATTTTGATAAAATATAGAATTGCCTTTATTACTATAGCCCATAGAAACACATTGAATTGGGTTTGGGCTTGGGCAGTATCCAGATTGTCATACCGACCTTGTGCCATACCAGGATATTTGGTAGTACTGGCACTGAACACAAGGGGCACTATTTTCAAACCCCACAGATCTTCTGTTATCCAAAAGTTAGCATTGCTAACATGTACATTTAAAATCCCATAGAGAATGCTAACTAAATTCTAACGAGCGTATTGTAAGCATTTTCTACAGTCTGACTTAAAGTATTTGCAGGACAGACTCCCCAGTTCATAAAGTTACACAAGTAACTCAAAAATGCTACTCATAGTTTGATGCATGCACAAAACAAATATTAGACCGCAAGGCTCTTGATCCATGAGGGGATACTGATCAAGAGCCTTGCTGTTGCTAAGCTTGATTTTGGAAGTAACTAACCACTTAGCTAGATTGCTAACTAGCTATTAAATGAGCAAACCAATGCACAACTGCAGAACATTAAGCACAGTTTAGACCATTAACTTAATAAGTATAAGATAGCTATACTGAACAAAAATATAAACACAACATGTAAAGTGTTGGTCCCATGTTTCATGAGCTGAAATGAAACATCACAGAAATGTTAAATGTGCACAAACATATTTTGTCTCTCAAATTTAGTGCAGAAATTTGTTTACATCACTGATAGTGAGCATTTCTCATTTGCCAAGATAATCCATCCACCTGACAGGTGTGGAATATCGAGAAGCTAATTAAAAAGCTTTATCAGTACACAGGTGCACCTTGTGCTGGGGGACAATAAAAGGCCACTCTAAAATGTGCAGTTATGTCAAACAACACTACCACACGTCTCAAGTTTTGAGGGAGTGTGAATTTGGTATGCTGACTGCAGGAATGTCCATCGGAGCTGTTGCCAGATAAATTTATGTTTATTTCTCTGCCATAAACTGCCTTCATCGTTTTAGAGAATTTGGCTGTTCGTCCAACCGGCCTCACAACTGCAGACCATGTGTAACGACGCCAGTCCAGGACATCCACATCTGGCTTCTTCACCTGCGGAATCATCTGAGATCAGTCACCCGGAGAACTGATAAAACTGTGGGTTTGCACAACTGAAGAATTTCTGAACAAACTGTCAGATAACATCTCAGGGAAGCTCATGTGCTTGCTCATCGTCCTCACCAGGGTCTTGACCTGACTGCATTTTGGCGTCGTGACCGACTTAGTGGGAAAATGCTGAGCTTCGATGGCGACTGACATGCTGGAGAAGTGTGCTCTTCACAGATGAATCCCGGGTTCAACTGTACCTGCAGATGGCGGACAGTGTGTATGGCCTCGTGGGCGTGTGGTTTGCTGATGTCAACGTTGTGTACAGTGCCCCATAGTGTCGGTGGGATTATGGTATGGTATTTTATCTATGGCTATGTCGTGCCATTTATCACCTCAAGTTTTAACATGATAATGTACAGCCACTTGTCACAAAGATCTGTATGCAATTCCTGGAAGCTGAAAATAACCCAGTTCTTCCATAGCCTGCATACTCATCAGAAATGTCACCCATTGAGCATGATTGGGATGATCTGGATCGACAGTGTTCCAGTTCCTGCCAATATCCAGCAACTTCGACAGTCATTGAAGAGGAGTGTGACAACATTCCACAGGCCACAATTGACAACCTGATCAACTCTGCGAAGGAGATATGTTGCGCTGCAATAGGCAAATAAATGGTGGTTACACCAGATATTGACTGGTTTTCTGATCCATGTCCCTAAGTTTTTTTTAAAGGTATCTGTGACCAACAGATGTATATCTGTATTCCCAGTGATGTGAAATCCATAGATAACGGCCTAATTAAATTATTTCAGTTGATTTGATTTCCTTATATGAACTGTAACTCAGTATAATCTTTGAAGTTGTTGCATGTAGCGTTTTTATATTTTTGTTCAGTGTAGCTTGCAAGCATTTAGTTGTAAATTCCATACTGTAACTAGATCACCTGGTGCGTGCTGCACAACAGTGAGTGAATCACAAGGTTTCGGTGTCTCATCGTTCTGTGCTTGTAAACAAATACTACGTGACTGGGGACTACCGGCAAGCTTCATAATGAACAATTGTGACCGGTGAAATGGAGAACTAACATATTGCACAAATTGAATGCAGGTATTTACTTAAGTAGCTACAAATATTCACATTTATAAAAAAAATAGTTTCAATGATATTGACGGTATTGAAAAAACCATCTCTTGGCTGTATCCAAATACCCCGATATACAGTATACCTCCCAAGCCTATTGAATAACGCATTCATAAATGGGAAAAAAGACAGTCAAAAAATACATCTTAAGGTTTTGAAGTGTAAGAAAGCTCAGGAAATATTTCAGTTTTTTTGGACACATATTTAACCCTTTTATTTTTGTTGGCACAAAACTACCTCCATACTTCCATTCATTTGTATGGGTTACCTTCATATGAGTCCCTTGACACCTGTAGGGGTCGTAGAGCAAAACAGAGAACATCATTGTGTTTGTGAGAGTCTCCCTTTCCACAGTGGGGTCATATCGGTCCGATTTTTGGGGTGTCTCATGGTCTGACAAACGTCGCTGTAGCTCGGCCACTTTCCACCGCAGATGCGGAAGGACGACAGATTTCTCTAGTCTAAAAAAGGCCAGTGTTATTGCTTCTTTAATCAGAACTACAGTTTTCAGCTGTGCTAACATAATTGCTAAAGTGTTTTCTAATGATCAATTAGCCTGAAATTAGCTTTGAAATGATAAACGTGGATTAGCTAACACAATGTGCCTGGGGGTTGTTGCTGATAATGGGCCTCTGTACGCCTATGTAGCTATTCCATTCAAATCTGTAGTTTCCAGCTACAATAGTCATTCACAACCTTCACAACAATGTCTACTGTATTTCTGATACATTTTATGTTATTTTCATGGACAAAAAAGTGCTTTTCTACCAAAAACATGGACATTTGTAAGTGACCCCAAACGTTTGAACGGTTGTGTGTGTTGGAATCTTTTTGTGAGAACTAAAGGCTATGCAATATGCCTTTCTATGTAAGGAATAATATACCATTGAAATGAGTGCGTGGTTGAGGAGCTATTGAAACGTAAATATTGTGATCATGCACTTTGTTGACGGTCCCTAACTAGTTACATTGAAGGTGTGCCAGGCTTTCTAAACATTGCGGTGTGATTTATGAATCTCCGGTCCGAATTTGGGGGACGTAAGACCTGGGCAATGTAAACCTTTTTTCCTTAATAAAGAGCCTAACCTGAGATGGGTAGCTCAAATCGTTCGCGAGCTATTGAAGTTCGAATGTCTGAATTTCTGTCCGATATTGAATCTCAAGGCAAGGTGGATGACCAAGGGTGTGGTTATGTGTTGCCTATTGGTCAAGCGAGGGTGCGGTGCATTTTTCTTCATCATTTGATTATAAATCATAAACAGCCGAACAAGTGTTTTATTTGCTGCTGGTTTATGTTGATCAGTTTGTTGTGGTTGCAATGTAATAGACAATGGTAACAAATGTAACTGTTGCGGTCTCGAATGATTGTTACAATGTAACTCCCGACAACATTTGTAGAACCATGGCGTGAGCATTGCTGCTGTTTAGATTGTATCGAGTTCCAGCCAACACCTCTATCGTGCATCCACACCATTATCTATTCAAAGCCGTCTTCTATTTCAGGCAATATTGAATTGCCATTCATTTGTGATGATTTATCCATTGTTGCCTGGAAACATTGTGTTAGGGATTCTCTTAAGAGCTTTATGGATTTATTTTTATTTATTTATTTTACCTTTATTTAACCAGGTAGGCAAGTTGAGAACAAGTTCTCATTTACAATTGCGACCTGGCAATTGGATAACCCAACCTGTCTCATCATATACTTATGAATTCTAAAATCATTACCTGGTCAATTTGTGTCAATTCTGCACTCGTGCATTTTGTAATTTAGGCTACTTCTAACAATGCCTGGTTTATGAGATACTAGGCCTAAGTAATATAACATATACAGCTCTGATAATCTCATTTTCAGATTATGACTCATCTCAATAGATTTGTGGAGGGGTTTAATCTCATTCTGAATTATGGAAGTCCTGGATGAGTCATAGATAATGTATTCCAAAGTGCAGTGATCTAATTTAATTTCCCTGTGTGCTGAATGTTATCTAAGAGGCCCATGAACCTCAACATGTGAAGTTAATAGGACCGTGACAAATTAAAGCTAAGAGTCTATTTTTTGGGGGGGGGAGGAATTAAGGCATGACACCACCACCGACCCGCTTTCCATTTACTGTAACAAGCCAAATCGAATTTAATTTGTCACATGCACCAAATACAACAGGTGTAGACTTTACCGTGAAATGCTTACTTACGATCCTTTGCCCAACAATGCAGGGTTAAAAAGTAAGAAATTAGCACACAAAGGAAATAGTAATGTAATAAAATAATATACAAGGATTACTGGTACCGAGTAAATGTGCAGGGATATGAGGTAATTGAGGTAATATGCACATGTAGATAAGGGGTCAAAGTGACTAGGCAATCAGGATAGATAATAAACAGAGTAGCAGCGTATGTGAAGAGTGTGATTGTGTGTGGAGTCTATATGCATTTGTGTGTGTGGTTGGAGGCCAGTGAGTGTGCATAGAACCGGGGCAAGAGAGTCCGTGCAAATCTAAAGGGGATCAATGCAAATAGTCAGGGTAGACATTTGATTAACTGTTCAGCCGTCTTATGGCTTGGGGGTAGAAGTTATTCAGGAGCCTTTTGGTCCCAGATTTGGTGCTCTCTGCTGCCGCTTGCTGTGAGAACAGTCTATGGACTTAGGTGACTGGAGTCTTTACCATGCAGGACCTGGTATAGAGTTCCTGGATGGCAGGGAGCTCGGCCCCAGTGATGTACTGGGCCGTACGCACTACCCTCTGTAGCGCCTACGGTCAGATGCCAAGCAGTTGCCATACCAACCGGTGATGCAGCCAGTCAAGATGCTCTCAATGGTGCCGCTGTAGAACAGTGAGGATCTTACAGCCCATGTCAAATCTTTTCAGCATCCTGAGCAGTGGTGATTTTAGCATGGAAATCTTGGTGGGGCAAAAATAAAGTGGAATGCATGCCAGGGAAGCCTCTAAACAATACATTAATTGCACTATAACGGTGACAAACAGTGCCCACAGTTGTCCCAACAGCAGTCCCAACACCTTACCACTGCTACACCTGACTTTCAGCGGAGCCTTGTCTGGCAGCGAAACAGTTCATTCAGCCTAATTTACTGCCTTGAAAAAAAACATAGCTTATATAGCTGACTTGCTTCAACAAATTTCTAATGACAATTGAGATGTACAAACTATGGCATAAGGGGACGACAAGCGGATAAGAGGCAATCCCTAATTTTGATGAAGACATTAACGAGCGAGCTAGGACGGACATAGTCAATATAACCATTTGTTCAGCACTTTTGAAATGTACAGCGACAGAATTCAGAACATGGGCTGTTGTTACAGTGCTCTCCCTGTACACCAAGTTAGAAGTGTAGGATAAATAAAGGGGGCATATAAGCAGACAATGAAAGCTCTTACAATATTCAATTATTATATTTCTCTCGAACAGGTTATAGGCTACAGCAGAACAGTAGGTGAAATTAAGAAGAGTAAATAAACCAAATTATTAGGGTGAGGCACATGGGCTACTAACATCTTACTACACAACATACACTGATGTATACTGTAGATAAGAAAGTTATACTATCTCCCTGGCATATCACTTCATTTCTGAAGCAGCATACAATACATTTTTCGACTCACATTGTTGTGCTCGGCTCACTTGAACAGGAAGGTGACGCGGCGGTCCTCCGAGTTAAGTTGTTTTGAGCGTAGCACAAATCATGCTTCATTGGCAGCATGGCAAATATTGAATGTTTATCATTTTAAACTTAATCCCAGATTTGGGACCACACAGCCACTGTCACTGTTTCCTTCCAAACCAGTTGTTGAATTTGCTATTTCCAACTTGTTGTGTAATGTTTGTTCAATGGCCGATGAGCACCGATGCGTTTTATCTATAATTTCTCTTCATATGAAAAGGATTTGCCAGTAGATTGTTGACTTGATTTATGATGATGACTGCTAGCTAAGATCGGACTGATCATGTCAACATAATACTTTCACAATCAAAGCTACTGTGGTGCGGCAGGTAGCCTAGTGAGCGTTGGGACAGTAAACGAGAGGTTGCTGGATCGAATCCCCAGGGTGACAAGGTAAAGTTCTGTCGTTCTGCCCAAGCAAGGTAGTTAACCCACTGTTCCCCGGGCGCCAAAGACGTGAATGTCGATTTAAGGCAGCCCCCCGCACCTCTCTGATACTGCCTTACAAACATGGTCTCTTTTTTTTGTTTTGTTGAGTATGTGGCTTTATTAACTCAATGATATATATATATATATATATATATATATATCATTTTTTACTTTGTTTGCAAACTGATATGTGACACCTATTAATGCCAAAATAACATGCAAAAAAGGCAAGCTCCCCAAAAATATATATATATTTTTGCAAAAATGTGGGACTCAAAACAGGTGGGGCTCTGAATGACGGGTCGCCACTGCTCCTGAGGGGGAAGAGGCATTTTCGTGCCCTCTTCACGACTGTTGTTGATGTGGACACTGAGGAACTTGAAGCGTTCGACCTGCTCCACCTGCTGCCCTATCGACGTGAACAGGGGCGGCTCGACCCTGCGTTTCCTGTAGTGCACGATCAGCTCCTTTGTCTTGCTGATGTTGAGGGAGAGGTTGTTAAATAAACCGTTGCCAGGTCTCTGACCTCCCTATAGGTTGTCTTATCGTCGTCGGTGATAGTGTCGCCGGCATACTTAATGACGGCGTTGGAGTCGTGCGCGGCCAAGCAGTCTTGGGTGAAGGAGGGGACTAAATGATTCCATATGTGGTTACTACATGATTCCATGTGTTATTTCATAGTTTTGATGTCGTCACTATTATTCTACAATGTAAAAAGAAACACCCTGGAATGAGTAGGTGTGTCCAACCGTTTGACTGGTACTGTACATGGACACAATAAATACAACAGAGTAACTCTACATGTAATAACATGAATATAAACAGAGCAAATGAATGGAATACAGTATTGACGGCAATAGCACAACATTGATAGTGATAAATGGAACAAAGGACTGTATGAATATAAACAAGCATGTAATAACATGCAGTGCAGGACCAGCTAGAAGTCCTTAGCCAATCAGAGGGTGCATGGTCAGTTCAGAGTGTGGAGCAAGCAGGCACCAGCTGATTGGCTGAGACCCATGGGCTGTGCGCTGATATCTCACAATGAGGAGAGGTGGACTCTGCAGAGCCAGCCAAACGTAAACCGATGTGCACATAAACAATGTGAAATAGTGTGTTTATTCACTTTGATTAGCAGATGGTGCCGTAGGACCTCTGTTAAGGACCCTCGTCCAACTACGTCAGCATTTGCAAATGGCTGATTTATAGAATTTGTTAAATGGACGTCCAGCTGGTGTTGTTAGCAATAGCATAGGGCTAAGTATGTCAGGTTATCTGATGGTTGAAAAGGCTTGTTGCATCGCGTGCCACTATGTCCAAGATTTTATTTGGTAGATTCAAACTGTTTCTAATATTCACAAGTATGCCCCCTCAATCACATTGGTGATTGAGGGGGCATACTTGTGAATATTAGAAACAGTTTGAATTGTTGAGTCTCTAAGTCCTCATCTACCAAATAAAATCTTGGACATCTGTCTCTTGAAATTGTGGTATATCGGTAAATCATAGGGATGTGTGTTTGTCAGGCTTGCTCACGTAACTAAACCCATATGGTTGGGTTTTAAGTTACTCTGCCAGTCGCAAGAAACCTTAATGTACATATCATGGCAGCGTGGTGCTTTTACCTCTGCACTTTCACAGACAACCAAGTAACCTAAATATATTAAGGTGTTGTAACAGCCTATTTGAATGTTTGTGACTTGACTTTTCAATGTGACCACACTCTTTAACTACACTCTTTCCTTAGGCCCAGAATCCTCCATAGCCTAGTATTAATGGAGTGTATTGGTGCATGGATATCTCTGCACTGAAGCTTAACCATGACCAGTGTCCTCCCTTGTCCTCTTTGAAGAGAGGAGGCCAAGACAGGATCAGATTATGAGAGAGAGAGGGAGGGAAGGGAGTCCTGGGATGTTGTTGTGGCCTGCTGTGTTTTACACACCCACAGGCGCGCTCAGCTGTCACTGCCACTCCATTTAACGCGGTGGCACAGCTGACAATGAGAAATGAAAAACCCAGATATAGATACCAGACAGGAAAGAGAGAGCAGCTTGGAAGGTTTGGTTGTGGCTGGCTACTAGGCTACAGGTAGCAGGGTTGGGGTCAATTCAAGTCAAAAACTCCTCAAAACAATGTAAATTCACCTCCTAATTGACTGAGTAGAAAACTGAATTGACCCCAACCCTGTTGGACGTGTACTCGGAACAAGCTGGCAAGTGTTTTCACTAACATTTTCAACCTGTCCCTGACCCGGTCTGTAATATCAACTTGTTTAAAGCAGACTACCATAGGTAGTGCCCAAGAACGCCAAGGTAACCTGCCGAAATTACCATTGCCCCGTAGCACTCGCAAATATAGCCATGAAATACTTTGAAAGGTTGGTCATGGCTCACATCAACATCATCATCCCAGCCACCCTGGACGCACTCTAATTCAAATCCCGCTCCAACAGATCCACAGATGACAAAATCTCTATTGCACTCCACACTGCCCACGTGGACAAAAGGAACACCGACGTAAGAATGCTGTTCATTGACTACAGCTTAGTGTTCAACACCATAGTGCCCTCCAAGCTCAGGACCCTGGGACTGAACACCTCCCTCTGCAACTGGATCATGGACTTCACGACAGGCCACGCCTAGTGAGGGTAGGCAACAACACATCCGCTATGCTGACCATCAACACGGGGGCCCCCACAGGAATGTTTGCTTAGGCCCCTCCTGTAGTCTGTTTACCCACAACTGTGTGGCCTCCCACGAATCCAAAACCATCAGGTTTGCTGACGACATGACGGTGGTAGGACTGATCACCGACGATGATGAGACTATACGGAGGAGGTCAGAGACCTGGCAGTGTGGTGCCAGAACAACAACCTCTCCCTCAATGTCAGCAAGACAAAAGAGCTGATCATGGACTACAGGAAAGGGAAGGGCGGCTCCCTGCCATCTATACTAGGCAGTTTCTAGAGCAAGGCCCCCCAAAAAACTGACTCTAGCCACCTAAGCCAAAGACTGTTCTCTCTGCTACCACACGGCAAGCGGTACCAGGGCACCAAGTTTGGAACCAACAGGACCCTGAACAGCTTCTACCCCCAAGGCATAAGACTGCTAAACAAGGCTGCTAAATAGCTAATCAAATGGCTACTCGGACTACTTTATTGACCCTTTCTTTTACTAACTCAATACGCACACGCTGGACTCTACCCACACATAAGGTGTCTGCATGCTTCCCAGCTGAAACAGTTCGGAGTATATTTATTATTATGTTTTTTTGGCATTGTTTTTTTTGTGTTTAAAAATGGACAAACAGTTGCTACTTTTTTCAAGCGAAGGTCATTTAAGGGAGTATGGGAGCACACTCATTCGGTTTGGCTAGGCGCCAGCTGAACTAAAGCTTTCGGATGCCTTTACACTGACATCCCAACACACACACACAGTTGAAGTCTTACATACACCTTTGCCAAATACATTTAAACTCAGTTTTTCACAATTCCCGACATTTAATCCTAGTAAAAATTCCTAGGATCACCACTTTATTTTAAGAATGTGAAATGTTAGAATAATAGTAGAATTTTTTTCCCACGCTTTTATTTCTTTCATCACATTCCCAGTGGGTCAGAAGTTTACATACACTCAATCAGTATTTGGTAACATTGCCTTTACATTGTTTAACTTGGGTCAAGCGGTTTGGGTAGCCTTCCACAAGCTTCCCACAATAAGTTGGGTGAATTTTGGCCCATTCCTCCTGACAGAGCTGGTGTAACTGAGTCAGGTTTGTAGGCCTCCTTGCTCGCACACGCTTTTTCAGTTCTGCCCACAAATTTTCTATAGAATTGAGGTCAGGTCTTTGTGATGGCCAGTCCAATACCTTTGACTTTGTTGTCCTTAAGCCATTTTGCCACAACTTTGGAAGTATGCTTGGGGTCATTGTCCATTTGGAAGACCCATTTGTGACCAAGCTTTAACTTCCTGACTGATGTCTTGAGATGTTGCTTCAATATATCCACATAATATCCCTTGCTCATGATGCCATCTATTTTGTGAAGTGCACCAGTGACTCCTGCAGCAAAGCAACCCCCCCGTGCTTCACGGTTGGGATGGTGTTCTTTGGCTTGCAAGCCTCCTCCCTTTTTCCTCCAAACATAACAATACTCATTATGGCCAAACAGTTCTATTTTTGTTTCATCAAACCAGAGGACATTTCTCTCAAAAGTACAATCTTTGTCCCGATGTGCAGTTGCAAACCATAGTCTAGCTTTTTTATGGCGTTTTTGGAGCAGTGGCTTCCTTGCAGGTTATGTCAATATAGGACTTATTTTACTGTGGATATATATACATATATATTTATATGTGGATTATTTTGTACCCGTTTCCTTTAGAGGTCGACCGTTTAATCGGCCGATTTTAATTAGGGCCGATTTTCAAGTTTTCATAACAATCGGAAATCTGTATTTTTGGGCGCCGATTTTTATTTTATTAAAAATATATATTTTTTTTTAACTAGGCAAGTCGGTTAAGAACACATTCTTATTTTCAATAACGGCCTAGGAACGATGGGTTAACTGCCTTGTTCAGGGGCAGAACGACAGATTTTCACATTGTCAGCTCGGGGGACCCAATCATGCAACCTACAGTTAACTAGTCCAACGCAACAACGACCTACACATGGTTGATGATATTACTAGATATTATCTAGCTTGTCCTGCATTGCATATAATCTGACTGAGCATACAAGTATCTTAAGTATCTGACTGAGCGGTGGTAGGCAGAAGCAGGCGCGTAAACATTCATTCAAACAGCACTTTCATTCACCAGCAGCTCTTCGTTGTGCGTCAAGCATTGCGCTATTTATGACTTCAAGCCTATCAACTCCCGAGATGAGGCTGGTGTAACCGAAGTGAAATGGCTAGCTAGTTAGCTCGTGCTAATAGCATTTCAAACGTCACTCGCTCTGAGCCTTATAATAGTTGTTCCTCTTGCTCTGCATGGGTAACGCTGCTTCAATGGTGGCTGTTGTCGTTGTGTTGCTGGTTCGAGCCCAGGGAGGAGTGAGGAGGGGGACGGAAGCAATACTAAAGTGCCTATAAGAACATCCAATAGTCAAAGGTTAATGAAATACAAATGGTATAGAGGGAAATAGTCCTATAATAACTACAACCTAAAACTTCTTACCTGGGAATATTGAAGACTCATGTTGAAAGGAACCACCAGCTTTCATATGTTCTCATGTTCTGAGCAAGGAACTGAAACGTTAGCTTTCTTACATAGCACATATTGCACTTTTACTTTCTTCTCCAAACACTGTGTTAATGCATTATTTAAACCAAATTGAACATGTTTCATTATTTACTTGAGGCTAAACTGATTTTATTTTAACTTAATATAATACATCAATAAGTGTTATTTCAGTAATTGTCATTATTACAAATAAATGTGGAAAAATCGACCGATTAATCGGTATCGGCTTTTTTGGTCCTCCAATAATCGGTATCGGCGTTGAAAAATCATAACTAGAGGTCGACCGATTATCTCCAGGATCTTCACAAGGTCCTTTGCTGCTGTTCTGGGATTGATTTGCACTTTTCACACCAAAGTATGTTCCTCTCTAGGAGACAGAACGTGTCTCCTTCCTGAGCGGTATGACGGCTGCGTGGTCCCATGGTGTTTACTTGCGTACTATTGTTTGTACAGATGAACGTGATACCTTCAGGCATTTGGAAATTGCTCCCAAGGATGAAGTAGACTTGTGGAGGTCTACAATTATTTTTCTGAGGTCTTGGCTGATGGCTTGACATCATGGGAAAATCAAAAGAAAAAGAGGCACTGAGTTTGAAGGTTGGCCTTGAAGTACACGCTACATACGCCCACACACTCATAACATGCGCGCACACACGCTCCTGCTACTGCTCCACATATGCTGCTGATACTGCTAAGTCTATTTATCCTGTTACCCTTATAAACTTATAAACTCGGCAAAAAAAGAAACGTCAACTGCGTTTATTTTCGGCAAACTTAGCATGTGTAAATATTTGTGTGAACATAAGATTTAACAACTGTGATATAAACTGAACAAGTTCCACAGACATGTGACTAACAGAAATTGAATAATGTGTCCCTGAACAATGAGGGGGTCAAAGAGGGGGTCAAAAGTGTGGCCACCAGCTGCATTAAGTGCTGCACTGCAATCTCCTCCTCAAGGACTGCACCAGATTTGCCAATTCTTGCTGTGAGATGTTACCCCACTCTTCCACCAAGGTACCTGCAAGTTCCTGGACATTTCTGGGGGGAATGGCCCTAGCCCTCACCCTCCGATCCAGCAGGTCACAGACGTGCTCAATGGAATTGAGATCCGGGCTCTTCGCTGGCCATGGCAGAACACTGACATTCCTGTCTTGCAGGAAATCACGCACAGAACGAGTGGTATGGCTGGTGGCATTGTCATGCTGGAGGGTCATGTCAGGATGAGCCTGCAGGAAGGGTACCACATGAGGGAGGAGTATGTCTTCCCTGTAACGCACAGTGTTGCGATTGCCTGCATTGACAACAAGCTCAGTCCGATGATGCTGTGAGACACCGCCCCAGACCATGAACCCACCACCTCCAAATCGATCCCGCTCCAGATTACAGGCCTCGGTGTAACGCTCATTCCTTCAACGATAAACACAAATGTGACCATCACCTGGTGAGACAAAACCGCGACTCGTCAGGGAAGAGCACTTTTTGCCAGTACTGTCTGGTCCAGCGATGGTGGGTTTGTGCCCATAGGCGACATTGTTGCCGGCGATGTCTGGTGAGGACCTGCCTTACAACAGGCCTACAAGCCCTCAGTCCAGCCTCTCAGCCTATTGCGGACAGTCTGAGCACTGATGGAGGGATTGTGTGTTCCTGGTGTAACTAGGGCAGTTGTTGTTGCCATCCTGTACCTGTCCCGCAGGTGTGATGTTCGGCTGTACCAATCCTGTGCAGGTGTTGTTACACGTGGTCTGCCACTGCGAGAACGATCAGCTGTCCGTCCTGTCTCCCTGTCTTAGGCGTCTCACAGTACGGACATGACAATTTATTGCCCTGGCCTCATCTGCAGTCCTCATGCCTAAAGCACGTTCACACAGATGCGCAGGGACCCTGAGCATGCATCTTTCTTTTGGTGTTCTTCAGAGTCAGTAGAAAGGCCTCTTTAGTGTCCTAAGTTTTCATAATTGTGACCTTAATTGCCTACCGTCTGTAAGCTGTTAGTGTCTTAATGACCGTTCCACAGGTGCATGATCATTAATTGTTTATGGTTCATTGAACAAGCATGGGAAACAGTGTTTAAACCCTTTACAATGAAGATCTGTGAAGTTATTTAGATTTTTCAAATTATCTTTGAAAGACAGGGTCCTGAAAAAGGGACAATTATTACCTCGTACCTCTGCATATAGCCATATTTTTTGATTGATTCATTATTCACTGTGTATTTATTCCTCATATTTACATTTAAATGTAATATTTTTTTTATTACACAGTTAACCCCTTTACCTCTCTCCATCCACAGGGGGACTGCCCCTGGCAGCCTTTAATTTGGGCAAAATCAAGCCCTATCAGAGGGGCTTTTTCTGTAACGATGACAGCATCAGCTACCCCTTCCACCAGAGTACAGTCACCTCCATTGTGCTCTACACGGCGGGCTTCGCTCTGCCCATTTGCTGTGTAAGTAACAATAGTAGACTTGACAAACTAAGATATTTCTTAGATTTTAACTGACCAAACATTGAACAGCAGTGTACATAATTACCAATGCGCCTCTATTACTGTTAGTACTACACAGTTCTATCTCAGTGAAAGGTTAAACACATTGATATAAAATAATACACATACGCATCACATAAAGACATTTAGTTCTTATGTTACACCCCTGGTCATGATGCGTATCGTATCAGTAAGGCTTCAACATTATGGCCACTGTGCTGTCACTTAGGTGACCGAACCGAAGGGTGAAGTTCAACAAGGTCATACCCAGTAAGCAAAACTAGTTGATGCCATTACAACCCTATAAACTGGTTGTAATCATGTTATTTCAACCAGCGTTGCCAACTGTAAGGGTTAACTCAAAACTAGTTGATGCCATTACAACCCTATAAACTGGTTGTAATCATGTTATTTCAACCAGCGTTGCCAACTGTAAGGGTTAACTCAAAACTAGTTGATGCCATTACAACCCTATAAACTGGTTGTAATCATGTTATTTCAACCAGCGTTGCCAACTGTAAGGGTTAACTCAAAACTAGTTGATGCCATTACAACCCTATAAACTGGTTGTAATCATGTTATTTCAACCAGCGTTGCCAACTGTAAGGGTTAACTCAAAACTAGTTGATGCCATTACAACCCTATAAACTGGTTGTAATCATGTTATTTCAACCAGCGTTGCCAACTGTAAGGGTTAACTCAAAACTAGTTGATGCCATTACAACCCTATAAACTGGTTGTAATCATGTTATTTCAACCAGCGTTGCCAACTGTAAGGGTTAACTCAAAACTAGTTGATGCCATTACAACCCTATAAACTGGTTGTAATCATGTTATTTCAACCAGCGTTGCCAACTGTAAGGGTTAACTCAAGAGTACATCCAGTCCACAAACAGTTCCCCATTCCCATGTCCTCATTTAATTTCACATATCCTGATTTCCACATTTCCACATGTCATTTCAGTCACCTGAGAAGCTTTTACAACACGAGCTACAGAGAGGTTTTCATCAACATTAGGCCTTTAGAGTCCAACGGGTCAGCGAGGAAGTCCTGGTGTTTGCAGGCGACTCACAGGAAGGGGGTTCTGGGGTTAAATATCAAAGAGCATGTAAGAGCACTTAAAATGAATGCACTCCCTGTAAATCGCTCTGGATAAGAGCATCTGCTAAATGACAGAAATGTAAAAAGAGATTAGAGGACCTGAGAGTAACCAGCAAACCCCTGTGGTCAAGCGGTTTATTTTGTTACCCTGTTAACTAGGCCATTCAAACGTGATTTAAAGTTTAACTAGGAACGCGCATGCCCTCGCCTACCTCAGGATCTGTCTATTTCTTGTGTTTTGAGGGGTGCAAAATCCACTTGTCACTTCAATCTCGCTGGATTGATTTTACTCCTGCGACACGCTTTCAACCTCTTGCTTGTGCCTATCAATTTTTCCCGTTTACGTTAAGACCGCGGAAATGTTTGTAATGACCTGTCAAATGGTCTTAATGGAATATGCTAAAGCTTAGTCTGGGATATAACGCACCGTCTCGACACTTGCATCACAAGAAAGAGAAGAAAAATGACTCTTTTGATGGGTGTTCTTTTTTTTGTGGAATTTTAACAAATTCTAATTTTAGGTAGCTGACATGTTCACAAATGACATGCGCTGAAATGAAAAACTTCAGGAAATGAACACTCCGATTGTAGTGAATATTATGTCTGATCTCACAAACAACTTAAAGTAAGTTTAGATGGGAGTAATCTAAAGCCAAGTGTGTGAGATTTTTTTTTTAAAGTAATCCGAGAGTATCCTGCTGTTGACACACTTGTTGAATTATGCGAACGTGACAACCGTAATCAATGAGGTAGTGTAGACTGAGTAGGGGAGTGCAGGTGGGGTAGCAAGTGGTTGGAAGGTTGCAGCCCTGTTAAACCCCCTTATGTTAATTCATGAATATATGCATATACACCCAGTGTTTTTATGCAAATGAGGCACATCATTTTATTTTAACACAAAATATGTAAAACAAGAAAATGTATGTTTTACAATAAACTTAATACTAGAATTCCCACAAAAAACCCTAAACTTCATTCATTATTTGTCTGTGCAGTAAAATATTCTGATGGATTATTTAAAAAAATAAAGTTTGGAGTATCTTCATCCATTGTCCAACTGTTGCATTTATTATAATTGTTTTGAATACCTTTTGGCAATTTTGATGATCGTTGCTAGTTTAAGGTCATGTCCATGTAAAAGGACCCATGAGCACCAACTTGAAGTTCATATGAGCATGTCAAATGAAAGCAAATTTTGGAGAAATTAAGACTTACTGTGCCTTCAGTAAGTATTAGAACCCCTTGACTTTTTTCACATTTTGTTACGTTACAGCCTTATTCTAAACGTGATTAAATCCCCCCCCCCCCCATCAATCTACACACAATACCTCATAATTACAAAGCAAAAACAAAGTTATAAAAAATAACAAAAAATATGTATTAAGACCCTTCACGTAGTACTTTGTTGAAGCACCTTTGGCAGCGATTACAGCCTCGTTGTCTTGGGCAAGCTGTGGCACACTTGTATTTGGAGAGTTTCTCCCATTCTTCTCTGCAGGATCCTCTCAAGCTCTGTCAGGTTGGATGGGGAGCGTCACTGCACAGCTATTTTCCGGTCTCTCCAGAAATGTTCGATCGGGTTCCGGCTGGGTCACTCAAGGACATTCAGAGACTTGTCCCAAAGCCGCCACTCCGTTGTCTTGGCTGTGTGCTTAGGATCGTTCTCCTGTTGGAAGGTGAACCTTCATCCCAGTCTGAGGTCCTGAGCGCTCTGGAGCAGGATTTCATCAAGGATCTCTCTATACTTTGCTCCGTTCAACTTTCCCTTGATCCTGACTCGTCTCTTGTCCCTGCCGCTGAAAAACATCCCACAGCTTGATGCTGCCACCACCATGCTTCACCGTAGGGATAGTGCCAGGTTTCCTCCAGACATGACGCTTGGCATTCAGGCCAAAACGGTCAATCTTGGTTTCATAAGACCAGAGAATCTTATTTCTCATGGTCTGAGAGTCTTTAGGTGCCTTTTGGGAAACTCCAAGCGGGCTGTCATGTGCCTTTTTACTGAGTAGTGGCTTCTGTCTGGCCACTCTACCATAAAGGCCTGATTGGTGGAGTGCAGCAGAGATGGGAGAACCTTCCAGAAAGACGACCATCTCCACAGAGGAACTTTGGAGCTCTGTCAGAGTGACCATCGGGTTTTTGGTCACCTCCCTGACCAAGGCCCTTCTCTCCCGATTGCTCAGTTTTGCCAGGCGGCCAGCTCTAGGAAGAGTCTTGGTGGTTCCAAACTTCTTCCATTTAAGAGTGATGGAGGCCACTGTTCTTGGGGACCTACAATGCTGCAAAAAAATTGTGGTACCCATCCCCAGATCTGTGCCTCAACACAATCCTGTCTCGGAGCTCAATGGAAAATTCCTTCGACCTCATGGCTTTTTGCTCTGACATGCATTGTCAACTGTGGGACCTTTTATAGACGTGTGTGTTTTTCCAAATCATGTCCAATTAATTGAATGGACCACAGGTGGACTCCAATCAAGTTGTCGAAACATCTCAAGGATGATCAATGGAAACTGGATGCACCTGAGCTCAATAGCAAAGGGTCTCATAGAAATACTTATGTCAAAGTATTTCTGTTTTTTGTTTTTAAATTTGTTTTTAAATTTTATGAAACATTGCCTTGTGCCTTGATATTCCGTTATCAAAAAAACAAACATATTTAAGATATTTTCTAATATCTCTCCCTCATTAGGAGGGAAAGTTCACAGAATTAACGAGTAGAAGTAGACCTATCAACTAGTGATGCACCAATTTATATATTTTTTTTTTACCGATAGCCGATATTTTCCTTACCAAAAAAAAACAATACCGATAAATCACATTTTACAGCCTTTCTAATACAGTGAAATAGTTAACACACACACGGTCTAAGGCACTGCATCTCAGTGCAAGAGGGCGTCCCTACAGTCCCTGGTTCGAATCCAGGCTGTATCACATCCGGTCATTATTGGGAGTCCCATAAGGCGGCGCACAATTGTCCCAGTGTCGTCAGGGTTTGGCCGGGGTGGGCTGTCATTACCTGTCAAATATAATCGAAACCCATTTCTTTCACTTACTTGCTGTGCTGTTTCATTGTTCATTTGTTCAGTCATTTCATTCTCAACCAGGATTTCATCATACATGTCAAGTAGTGAAGTTTCACCTCTGTCTGTCTGTGTCCTCTCTTCCTCAGTGCCCACTGTCACTATCACTGTGTCCGTTTCCATCTTGTCCAGCTGTGTATGGAACATCTCACGTAAACCCCGTTTCTTGTCTGCATTGAAGTAGCGGTCCTTGTACATCGCAACGAGCATGGTGGCGACACAGTAAAGAGAGAATTCCACCTAATAGTTTGTTCACAGCCTGTGTCGGCAGTTTTGTTGAGCAGGCGTTTCAATTCCATGACAGAGGGTATCACGTCTGCTGCAGGCACAGTTGATGAGCTTTTTTCTTGAGTCAGTTGTTTGAATTGAGCTTGCTAGTGTGTTCATGTTTCAAACATGTTCTCAAATGCCAGCAGCGGTATGACAACCAGCACATTCATGAGCAGCAAAACAACTTTCCTCAGTACGAAATCCTCGAAGACCCACTGTGCTGTCAGACTCCGCATGATATCGCTAGTCCAAATGTCAGCCGTGAAGCTAATAGCAGTGACGATATTACTGTGTAACTCCGGTAGGGCAACATCTTAAAAATAGCGCACTTGGTAGCGTGTACCGGTGCTCGACCAGTCGGCGGAAGCCAACATCGCCCACGAGAGAACGGTTGATTGTCAAGCGCAATGGATTCCAGTATCTTGACGTTAATGGATTTCGCCTTTGAATTGTCTCGCTGAAATGTTCTTACTCTGTCAAATGGCTGCTCGACTTGTTGACTGCTCGAGCCACACAGCAGACGTTGTGTGCTAGGTTAGGTATGCTGTGTTGCACGTGTAGCGCTACATTTTACGTGGCGTCATTACGTCATGTACCTAATTATATTAGGTATTCACGTCAGCTTTGACATCGGTTTTTCACATTGCCATTAAACTAGACATCGGGCCGATGTTTGCATTTTTAGCTAATATCGGCCGATTCCGATATGCTCACCGATATATCGTGCATCCCTACTATCAACTAGTTCAGTGTTTTTATAAATTATTAAGTGATTAAAACTAAAAACATTTACCAAATCGGTAATGGAATTTCAGAGGAATCGGTAACATAAAATGTCTGCCATTTGATATGGCTACAATGACAAATCATAGTAGTCACAAACCACAGTTGGATTTACAAGTTTGGGCAGCACAGTAAAGTATAGTTCAGTAAAGAAAAGTACAGAGTTTCTTACAGTACTGAACTATACTGTACAGTACTGAACTATACTGTAATTTAGTCTACTGTACTGTACTATACTCTACTGTTCTGTGCTGTGTTGTACTTTGATGTCCCCTACTTGAGAAACAAAATACATATATAATTGGTTCAAATTTCGTCTTGTTTGGGGCAGAGCTCATTAAAATAGCCCGTGTGTAGAACAATACCCAAATATGCAAAGGAGGATATTGCATATTTATACCTTTTTGTGTACCTATTTAGGATACATCACCATATCCCTAATTATTATGTCTACAGATCAGGGACCCATGATGATATTCCGTTTCCGGGTGTAAATCCAGTTCACTTACTGTAGTTCAATAACCAAAAGAGATGGGTTTTTTTCAAAGTCAATGTGTCATGTCAGTGAAAACCTAATCTTTCTGTAGACATCGTTAAATCTTAATTTGGAGTAGATACAAAATTTAAGAGTTTTTGGAAACATGGGAGATTTTACCTCAATTCTATTACAAAACTTTGCATCTGCACAGTTCTTCCAGTAAATGTGTTTTTGTAAAATGTTCAGTGTCAATTCTTAAGTAGTCTTTGTGCATAGTTTTTTTTATGGTTTTGTTAAACTTTAAAATCAGTTTTTTTTGTTTGGCATACATTTTAAGTGAAAAATCAGTCTCAGCGTAATTACGTTAACCACTTTTTCCAACTTTGGCAATAGCAAACATAATTGATCCTAAGGTTTATCTGCCAACACAGAAATTAGATTTAGAAGAATTTCAACATGTTTGTTATTGAGCTTTGGATGTAGAGATGCTATTAAAACTTGAGGATCCTGTTGATAGGCTTTGGAACAAACACTGTCTACTTTCTCTGTCCAAAAATAACTGGAATACTTTCCTGGAACACTCTGATTTGAGTATGTTGATACACACACACACACAACCATGTCTCACTATACTTGAGGACTTTTTGAGGACCAACAATTGATTCCCATTCAAAATCCTATTTTCCATTACCCTAACTCCTAAAAGGCTATTTAATTTATTTTATTTTTTTACAATTGAGGACCGGCAAAATGCCCTCACTTCTCTGAATTTTTGTTGGTTTTCTATGCGTGTGAGAACTACTGATACTCACAGGTACACAGACTCTAGACTCTACTGGAGTCCCATACATAAGTCTCACTGCTTCTGTTTACTATCTCCACTCCAGTCCCATGGACAAGACTATTTATGGTTTACACTGATTTATTTATATGTACACATCGAGTGGCAACATTTTTCAAACTGTGGTGCTTCACAATGCAGCTTTCGCTCTAACGAACAGTGGGTCTGTAAAGCGAGAGTGAATCTGTCACTTGACTCTGTGTTGGACCAGTTTCTCCTCTGTCCTTGACAGCCAGACTGTTCTGGGATCCTTTGTGATGACAGCAGCATGATCGGACTATGATAACATCCAGAAATACAACCTCTTAGATCAGTCGTGGAGAGTATTTGCATACTAATGTGAATTAACGTTAACTTTTTGGGGGTGCTTTCGACATGTCCAGTTCCTACTTTCTTTGGGTCAATGTGTGTTGTGGAGGTAGCAGTGTGGGATTTTACAGTTTTGTGTTTGTTACGAACTACGAAAATATTTTCTTAATTGACTTACCTGTGTGTGTGTGTGTGTGTGTGTGTGTGTGTATATAAGGTTTAACAATCTTCTTTCACAGCATGTTTGAAGCTAATGGAGTTTCCCTACTGTATGTAGTGTGAAACTCTATTGTGAAGTGTCTTATGGAACATTGCACCCAGGTGAATCTTCTTGGGCGATTCATCGCCAGTGGAGCGGAAAATATTTCTGTATCAGATTGGTCTCGCAATTCTCACGTAGGAACTTCATTGGGAGGAATGATGTTTGACATGCTTTTAAAACATTTCTATCACATGTTTTGAGAAAATCGTGATGAAAGTGGGGGAAATCATGATGAAAGTGGCCCATAATTGGCCTTTAAATAAAATAAACAATACATGCCTCCTGTAAGACACTATGATATGTGAACCCTACATGACACAGACAACATCTTGGTGTCATTATACACCTTATCGTGTGCGTCAACTTATGGAGTATGTCTTGATTCTGAAATGCCAATTCTAACATTACATTTATTCAACATTAAAACAATAATATGAATATCTCAAAAATACTATTTTCGATTTTGCTTATGTTTAGACATATTGTTTGAAATGATATACTCTTCAAACGCATCACATTTCCAGTGGGCTCTCTGGTATTTTTAATGATATGACTCACTTTATACATAGAAATTGAAGTTATGGGTCATTAACCAATCAAAGCCCTCCTTTAGGATTGCACATTCAGAAAATCACAAGCTGAGGCAGATCCCGTTTAAATCCATGTAACATTCATGGTGATGGTGGTGCTCCTAAAATGTATCAGAACTTCAGAATTAGCAGAGAGCCCCCTCTGGAAATGTTATGTTCTTGTAGAGTATATTGTTCCAAACAAGATATCTTTAAATGAACAAAACCAAAAAGGGTAATTTTGAGATATTCATATGAATATTTTTTTCATGTTGAAATATGTGTATTTCAGAACCTAGAAATACTCCATAGGACACACTATAAGGATTATAATGACACCAATATCTTTTCTGTATCTTGTACGATTCACGGATCCTAAGTAATTTTTTATAGGAGGCATGTTTAGGTCTAAAAAGGCCTCAAACTGATGATTTTCCCCCAAAAATGGTTTGTGATAAATGTAGAAAGGCAGGTCAAACATCCTTCTTCCTAATAAAGTTTATTTGTGAGAATTGCCAGAACAATCTGAGATTGTTAAAAATTGCTCCCGTTGGCATGGAATCGCCCACTTCCAAAAGGATGACCTGTTGTGCCCTTCATCTCCCTCTCTGGGTTCATTTAAGAGAGAACAAGCACTATTGAGAGATGTTGTGGAATGGACAACGACTTGTCATATTGCATGTCCAGTCCACTGCACTCAAGCACGAAACGGCTGTGAATCAGTGCAGAGGAATAATTTGGGCATGGTTTGTTCTTCCATTAACACCATCTCTTCACCACGGGAGTGAGTAGGGGCTGTTGCCATGACAACTCTCTCACCACAATGTTGTAAACTTTTCATTCCTTTATGTTCCTGACAGCCTGCGATGTTTAAATGTCTACTTAGATATGTCTTGACCTTCCTCTCTGAATGTTCTCTTCCTGTCCGCCTTAAGGCGTCAGCATGTTTCAGCTTGGCTGGAGCCGAACCGAACGAGTGCGCTCGCATACTCCGAATTAATCGAACTCAAGAAATCTGTCATTTAATTGCCATTTATGCCAAAGAGATATTAGATATTTATGTAAATAAGCAGACGATCATATCCAGTGCAACTTACAGTAGTGAGTGCATACGTTTTCCCATACTGATTCCCCACCATGCTCTACCAACTGAACCCATCTAACCAAGATGTTTGGTGCAGTATTCTTCATTTGGGGCGGCAGGGTAGCCTAGTGATTAGAGCATTGGACTAGTAATCGGAAGTTGAAATCCCCGAGCTGACAAGGTACAAATCTGTCGTTCTGCCCCTGAACAGGCAGTTAACCCACTGTTCCTAGGCCGTCATTGTAAATAAGAATTTGTTATTCACTGACTTGCCTGGTTAAATAAAGGTAAAAAAAAAATTGTTTAAATAAATGTAAAAGAATGTGCATAAAAGCGAGTCATGCCTCGTTGAATGACAGACTTTCTTGAAGAATCCCTACTGTTGACCAGTCACTGATGAAGGGGTGTATATACTTTGGCTCCAAAAAACCTCACTGAAGTCCAAAACGAACAAAAACGTCACACAATGTCGCCATTTAACATATGCACGAACTCTACCGAACAGTTTCGGGCTGGGAAGCATGCGGACAGGTGTGCATTGACTTTATATGGGTGCGGGTTAAGGAGGGTGTTTTAGAGCCTACTCCCCTAACTGATTTATCTTGTTCTGTTTTGTCTTTCTTTGCTTTTTGCTAGCTGGACTGCCATTCGCAATACTCACACCGCTACACAATCCCTTCAAACGTGGATTTTTCTGTAACGATGATTCAATCAAGTACCCTCTAAAAGAAGACACCATATCCTATCAGTTGTTAGGTGGAGTTATGATACCAGTCACAGTACTCACTGTAAGTGCACCTGTTTTTATGTTCACTAGATAACTTTCTCTTCCTTTTCCAGTCTTAGTGCTTGTCATAAATTTATGCTATACATCATTGAAGCAATGTGTGTGTGTGTGTGTATATAGTTTAACTACTTGGCTTCATTAATCACATTCTCACACTGTGTGAAAGTAAATAAATGGAGCATCATGCTCCTTGCAAAAGCAAGCAAACAAATAATCTGATTTGTAAATTGAACTGCATATTTTAGAGATGCTCAAAGTATCACTTGAGAACTGAAAAATCAAACAAATCCCCAACTCTTGCTAGTTGCTTCTCTATGTACTCCTAGATCACAAACATATCAGACCATGGCAGTTGACCGTGAAAGTCCCAGTAGCGAAGACCTCTCCATAAGTCTACTCGGTCTCTATCTGAACGATACAATAGGAATGGCCAAACTGTCCCTCCCTCTGCCTTTCCGAGATATCGCTTGACTCTGGGCCAGTATTCTGACTAACATGCTGAGCACACTGCCCGTGCGAGCTTTGCTAAATACATTTACACATGTTATTCAATCATTTCATCCAAAACTGCTCGCGAGCGTATGCGTAGCCAGGCGCTAAAAAAGAACTTGGTTTTATAAGTCCCGCCTCTCCCGTCTCCTCATTGGTTTTTAGGAGCGTATACCCACGTGGGTGATTGAAAGATGAACTGAGGTCCACACTCCAGTCAAAGTTGGTTGCCAACTGCCATATAAAGTCCACAGAAGAAGAGTAGAAGATAAATCATTTGAAACTAACTAGGTTTCCCCTTTTTATCTGTGGATTAATTGTTGGGAGTAAAAATATTCTACAAAGATCCAGGAAAAAAAGGACCTTGTGCATTTCAGGTAAAATAACAACCAAATGTTTATATCCCAGGACAAATTAGGTAGCAACAGCAAACTAGCTAGCTAAATGTCCATGAATGTTTGCGTTTCGACCTGTCCCCAAAATAATTTAGTTGGTTCAGAGTTTTTGTTTTTATATTTCAACCTGCTTGTCCTGATCGCGTTTGGTGTGAACGTACAAAATCAACAAGCGCGCGATGGCACATACGGATTCACGCCCCTGGTCTAGTTAGTACGTTTCCTGGAGTTTCTAGATAGTTAAACTCAAAGCACAGAGGCCCGTATTCACAAAGCATCTCAGAGTAGGAATGCTGATCTAGGATCAGGTCCCCCTGTCATAATGGTCTAAAACAGTGGTTCCCAAACTGGGGGGAGGGCCCGAAGGGTCGGCAATGGTGGCGCACATCCGGCAGGGATGACCTCCACATCCAGCTTCTTCACCTGCGGGATCTTCAGAGGGGGGACAGAGTGCAGAGGAGTATTTCTGTCTGTATTAAAGCCCTTTTGTGGCTTTGCTGGTGACACTGGCAGTGATTTATTTTGAATTCAAGGAGCACTTGACCAGCGTTCTGCAGCGATACGCCATCCCATCTGGTTTGTGCTTAGTGGGACGATAATTTGCTTTAACAGGACAATAACCCAAAACACACCTCCAGGCTGTGTAAGGGCTATTTGACCAAGAAGGAGAGTGATGGAGTGCTGCATCAGATGACCTGGCCTCCACAATCACCTGACCTCAACCTAATTGAGATGGTTTGGGATGAGTTGGACCGCAGAGTGAAGGAAAGTCAGCAAACAAGTGCTCAGCATATGTGGGAACTCCTTCAAGACTGTTGGAAAAGCATTCCTCATGAAGCTGGTTGAGAGAATGCCAAGAGTGTGCAAAGCTGTGTTTTTTTTCTGGGGGTGGTTTAGCCAATAGATTGTTATTTTTTTTGTCACTCAAGTGTCACATGAATACACATTAGACATGGCAAAATGTATAGAATTGCAAGAAAATGTGCTTTAAAACTGCAACATTTTCTTTGCACTCCATGACAAAATGTGTAGAATTGCAGGAAATGAGCTTTAAACCTGCAAAATTCTCTACACCAACAAGAGGGGTGTGAAGTTTCTGTCATGAACAATATTTAGGCCCGTAGAAATAGACATGGCGCGCTGGATGTTCACCAATGCTGGAAGGGAGGCCCCCGAGTGAAAAGATTTGGGAACCCCTGTCTAAAAGACAACTGATCCTATCATCAGTCCTAACTCTGAGACTTTGTGAATATGGGCCAGATAGATACCGGTAAAATGAGGCACTCAGCCTTGTTGTGGCTCTTATCAAGTCCTTCTTTTGCAGCATTCGAAATCAAAAAGCCTTTTTAGTTCCATTAAATTGACATGCAGACACATGCTGCATTATAATTGACGGGAATAGACGGTTCACATGGTCCACATACATTTCCAGTCAGCCAGTGTAATTATACTCAGCAAGTAGAAACCCTCACACAGGTTGTTACTCATTTACAGGTCATGAATGAAAGTTGGTGACTCCCTCTATCCTCAAGACAGTTCCTCCACCATTCCTTCACTCACAAAGGCTTTCAGGTTATGACTTGATGGTATCTGTGTCATGGTGGTAATTACCCTTGAGGTTTAAACGGGTGGAACAGTCAACTGTTATCAGGTCAACGCCCACCTCCTTGAGAGTAGAGTACAGTAGTAGGTCCATTGTCAGTGTGGTAGAGAGGTGTGAGTCAAAGTTGTCACATTATTTATTTGACATTTAAAAAGAACCACTTCACCAACCGCCCACAATGTTTACCTGACACATTTGTTGCTCTCAACAATGGTCTCAATCTGCATTGGGATAATTTCCCCTTTTTAAAAAGGCCTTTACTTATTTGACTTTAGACATGTTTCTCCGTGGACATCCTTGTTAGGCCTTTATAATATATTCACTCAGATGGACATTCTTCTAAAAAAATACCTGTAAATTGTGACTTTTGACTTGAATACTTGTAAATCTAAGCTGTAAGGGATGAGTATGATCTAACCTCTACTTCCTCTCCTCCCTTCCTCACAGATGGTCTTTGGAGAGTGCCTTTCAGTCTATCTAAAGCGCATCAAATCAAAGTCCTCTTTCAGCAACATGTATGTGGGCAGTGTTTACAAAGCCATCGGCACCTTCGTGTTCGGGGCTGCCATGAGCCAATCGCTCACTGACATCGCCAAGTATTCGATTGGTCGGCTGCGACCTCACTTCCTGGACGTGTGCAAGCCCGACTGGAAGCTGATCAACTGCACGGCAGGCGCCTACATTGAGGACTTCACCTGCACCGGGGATACGCACATGGTCAACGAGGCCAGGTGGGTGTTGTTGAGAGGAAACTGACAGCTGGGCTGAATTTTTCTCCCTACCACTTCCCCCATCCTAGCCCTTCAGTGTTTACAGATAGGGTGGGATTTAGGCATATCTGAGTCTGGAAAGGTATAGGCAGTAAAGTGGTGGAGCTTCCATTTTTATGCCTAAAAGGCTTTACATGGTCAATCCGACATATGCAGTGTCTGTACAGCATTTACTGTGAATGCAGCCTCCACAGAAGTCGGAGCATTCATACTTCTTGCGCTTTGGGTAGCTGTCATGGGCATCCAATAAATTGGTCTACGCCGCACCACTCGTAGTGATTCAGGGCTAATCTCTATAGCCATCCAACTAATTACAAGCAACTGGGTAAGTGAAAAGACAATACCTTACCTCTTCTGAGATGTTGGGAGTATGTTTCCCCGGTGCTTGACATAGATCAGCCAAATTAGACAATACCTTACCTCTTCTGAGATGTTGGGAGTATGTTTCCCCGGTGTTTGACATAGATCAGCCAAATTAGACAATACCTTACCTCTTCTGAGATGTTGGGAGTATGTTTCCCCGGTGCTTGACATAGATCAGCCAAATTAGACAATACCTTACCTCTTCTGAGATGTTGGGAGTATGTTTCCCCGGTGCTTGACATAGATCAGCCAAATTAGCATGAAGTAAAAAGACTGCGCAGTTTTCCCACCTGCATCTCCATCCCAAAATGTGCCTACATCTAGGCTATTGTTTATATGTGTATTACACACACTATGTTGAGGTAAAAATCTGAGTATAATACTTGAATGGATGCCAGCCCCCAATACATGTTCATGTCATCATCAATCAACTGCCTTATAGTTAAAAACTACTTTGAATACCACCATCGATTTCTGTATGCTAGCTGTTCTACCAGCTTGTACGAATGGGAATTAGCATTTAGCAGTCACTTTTTCGAAACCTGAAAAGGGACAACTTCTAAATGTTACGCAGCAAAATATATCCAGATTGAATTTTAGTAACCACATTGTGGGCCTGTTACAATACATCAACCATGACAGATTTGACCAAAAATAACAACACTTTGTTAGATCAGATTTGTTGAAAGTGCGCCAGCATCCTTCTGTCCTCCACGGACATTAACCTCTTTATCGCATCTACCTCCCCGATCTCTTTCCAGGAGTTCAAACTAATTTTTGTGTTGTTGAAATCCCTACACGAGGTATCATAAAATGTTTACTTTGAACTTGTTGGATAGCCTTTTGTCAAGGAAGTTCGTGTTTATACAGGATGTACTGCAGGTGTCCCAGTACTTTTGCTATGGGCTCTGGTCAAAAGTAGTGCAGTATATAGGGAGCCATTTGGGACACACAAAAACCAAGTGTGGGCTTGCCTTACTCAACAATGATCTCATCACTCAGCATCTCGGAACAATAGAAATATAATACACTGCTCAAAAAAATAAAGGGAACACTTAAACAACACTAACTCCAAGTCAATCACACTTCTGTGAAATCAAACTGCAACACTGATTGACAAATTTCACATGCTGTTGTGCAAATGGAATAGACAACAGGTGGAAATGATAGGCAATTAGCAAGACACCCCCAATAAAGGAGTGGTTCTGCAGGTGGGGACCACAGACCACTTCTCAGTTCCTATGCTTCCTGGCTGATGTTTTGGTCACTTTTGAATGCTGGCGGTGCTTTCACTCTAGTGGTAGCATGAGTCTACAACCCACACAAGTGGCTCAGGTAGTGCAGCTCAGCCAGGATGGCACATCAATGCGAGCTGTGGCAAGAAGGTTTGCTGTGTCTGTCAGCGTAGTGTCCAGAGCATGGAGGCGCTACCAGGAGACAGGCCAGTACATCAGGAAACGTGGAGGAGGCCAACAACCCAGCAGCAGGACCGCTACCTCCGCCTTTGTGCAAGGAGGAGCACTGCCAGAGCCCTGCAAAATGACCTCCAGCAGGCCACAAATGTGCATGTGTCTGCTCAAACGGTCAGAAACAGACTTCATGAGGGCGGGCCCTCATACCAATGTCCACAGGTGGGGGTTGTGCTTACAGCCCAACACCGTGGAGGACGTTTGGCATTTGCCAGAGAACACAAAGATTGGCAAATTCACCACTGGCGCCCTGTGCTCTTCACAGATGAAAGCAGGTTCACACTGAGTATGTGACAGACGTGACAGAGTCTGGAGATGCCATGGAGAAGTTGGGTCAGTCATGGTGTGGGGTGGCATTTCTTTGGGGGGCCGCACAGCCCTCCATGTGCTCGCCAGAGGTAGCCTGACTGCCATTAGGTACCGAGATGAGATCCTCAGACCCCTTGTGAGACCATATGCTGGTGCGGTTGGCCCTGGGTTCCTCCTAATGCAAGACAATGCTAGACCTCATGTGGCTGGAGTGTGTCAGCAGTTCCTGCAAGAGGAAGGCATTGATGCTATGGACTGGCCCGCCCGTTCCCCATATCTGAATCCAATTGAGCACATCTGGGACATCATGTATCGCTCCATCCACCAACGCCACGTTGCACCACAGACTGTCCAGGAGTTGGCGGATGCTTTAGTCCAGGTCTGGGAGGAGATCCCTCAGGAGACCACCCGCCACCTCATCAGGAGCATGCCCAGGCGTTGTAGGGAGGTCATACAGGCACCTGGAGGCCACACACACTACTGAGCCTCATTTTGACTTGTTTTAAGGACATTACATCAAAGTTGGATCAGCCTGTAGTGTGGTCTTCCACTTTAATTTTGAGTGTGACTCCAAATCCAGACCTCCATGGGTTGATAAATTTGATTTCCATTGATCAATTTTGTTGTCAGCACATTCAACTATGTAAAGAAAAAAGTATTTAATAAGAATATTTCATTCATTCAGATCTAAGATGTGTTATTTCAGTGTTCCCTTTATTTTTTTGAGCAGTGTATATTGGATTCTATTTCTAGGAACAGAACATAATCAGCAATAAATCATGTCAATGCGGAGGGATACGCAGCCCTCCGCATTGGTACATTTGGGAGGCGCACAGCGATGCGGTACAGAGCTCGCGGAGGATCCGCAATTGCTTCACACCTCCCGTACAGCATTGCATTGTTACAAATCTTCTGACTCAATTATATCATACTGCCACTGAAATAGAATATCTCCTACTTTATTGCTGATTATGTTCTGTTCCTAGAAATAGAGTCCAATATATTATATTTCTATGGTTCTGAGTGCTGACCATGAGATCATTGTTGAGTAAGCAAGTCCACACTTTGAAGTTTCTCTTGTGTTCCAAATGGCTCCCTATTTACTGCACTACTTTTGACCAGAGCCCATAGCAATAGGGCACTATATAGGGAAAATGGTAGCCATTTTGGATTCAGGCTGTGCCCAGTTGAACAACTGCTCAGCTGGAAATCGCCTATAAAGACTCACTTAGGGGATGTGTCTGACACTGACAACTAGGCTGGCTGCTTATCAGGGGGAAATGACTTCAGCTAGAGCTCTCTCTGTACTTTAACCTTTACAATGTTTTGCAATTCCACAAATAACAGTGGGAGTCGAGGCCTAACTGGAATAAACAGAAGTTGGTCTATTGCCTGTCTCTAGCTCCTACATTGTACTGGGACACCTGGGGTTGCTTTAAGACCTAATTGCAATGGACTAGGAACCATGGTTTTACCTCGATTTGCCTTTGGGTAAATGGGTCTTTCCAGGTCAATAGATCCAGTTTTGTGGGTCTGAGTTTAGAAGTTCCATACGAATTCTGATTCTCTGAGCTTTCACTGAAAGCTGGCCTCCAAGCAATACTCGTTATCACCACGGAGACCAAGGTTATAATTACCAGTATCAGATAAGATGGGCACTAACCAAATTCTGTGAAAGAGTCACTCTAAATTTCAATCTGACAAGATTAGAACATCCTTTTTCATCTACTTGAAAACAGACAGATGGAGGCGCTACCAGGAGACAGGCCAGTACATCAGGAAACGTGGAGGAGGCCAACAACCCAGCAGCAAAGGAGAGGAAGTCTGTCTTTATTTAGATTTTGTCCCATCCTCAGTCATACCAGTTATTGGCAGTGGTGGGTAGTTCGCAAGGCTGTCTCTATACAGACTATACACTTTGGCTGTGGTGTATCATTACCTCATGTGGTAAGCCTCTCCCGTGTTACCTTAGAAACCTGAGTATACCCCATACAGAGACGACGACTAATCTCTACCATGATCCCTGGGTGGGCCCAGGTCATATTTACCTGGGTGTTGCTCTGGTCTCCCATGGCAGCTCTTCCCCGGTCGAGGGCCCGGTTCTGGGTGTTTTTCTTTGGGATGGTAGTCATTAATAGAACAAATAACTGCCTGGTGGATCGAGTGATGAGAGCAGGTCAGATCAACTCCCCAGTTCCTCTTTCTGCAACGTGAGCCTTTCTCTCAGGGAAATGAGGCCCGCTGTCGGTCAGAACCTCGGCTTGTGTGTCCCAAGTGCCTTACACTTGGAAACCTCCCATAGTGAATCAACGTTAATCCGCTATATACAGTGCCGTGCGAAAGTATTCGGCCCTCTTGAACTTTGCAACCTTTTGCCACATTTCAGGCTTCAAAAGAAGATATAAAACAATTTTTTTGTGAAGAATCAACAAGTGGGACACAATCATGAAGTGGAACGACATTTATTGGATATTTCCCAAAAAATTAACAAATCAAAAACTGAAAAATTGGGCGTGCAAAATTATTCAGCCCCTTTACTTTCAGTGCAGCAAACTCTCTCCAGAAGTTCAGTGAGGATCTCTGAATGATCCAATGTTGACCTAAATGACTAATGATGATAAATACAATCCACCTGTGTGTAATCAAGTCTCCGTATAAATGCACCTGCACTGTGATAGTCTCAGAGGTCCGTTAAAAGCGCAGAGAGCATCATGAAGAACAAGGAACACACCAGGCAGGTCCGAGATACTGTTGTGAAGAAGTTTAAAGCCGGATTTAGATACAAAAAGATTTCCCAAGCTTTAAACATCCCAAGGAGCACTGTGCAAGCGATAATATTGAAATGGAAGGAGTATCAGACCACTGCAAATCTACCAAGACCTGGCCGTCCCTCTAAACTTTCAGCTCATACAAGGAGAAGACTGATCAGAGATGCAGCCAAGAGGCCCATGATCACTCTGGATGAACTGCAGAGATCTACAGCTGAGGTGGGAGACTCTGTCCATAGGACAACAATCAGTCGTATATTGCACAAATCTGGCCTTTATGGAAGAGTGGCAAGAAGAAAGCCATTTCTTAAAGATATCCATAAAAAGGGTCGTTTAAAGTTTGCCACAAGCCACCTGGGAGACACACCAAACATGTGGAAGAAGGTGCTCTGGTCAGATGAAACCAAAATTGAACTTTTTGGCAACAATGCAAAACGTTATGTTTGGCGTAAAAGCAACACAGCTCATCACCCTGAACACCATCCCCACTGTCAAACATGGTGGTGGCAGCATCATGGTTTGGGCCTGCTTTTCTTCAGCAGGGACGGGGTAGATGGTTAAAATTGATGGGAAGATGGATGGAGCCAAATACAGGACCATTCTAGAAGAAAACCTGATGGAGTCTGCAAAAGACCTGAGACTGGGATGGAGATTTGTCTTCCAACAAGACAATGAACCAAAACATAAAGCAAAATCTACAATGGAATGGTTCAAAAATAAACATATCCAGGTGTTAGAATGGCCAAGTCAAAGTCCAGACCTGAATCCAATCGAGAATCTGTGGAAAGAACTGAAAACTGCTGTTCACAAATGCTCTCCATCCAACCTCACTGAGCTCGAGCTGTTTTGCAAGGAGGAATGGGAAAAAATTTCAGTCTCTCGATGTGCAAAACTGATAGACATACCCCAAGCGACTTACAGCTGTAATCGCAGCAAAAGGTGGCGCAACAAAGTATTAACTTAAGGGGGCTGAATAATTTAGCACACCCAATTTTTCAGTTTTTGATTTGTTAAAAAAGTTTGAAATATCCAATAAATGTCGTTCCACTTCATGATTGTGTCCCACTTGTTGATTCTTCACAAAAAAATACAGTTTTATATCTTTATGTTTGAAGCCTGAAATGTGGCAAAAGATCGCAAAGTTCAAGGGGGCCGAATACTTTCGCAAGGCACTGTAATGGTTTACAGGGGGGGTTTTGGGTCCTGTGGGTTGAACATATCAGTCTTCCCTCATTGCTGTACTGTCCTCACATGGTTGATAAAGAGATTTGAGGTAGAGCTCTCTTGGCTCTCTCTGTGTGATGTCTTAACCTCTTTTCAGCCATTACCACTAGAGAAGCTGTATACAGCTCTCTATTATGACATTAGGCTGGTGGATTATGTTACAGTACTGTGGACTTTTTCGGTCAGTATGGTCAGGCTTTCTCCCAACAATAACTAGTGTCCACTTTGGTGCCAGGCTCCAGGGCGTTGTCTGTGGGCCTGCAGTTATCCCCACTGTTTATCGGTCATTTGCTGGACGGGCGGATGCCTCCGCTGGGCAGCGCTGCTTAAGCAAACAGGAAGACACTAAAGGCGGCCGGATAAGTGGGCTAGGGTAGCGGCCCTCTAACCGCCCGCCCAGGGCATCTGATGCTGTCTCAACCCCCCCCCAATAACAGACGTCAGCGGACATCCCTCCCCAACTCTATTACCCAGAAAGGGGTGTGTCAGTTTTGCCAGTGTGTGCTTCTGTTGTTCAACAGAATAGGGATTTATCACTAACACTGAGCTGATTTGAAGTGGGTGAATGTGTTCCCCCCCCCCCCCCCCCCAGTGCACACAGCCATCCCATGATGCCATTGTGTTATGTTGCAGGCTGTCCTTCTACTCCGGCCACTCCTCCTTCTCCATGTACTGCATGCTGTTCCTGGCAGTAAGTATGATCTATGGGGTTTCCTGTGTGCACTCATGTATCATAGAGCTGGGTGATAAGGATAAATTAAACAATGTGCACCAGTTGTTTACCCTTAACTACAACTAACGGCAGCCATCAACATTAGAACTTTTCAAACATGACATCTCTCTCGTAGGGCCCTACCTGTTATTGTAATGAATGTCAGAAAAATGTCCAGTGTCGATTATTTTTGGTTTATCGTCCCAGCTCAAATGTATCAATTCATTTAATAGTTTACAGTACGTCATTGGACGTGTTCTATATGAATATTTAATACTTGAAATGCAGCAAAAATACCATGAATCGGATATACGCCGGCAAGTAAATCAGATTAACATTAGACCAACTGATATCTGTTCAGTATAAACTCACAAATGCAACAATTTTAATGAGTTAGTTCATAAGGAAATATTTATTAGGCCCTAGTCTATGGATTTCACATGACTGGGCATAAGCCTACCCAATCAGAATGAGTTTTACCACATACAGAAATACTCAGTTTCATCGGGTGGCTGGTCTCAGATGACCCCGCAGGTAGACGTACTGCCAAATTCTCTAAAACAATGTTGGAAGCAGCATGCCCCCACATAACTTGAGACATCGCATTGTAACAAAACTACACAATTGAGTGGCTTTGTAATGAGCTTCTTGATATGCCACACCTGTCAGGTGGATTCATTATATTGGCAAAGGACAAATGCGCAAAATAAGCTTTGGGTAAAGAAACATTTCTGGGATATTTTATTTCAGCTCATGAAACATGGGACCTACAGGTTGCATTTAGATTGTTGTCCAATATACTTAAAGTAGTACATGGGTCAGATTGATAGAGAACTGAATTCACCTCAAGCAAAATATCCACTGTGTTGATCTTCACTGGGGTGTACAGTTGCTATGGATGGACAACAAAGTAGTGTATTTTAGTGAGCTGGGTCTCTGACTCACAGAACACGAGGGTCCCTTTGGTTTATCTTAGGCAGGACTCGGGGTTACATTAATGCTGAACACAATACACCCTTTCTACAGTATGCCGAAGTCCTGACAATCGCTGCAGCAAATGAGAGTTAAGACCAAACAGCAGTTCTAAAGTTCAAGAACAGAGAGAGACAAGTCCAGTCTATTTTAAGAAGTGTCGCAGTTTGTTTTCCATTCATGAATAGACACACCCATTCAGAACTGCTGATTTTTGTCCCATTGAACAAAATGGTCCAGAAAGGCCGTAACTCAACCATGTACACTGATTTGGAAACTGTATTACATCATTATAAGCAGTCACCTTTGGTGGAAATGGCTGTAAATTGAACATTAGGTTATTATATTACTTGCTTTGATCATTTCTCACTTAACTGTATATGGAATTAAGACATTTAAACTAAGTTTTAGGCCTAGTAAAACCAGCAGACGAAGGTTGATTGGTTAAATACTACTTTGGAAGTTTCAGCTGTGCAGTATGTTTATATCCAAGAGTTGACGCTGCCATGTAGAGCGGTTAGAGTGAGCAAGATCCCACAGCTGCCAGCATCAACATTAGAATGATTTTTACATACACAACCAGAACACAGTGGCAAAACTAGCTCACGCACATCAATGATGGATCAGACCACTTTCAAACAGTAGCCAGCACTTAAACAAACCTCAAGTAGAAAACCAAGAGGATTAAAGCATGTCAACTACTGGTTTCAACCTACAATTGCTCTGGTGACATTGCTATGCAGAAGACACTGTGGTCCTTGTGACAGCAAAGCAATTTGTCAAATTAGTTAGCATTACATTTTAACTGACCAAACATGTGTTTTTTTTACTACTAACAAGTCTTTAAAAAAAACTAAGTAGGCAAGTCTCAACTAATTTCCACCTGTCTCCCAGCTATACATCCAGGCCAGACTGCAGGCAGAGTGGGCTAGACTCCTGAGACCAACACTCCAGTTCTTCCTGATCGCTGCATCCGTTTACACTGGCCTGTCCCGTGTGTCCGACTACAAACACCACTGGAGCGACGTCCTGGCTGGCCTTATTCAGGGAGCACTCGTGGCCATACTGGTGGTGAGTTAAATCACACGGCTTCATTTGGTTAAGGCAATTCAGCTTTATTTGTTACAATAGAAATTGGGTAGCAGAGAGCACAAGACCAGTGGTTAGAGGGGTATTTTAGTCAAAAGGTGTCTCCTGACCTATACGTGTCCCACTTTAAAAGCCTTACTTCCTACTAAGTAGCCATTCTCTTCAATAAAATGAACTGAGGTAGGTCAACCATTTCCCTCCAAAGCTGTCCACTGACACTCGTCTGTCCCCTGCAGGTATTTGTAGTGTCAGACTTCTTCAAGAAGAGGGTGGAGCCCCAGGAGGATGTGGAGATTCCCCACACCAGCCTGCAAGAGACGCCCACTAACGGAAACCATTACGACAGCAGCCCCAACTAAGCTATAGAGAAGAGGAACCGTTTACTGCATGCACATCATACCCCACTAAGGGTCGGACCACTGGGGTGGAAAGAAATTATGCGTCTCAAATGGTACCCTACTCCCTACATTGGGTCCTGGTCAAAACTAGTGCACTATGGAGGGAATAGGGCGCCATCTGGGAATGAACCAGACATGTGAATGTAACCCTGCTTTGTGCTTTCCTGACCTATGACCTGGAGCCAAGCTGTCTGAGCTTGTCCCACCCATGTTGCCTTGGCTGGGCTGCTACTATTACAGCTTCCTGTGTATTATCCAGACCAATATAATGCATCTTCACCTGAAGCAACAACAAAACATTGTTTTATCCAGCTGTATGTTAGAAGAAATCACTATACAGACTTTTATTAAAATTGTTGAAGTATGTACAAATGTTGCGCTTTTTGGAAGGAAAATAAGCCATTTTATGCTTAACACATTAACATTGTCTGGATGATGTCAGACACTCAAACCAACAAACACAGGTCACTCAATCACAAAATACATCAAATCACAGATATAAACTGGCAGCAAACACAATATCCCTCTTGATTTTCGTAATACCTATAATGAAAAACAAAAGAAATATGAGTGAAATTGTTCAATGTACACTGCTGTAGACCATACAGTATCTCCAAGCTTGACTACCACTTAGTCCTACAATCTAGGGTCAAAAAACTGCACTAGTTGGAATTAGGATTGTATGTATTAAGCTGACAGACAATGTTGTTTGCCTCCATTGACTGCTAAGGATGTTTTGTAAGCTGTGTCTTCGTAACAGAATGTATTTTAACTAGGGGAGATGTCTTGACTTTGGGACACAGGCACAACCGATTCTCTGAGCCCTGGTAGTAGTACACCACATTTGAACTCTGGCAAACATGTGAAGATCAGGGGCAGTTACCCTCTGCAGACTTGTTCTCCTACTATTGGTTTAAACTATAGACTTACAGACCACACACAAGCATTCTGTCAGCCTGAAGGCTGCACCCACTAGATGTAGAGCCGATCTTACCCTCCGCAAACTTGTTCTCCAGCTCTGTGTTACCGATGGCCTTGGCTGCTTGACACATCTGACGGAGCAGCTCCTCCAGGCGACGCATGCAGCGGATGATACTCCCTACAGAGACACAGGGTTAGCAAGCAGAAGATACTCCCTACAGAGACACAGGGTTAGCAAGCAGAAGATACTCCCTACAGAGACACAGGGTTAGCAAGCAGAAGATACTCCCTACAGAGACACAGGGTTAGCAAGCAGAAGATACTCCCTACAGAGACACAGGGTTAGCAAGCAGAAGATACTCCCTACAGACACAGGGTTAGCAAGCAGAAGATACTCCCTACAGACACAGGGTTAGCAAGCAGAAGATACTCCCTACAGAGACACAGGGTTAGCAAGCAGAAGATACTCCCTACAGAGACACAGGGTTAGCAAGCAGAAGATACTCCCTACAGAGACACAGGGTTAGCAAGCAGAAGATACTCCCTACAGAGACACAGGGTTAGCAAGCAGAAGATACTCCCTACAGAGACACAGGGTTAGCAAGCAGAAGATACTCCCTACAGACACAGGGTTAGCAAGCAGAAGATACTCCCTACAGACACAGGGTTAGCAAGCAGAAGATACTCCCTACAGAGACACAGGGTTAGCAAGCAGAAGATACTCCCTACAGAGACACAGACACAGGGTTAGCAAGCAGAAGATACTCCCTACAGAGACACAGGGTTAGCAAGCAGAAGATACTCCCTACAGAGACACAGACGAGAGAAGGTCAGCCGGAGCAGAGAGACCGGGATCCGTATGAAAACAGATCAGTGAGACACGGGGCAGTTTGCCTGGAGTCATTCCAATAGAGGATGTGTGTGTATGTAACTAGGGAAATTCAGGGGAGATTGTCAATGGGGGAGTTGCCTGAAAGTTTGAGTATTCAGTTACGATTCGGCCGAAGACCGTTCCATCTGAACTATACCATTAATGTGTGACCAGAACCCCAACCCTCCTTAGAAAAATGCAACCACGGTTTACACAGCTTCACATGGAATCCAGAGCCAAAATCTCAGAAGGATCTGATAACTGAAATATGATCTTGTGCGTCGCAATTAAGAGGGGAGTTGCATATTTTCCTGCTCATGTCAGGGTGAAATACAGAGCCAAATACCAGTCTTATCTCTAGAGTTACTTTGAAGAGAGAATGAGAGCATTAGGGGGGATCTGTTTCAGCTATTTCTCATCATCACCTATTGCAACTCATACACGAGGTAAAAATGTGTTATTCCCTGAAGTGTACCTCAGAAAGACAGAAACCTTTCCAGCCATAAAGGACTAGGCCTACAGCCAATTCAGAATGCAGAGGAAACCATATATTTCAACATGAGAGTTCATCACCCGGTCTTCTGGCTCTCCTTCCATGTACTACAACATGCCCAGTTTGCAAAACAAATAAAAAGTTATCAACTGCTAGATAGAGACATTGGCCATCAGAAAAACAACACTTGGAAGGCTGTCCATTAGATTGGCTCTGAACTTGTGTTAGGTGAGTTACCTTGCAAGTGGCTCTGGATAGGTATACCTGCTAAATGACTCAAATGTATGGGGCTACCCCACACGGAAACAGAAAACCTACATTTGGAGCGCGCCGTCCATTTCATAGGCACTGGACAGATATTAGAGCGTCGGGAGGTTAGCCAGGTGAGTTACCTTCAAAGACGTCGGTCATCTTGCAGATCTGTGCGAAGGTGGAGCCGTTAGCCCAGGTGTAAACCACGTCCATCAGGTGAGGCTTGAACTTGTCCAGGTAGGTGTCCTCGTCCACCTCCAGCTTAGCCTCCGCAGACACCTTGGCAACACGCTTGGCACACTCCTGACAACCAGACATCCAATTCCAGGTTTTAGTACATCCATGACAGTCATAGGCTGCGTGCAAAATGGCACCCTATTATTTTCATAGTGCACTCATGTTGACCAGAGCCCTATGGATACTGGTCAAAAGTAGATCACTACATTTGGGACACGTCCAGGTCCCAAAATACATAGCTATAGGGTATAGGCTAACATTTAAACAATTAATTAAAAAAGGGAAAATGAATGAAAAGTACGTGGCATATCTTGCCCTTTGATTATACAATTTGAGCAAACATCCACTCACATGAAGACAGGCAGGGAGACCCAATCTAATCTTTCAGCAGACAGACACAGCAGTAAGTCAATACAATAGGTTGGTTGGATTCCAAGTCAAACATACATTGCAGTGTAGTTAAACATGCCGGTGTATGCCTTGGTTCACAAACAGCATGAGCTAAGTGTTAGAAACCACACATCTGAAAAGCAGACTAAACCAGGCCTGAGGGGTGCATCACAAAGCAGAATTAAAGTGTTGAGTTTGTTACCATGCCTATTGAAGTTATTTAAATCATATTTAGAAAAGCCTGCCGCTAAACTAATTGGCCATATCCCAGATGGCACCGTAATTCCCTACTGTATGCAGTGCACTACTTTTGACCTGGGCTACACATATTGATCCTGCTTTGTAACCTATGCTAACCACCAGGACAGTGCAGATTCTGCTGCGGAGTGAATAATGTTTACCTGCATCTGTCTCAGAGGTCCAGCCAGCTGCTCTGTCAGCTTGGGCATCTCGTTAACCTGAGGGAACAAAAAAAACAACACAATGACGTCAGTCTAAAGCTTTGGACCACACCGCGACAACCTGCTGGGTGTCAAGGAGCAAACGTGTTTCTGCCAATTCAACATGATGAATCCTTTGAAAAATTGAAAATGTTGGCCGATACTGTGGTAAGAGCCACTCGGTAGCAGGATTATTGATCAGTCTCTGCCTCCTAATAAGAAGTGTCAATGAAACATTACTGCTGCCAGTAGGTTATTGATTTAAGGAGAAACATGCAGTGAGCTAGCTCAGTAATGGGAGCGAGCGGTCTTATGTTTCTTTACCTCATAATTTCTACTGTGTAGGCTACTGTGCCTTCAGAATGTATCCATACCTCTCGACTTACTCCACATTTTGTTGGGTCACAGCCTGAATTCAAAACGCACGGTACCCATAATAACAACGTGAAAACATGGTGTTTATTTTACTCACCCATCTACACACGGTATCCCATAATAACAAAGTGAAAACATGTTTTGAAATAAACCTCATGTACATAAGTATTCATACCCCTTTGCAATGACACTGAAAATTGAGCTCGGCTGCATCCAATTTCCTTTGATCATCTTTGAGATGCCATTACAACTTGATTGGAGTCCACCTGTGGCCAATTCAATTGATTGGACATGATTTAAAAAGAAAACTGTCTTTAAGGTCCCACAGTTGACAGTGCATGTCAGAGCAAAAAGCATGAAGTACAATGAACTGTCCGTAGATCTCCGAGATATAATTGATGAGGCATATCTGAGGAAGGTTTTAAAACAAATTATAGAGTGTTGAAAGCTTCCAAGTGCACAGTGGTCGCCATTATTGGGGAAAACATATAGATATATTGATCTACCCAGACTGTGGCTAGAGCTGGCCGGCCAACCAAACTGATCAACCGGGCAAGAAGGACCTTGGTCAGGGAGGTGACAAGAACCCAGGAGAGTAGCCAGACAGAAGTCTTCCTGAGAAAAAGGAAAGACTTGAAGATTGCTGTTCACTGCTGCTCCCCATCACTCTGACAGAACTACATCCTTGGCTGAGATGGGAGAACCTGTCACAAGGACAACAGTCTCCACAGCGCTTTATGGGAGAGTAGCCAGACAGAAGTCTTCCTGAGAAAAAGGAAAGACTTGAAGATTGCTGTTCACTGCTGCTCCCCATCTACATCAAGGAAGAGCGGGAGAAAAGCTGATACAGACACACCCTAGACGACTCAAATCGGTAATAACCGCCAAAAGTTATTCTACAAAGTATTGACCCAGGGGTGTGAATACTTATGTGAATTAGATATCTGTATTTCATTCTCTATATATTTGTGAACATTTTTAAAAACATGTTTTCACTTTGTCGTTATGGGATATTGTGTGTAGATGGGCAAGATTTATATTTTATATTTAATACATTTTCAATCCAGACTAACAAAATGTGGAATAAGTCAAGGGGTATGAATACTTTCTGAAGGCAATGTAAATGTTTCTTCTCAAAAGGTCACGGATGACCGCACTGATGACCTTAGCCTTTTCTCCCGCCACCTCCACTCTAGCTGGCTAAAAGTCTGACTGGTAAAGGTCACGGATTGCTGTCCACCATTGTTATCCTTGCTAATAGTAGGTCAAATATTGTTAAATTGACTTAAGGCAAAGTGAAGTCAAAACCATGATTACATACATACATTCATACATACATACATCACCTCAGGAGATGCACTGCAGTACTTAATGCAGCTGGTGGCCACACCAGATACTGACTGTTAGTTTTGATTTTGACCCCCCCCCCCCCCCTTTGTTCAGGGACACGTTAGTCACATGTCTGTGGAACCTGTTCAGTTTTATGTCGCAGTTGTTGAATCTTGTTCATAATATTTACACATGTTAAGTTTGCTGAAAATAAACACAGTTGACAGTGAGAGGACGTTTCTTTTTTTGCTGAGTTTACAAAAAAACGGTACCAGTCAAATATTTGGACACCTACTCATGCAAGGGTTTTTATTTTCTACATTGTAGAACAGTGAAGACATTGTAGAATAGTGAAGACCTCAAAACTACAAAAAATCATTGGACTCATTTTGTGACCAAAAAAAGTGTTGAATCAAAAAATGTATTTTTCAAAGTAGACACCTTTTGCCTTAATGCCAGCTTTGAGCCAGCCAGTTGTGTTGTGACAAGGTAGGGATGGAATACAGAAGATAGCCCTATTTTGAAGAAGACCTAGTCCATATGGCAATAAGCAAAGAGAAATGACAGTCCATCATTACTTCAAGACATGAAGGTCAGTCAATCTGGAAAATGTCAAGAACTTTGAAAGTTCTTTCAAGTGCAGTCGCAAAAACCATTCAGCGCTATGAAACTGGTTCTCATGATGGGGTTAACTCTTCTGCAGAGTTAACTGCACCTCAGAAATTGCAGCCCAAATAAATTATTCAGAGTTCAAGTAAACAAACATCAACTATTCAGAGGATACTGTGTGAATCAGGCCTTAATGGTCAAATTGCAGCAAATAAACTACTACTAAAGGACACCAATAAGAAGAGACTTGATTGGGCCATTAGAGCGGTGGAAGTCCAAATTTGAGAATTCTGGTTCCAACCACCATGTCTTTGTGAGACACAAAGTAGGTGAACGGATGATCTCTGCATGTGTGGTTCACACCGTGAAGCATGGAGGAGGTGGTGTGATGGTGCTTTGCTGGTGACACTTGTCAGTGATTTATTTAGAATTCAAGGCACACTTAACCAGGATGGCTACAACAGCATTTTGCAGCGATACACCATCCCATCTGGTTTGCTCTTAGTGGGACTATCATTTGTTTTTCCAACAGGACAATGACCCAAAACACACCTCCAGACTGTGTAAGGGCTATTTAACCAAGAAAGCGAGTGATGAGTGCTGCATCAGATGACTTGGCCTCCACAATCACCTGACTTCAACCCAAGTTGTTGGACTGCAAGGTGAAGGAAAAGCAGACAACAAGTGCTCAGCAGATGTGGAAACTCCTTCAAGATAGTTGGAAAAGCATTCCTCATGAAGCTGGAAGCTGTCATCAAGGCAAAGGGTGGCTTCTTTGCAACAGCTGGTGCACAATATCTAAACAGCTGGTGCACGATATCTAAGGAAGTCTCAAGCTGTAGCTCGCCTAAGGTAAAGTATCTCATGATAAGCTGTAGACAACACTACCTACCGAGAGAGTTTTCTGTATTCTTTGTAGCTGTTTACATACCACCACAATCAGAGGCTGGCACCAAGACAGCATTGAATGAGCTGTATTACACCATAAGCAAACAATAAAACGCTCACCCAGAGGCGGCGCTCCTAGTAGCCGGGGACTTGAATGCAGGGAAACTTAAATCAGTTTTAGAGAATTTCTATCAGCATGTTAAATGTGCAACCAGAGGGAAAATAACTCTGGACCATCAATCCTCCACACACACAGATGCATACAAAGCTCTCCCTCGCCCTCCATTTGGCAAATCTGCCCATAATTCCATCCTCCTGATTCCTGCTGACAAGCAAAGATTAAAGCAGGAAGCACCCGTGACTAGATCAATAAAGTGGTCGGATGAAGCAGATGCTAAGCTACAGGACTGTTTTGCTAGCACAGACTGGAATATGTGCCGGGATTCCTCCGATGGCATTGAGGAGTACATCCCCACAGCGATCGTACGTACATACCCCAACTACAAGCCATGGATTACAGGCAGTATCCTCACTGAGCTGAAGGCTAGAGCTGCCGCTTTCAAGGGGCGGGACTCTAACCCGGAAGCGTATAAGAAATCCCGCCATGCCCTCCGACAAACCATCAAACGGGCAAAGTGTCAATACAGGACTAAGATCGAGTCGCACTACACCGGCTCTGAAGCTCGTCGGATGTGGCAGGGCTTGCAAACTACAAGGGGAAGCACAGCCGAGAGCTGCCCAGTGACACGAGCCTGCCAGACGAGCTAAACTACTTCTATGCTCGCGTCGAGGCAAGTAAGAAACATGCATGAGAGCACCAGCTGTTCCAGAAGACCGTGATCACGCTCTCCGCAGCCGATGCGAGTTATACCTTTAACTTCTTCGATATAGGGGGCGCTCTTTTAATTTTTGGATAAAAAAACGTTCCCATTTTAAACAAGATATTTTGTCACGAAAAGATGCTCGACTATGCATATAATTGACAGCTTTGGAAAGAAAACACTCTGACGTTTCCAAAACTGCAAAGATATTATCTGTGAGTGCCACAGAACTGATGCTACAGGCAAAACCAAGATGACATTTCAAACAGGAAATGCCCCAGATTTTGAAGGCGCTGTGTTCCAATGTCTCCTTATATGGCTGTGAATGCGCAAGGAATGAGCCTACACTTTCTGTCGTTTCCCCAAGGTGTCTGCAGTATTGTGACGTATTTGTAGGCATATCATTGGAAGATTGACCATAAGAGACTACATTTACCAAGTGCTCGCTTGGTGTCCTCCGTTGCAATTATTGCGTAATCTCCAGCTGCGTGTATTTTTCCATTTGCTTCAGAGGAGAAACCCAACTGCCACGAGTGACTTATCATCGAATAGATATGTGAAAAACACCTTGAGGGTTGATTCTAAACAACGTTTGCCATGTTTCTGTCGATATTATGGAGTTCATTTGGAAAAAAGTTTGCGTTGTAAATGATGGAATTTTCTGGTTTTTTTCTTAGCCAAACGTGATGAACAAAACGGAGCGATTTCTCCTACACAAATAATCTTTTTGGAAAAACTGAACATTTGCTATCTAACAGAGAGTCTCATTAAAAACATCCGAAGTTCTTCAAAGGTAAATTATTTTATTTGAATGCTTTTCTTGTTTTTGTGAAAATGTTGCCTGCTGAATGCTAGGTGTAATGCTATGCTAGCTATCAATACTCTTACACAAATGCTTGTGTAGCTATGGTTGAAAAGCATATTTTGAAAATCTGAGATGACAGTGTTGTTAACAAAAGGCTAAGCTTGTGAGCCAATATATTTATTTTATTTGCGATTTTCATGAATAGTTAACGTTGCGTTATGGTAATGAGCTTGAGGATATGATTACACTCCCGGATACGGGATTGCTCGAAGCAAGAAGTTAAACAGATCAACATTTACAGGACCGCAGGGCCAGACGGATTACCAGGACGTGTACTGCAAGCATGCGCTGACTAACTGGCAAGTGTCTTCACTGACATTTTCAACCTCTCCGAGTCTGTAATACCAACATGTTTTAAGCAGACCACCATAATTCCTGTGCCCAAGAAAACTAAGGTAACCTGCCCAAACGACTACCGACCCGTAGCACTCACGTCTGTAGCCATGAAGCACTTTGAAAGGCTGGTCATGCCTCACATCAACACCATTCCAGGAACCCTAGACCCACTCCAATTTGCATACTGCCCCAACAGATCATGCAATCTCCATTGCACTCCACACCACCCTTTCCCACCTGGACAAAAGGAACACCTATGTAAGAATATTAATTGACTACAGCTCAGCGTTCAACACCCTAGTACCCTCAAAGCTCATAGATAAGCTAAGGACCCTGGGACTAAATGCCTCCCTCTGCAACTGGATCCTGGACTTCCTGACGGAGCACCAAGTCTAGGTCCCAGAGGCTTTGAAACAGCTTCTACCTCCAAGCCATAAGACCCCTGAACATCTAGTCAAATGGCTACCCTGACGATTCGCATTGCCCCTCCTTACACCACTGCCACTCTGTTGTCATCTATGCATATTCACTTTAATAACTCTACCTACATATACATACCACCTCAAATAATCTGTGCCCCCACACATTGACTCTATCAGTACCCCCCCCTGTATATAGTCTCGCTATTGTTCTCTCACTGGTGCCTTGTAATTACTTGTTACTTTTACCTCTTATTCTGTATATTTTTTTAACTACACTGTTGGTTAGAGGCTCATAAGTAAGCATTTCACTGTAAGGTCTACACCTGTTGGTTAGAGGCTCATAAGTAAGCATTTCACTGTAAGGTCTACACCTGTTGGTTAGAGGCTCATAAGTCAGCATTTCACTGTAAGGTCTACACCTGTTGGTTAGAGGCTCATAAGTCAGCATTTCACTGTAAGGTCTACACCTGTTGGTTAGAGGCTCATAAGTCAGCATTTCACTGTAATGTCTACACCTGTTGGTTAGAGGCTCATAAGTCAGCATTTCACTGTAAGGTCTACACCTGTTGGTTAGAGGCTCATAAGTAAGCATTTCACTGTAAGGTCTACACCTGTTGGTTAGAGGCTCATAAGTCAGCATTTCACTGTAAGGTCTACACCTGTTGGTTAGAGGCTCATAAGTCAGCATTTCACTGTAATGTCTACATCTGTTGGTTAAGGACTTGTAAGTCAGCATTTCACTGTAAGGTCTACACCTGTTGGTTAGGGGCTCGTAAGTCAGCATTTCACTGTAAGGTCTACACCCGCTGTATTCGGCACATGTGACTAATACAATTTGGTTTGACTTTGAAGAACATCATATATAAAAATATACTTTGATTTGTTTAACACTTTTTTGGTTACTACATGATTCCATGTGTTATTCTACAATGTAGAAAATAAGAAAAATGAAGAAAAACCCTTGAATGTGTAAGTGTGTCCAAACTTTTAACTGGTACTGTATATATGCACACCAAGAGGTTGGAATAATAGTGTGAAAATTATGATTATGTCCTTTTAGTGTAAGGGCTGTGGTAAATTAGTTAAGACTAATAAGAAAGTTAAATTAGTTAAAAGGGAAACTCCACCCAAAAAGTATATTTTTGAAAACTAGATTTCTGACATGCAAAACATTTTGGGACTACATCAACAGTGGACTAATGAAATATAAAAACATCGTTTTGGGGTGGAATTGTCCTTTAATAGACCAATAGGAAATCTCTCTGCCAATAACAGATCATTTTCAGTTTTCCCCTCCCCACTCAGACCACTCAGTCTGAGCAAAATTCTTGCTTGAGAAATTGCTGTTTGCTAAGAAGCTATTTTTGTTTTCAATTAAAATGGTTGAAAACTCAGGAAGGTAATTAATTACTTGTGGGAAATAATAATTGGTGTGACTATCTTGATCCCATTTCCCACTCTCCCATGGCAGTGCCTCAGCAGCCCCCCCCAGCTCCCTCTCTGTGACCTACTCCCAAGCCTATTGTAGCTCTGGCTCAGTGCCCTGGGTGGCGCCCCATTAACCCCTGATGTTTTTAGCCTGTCATGAGATCTGCCTGCCTGCCTCAGCCCTCATCAGCCTCTCCAGCAGCAGCAGGTGGAGAAGAGGGAGCAGCTGCATAAATATCATCATACAGCACACTAAAGCCTTTATGCGGGGTGACAGGACACTGGACGACAGCTGCATGTGAATGTCACAGAGCTGATCTGCTAACAGACAACAGAGCGAGAGAGAGAGCGAGAGAGAGAGCGAAAGAGAGAGCGAGAGAGAGAGCGAGAGAGAGGAGCGAGAGAGAGAGCGAGAGAGAGAGCGAGAGAGCGAAAGAGAGAGCGAAAGAGAGAGCGAAAGAGAGAGAGAAGAGAGAGAGAGAGAGAGAGAGAGAGAGAGAGAGCGAGAGAGAGCGAGAGAGAGAGCGAGAGAGAGCGAGAGAGAGAGCGAGAGAGAGAGCGAGAGAGAGAGAGAGCGAGAGAGAGAGCGAGAGAGAGAGCGAGAGAGAGAGCGAAGAGAGAGCGAGAGAGAGAGCGAGAGAGAGAGCGAGAGAGAGAGCGAGAGAGAGAGCGAGAGAGAGAGAGAGAGCGAGAGAGAGAGAGCGAGAGAGAGAGCGAGAGAGAGAGCGAGAGAGAGAGCGAGAGAGAGAGCGAGAGAGAGAGCGAGAGAGAGAGCGAGAGAGAGAGCGAGAGAGAGAGCGAGAGAGAGAGCGAGAGAGAGAGCGAGAGAGAGAGCGAGAGAGAGAGCGAGAGAGAGAGCGAGAGAGAGAGCGAGAGAGAGAGCGAGAGAGAGAGAGAGAGAGAGAGAGAGCGAGAGAGAGAGCGAGAGAGAGAGCGAGAGAGAGAGCGAGAGAGAGAGCGAAAGAGAGCACGAGACTTGCAAAGTCAAAATTTTCAAACATTTGACACAGGAATTCCTTGTTTTGAGGGGAAGCATCAAGAGGATGTCCTGAGGACTTGATTAATTTAAACACTTAACATTCAAGATATGGGGGGGGACATTAGACTACTATCAGACTTGAAGTAATAGGTCAAAGTGCTTTTAGTGAAAGGGTGTAAGAAATGTCGTGACGGCATTTGAAGTTGTAGAGTGTGGGGAAAGAAGATGGCTGCTTATCTGGCCAAAAGTATGTTTTAGCGCAGGAAAAGGTGTGTGTGCGACTTACGTTCTCCTGGAAGATGAAGACGCTGAGTAGAGCAGTAACCTGTTCTGCAGACAGATCGTTGAACAGGCCGTTGAACACCATCTCAGTCAGTAGAAGCTCATCAGCACTGGATCAAAAACAGGTCTCAGACCAGTCAGTGTTTTTTTTTATAGCATGTCGATACAGATAACTGTTCTAAGAACAGCTGAACACCATCTCAGTCATCAGCAGCCAGGGGTTAAAGCAACAACAAAAAGAATCCCATGAGAAACTGAAGCAGATCGCAGATGGATTGTCTGGGGCCAAGTTAACGTCAAATTTCATGTAAGAAAGTCATGACCATTTCATTTTAAACTGCCAAGTCCAGTCCTCCCTAGGAAAATGTTTATATATATATATAACTAGGCAAGTCAGGCAAGAACAAATTGTTATGTTTAATGAAGGCCTAGGAACAGTGGGTTAACTGCCTTGTTCAGGGGCAGAACGACATTTGAACCATGTCAGCTCGGGGATTCAAACTTGCAACCTTTCGGTTACTCGTCAGACACTTTTAGGATGCCATTGTCCCCTTGGAGCTCTTGCGTTGTGATGGGCATTCCGAGTCTCTTCTGTGAGCCGAATCATTTGGCTTCATTCACCTAAAGGAGTCGTTAATTTGGCTCCCAAACGGCTCTTTGTTCAGTAATTGACCGAAAACCATTAATTTAAAGCCTAAAACGTTGCTAACCATGATGTCAGATTGTGAAATGTTAGTTGAAATACATTTTTGCCTGACCAAATTATTAGATGGCCAGCAAAATGAACGTGGACCAGAACGAGTCTCTCCCTCACTCTCGTTCCAGCATGGAAAAATGACCATCTTCAAATAAATAAAAAATGTATTATTTTTTTTTTAAATGCATTTTGGTTTTACTATTATTTAGGCCTTTTTTTATATCCCTTTATTCCCCCCAAATGTCAGTTTACATGCGCCCGGCCCGCTACAGGAGTCGTTGGCGCGTGATTTGACAAGGATATCCCCACCGGCCAAACCATCCCCTAACCGCTGGGTTAATTGTGCGCCGCTGGGTCAATTGTAGGTCTCCCGGTCGCAACAGAGCCTGGACTCTAACCAGGATATCTAGTGGCACAGCTAGCACTTCCATAGTCCACTGTGTCACTCAGGAGGCCCCAGATAATGTTTTTATAATTTAATCTCCAGATAATAGATGTCCCGAATTCAAAAAGCAATAGTAACAGTATTGAAATTAGGCAGCCAGGTGAGCGGCTTTTTAAAATACGCCACGGTTACCGGCGTTCAAAAAATGGCTGATGGTTTGCGAACAACCCGCCACTACTGCTGCACAAGCTGCTCCACCATGCTTGAAACTCTGTTTCTAACGTGCAGTTGTAAAACGATGCCACTCGTGCAATTGAAGGACAAAAAAAATGACATGGTAAGCAATGGGAGAACTGGGATCCCCACTTTTTAACAAAGGCCACAACTGCTTTCAAACACGGTTTCCCTCTTTTTAACAAAGGCCACAACTGCTTTCAAACGCGGTTTCCCACGATTGCATTAACAATTGTTGTGCATCAACTGCTTGTCAGAACACATTCCCTCTCTATGGCTTCGCGCAATTTGAACGCGCCTGCATAGAACACACCAACAAGCCGACTAGGTAACTCTACTACGAGGTTGTCTGCTTTTGAATACGCCTGCATAGAACACACACCAACAAGCCGACTAGGTAACTCTACTACGAGGTTGTCTGCTTTTGTTTTAATAACATTACATGGCATAAATAGTCGTTTGAACGCCAAGGTGGTGTGCAGAATTATTTAAATCCCTTCATCTGAACATCGGAGTGTCAGCAACAATCCTGCAAGTCAATTCAATGCAAAAGGTTTAACAGAGAAAAACATTCTTATTTACAATAAAAGTGACTCCAAAGTGACAATACTTTATTTACCATTTATTTATATTGGCCACAAAATAATCTGAAACAACCAAAACTAAGAGCAAACGCATCCAACAAATGTGTTGAGTCAAAAGCTTGATGTAGTCGTTGTGTGCTATGAATATGGGACCAAACACTACACGTTTGACTACTTTACACAAGTAAATTTGTCCCAATACTCTAGGTCACCTAAAATGTACAGGAAGTGCTGTAATTTGTAAACCACAGAATCCAGACATTATTTAATTAAACAATATTAAAAATTAATGTTCTAAGTTATAAGACACCTAAAATGCATCAGTGATTTCCTGCAACTTTGACACACGACAAGAATGCCCCAGTGTGTACACTACGTAACTGTTAGCAATTAGGCTAACTATAACCACCTGGTAGAGATGGAAAGGCTTTCCCAAAAACATCCTCAATTAAATGTTAACTACAAAGTAGCCTATGCACCTGGCAGAATGATATGATTATTTGCATTAGTCAAATGACCATTTGCTTTGCAAACTCTGCAATCACATCGCTAACGAAACCATGGGCCCCTACCTGGTGCACACTTGAATTAAAGTGTAACTACACCCACAAAAAACATGGCGAAAGAGGCAACAAAAATAAAACCTATTTTATAAGGCCCTATTTGGGCGAAGTGTTCCCGGTGGCTTTTCCTTACCTGCTGATCTCACAGGCCACTCGGCCCTTCATTTCGATGACATCCGAGGAAGTCGCAAACCCGAGACGCCTCAGGACGCGCTTCCTGCACTTGAGCTCGTCCATCTGCAGCACGGTTCGAGCCTTCTTCAGCTCCCGCTTGGCCCCTTTGATATCCCCCGCAATCTGGCATACAGACACAGGATAACATGACACTAAAACCCATTGGAACCAATCTGGCATACAGACACAGGATAACATGGCACTAAGACACTAAAACCCATTGGAACCAATCTGGCATACAGACACAGGATAACATGACACTAAAACCCATTGGAACCAATCTGGCATACAGACACAGGATATCATGGCACTAAAACCCATTGGAACCAATCTGGCATACAGACACAGGATAACATGGCACTAAAACCCATTGGAACCAATCTGGCATACAGACACAGGATAACATGGCACTAAAACCCATTGGAACCAATCTGGCATACAGACACAGGATAACATGACACTAAAACCCATTGGAACCAATCTGGCATACAGACACAGGATAACATGACACTAAAACCCATTGGAACCAATCTGGCATACAGACACAGGATAACATGGCACTAAAACCCATTGGAACCAATCTGGCATACAGACACAGGATAACATGGCACTAAAACCCATTGGAACCAATCTGACATACAGACACAGGATAACATGACACTAAAACCCATTGGAACCAATCTGGCATACAGACACAGGATAACATGACACTAAAACCCATTGGAACCAATCTGGCATACAGACACAGGATAACATGACACTAAAACCCATTGGAACCAATCTGGCATACAGACACAGGATAACATGACACTAAAACCCATTGGAACCAATCTGGCATACAGACACAGGATAACATGACACTAAAACCCATTGCGCCCTAGTAAGGAACCAGAAAATATGACTGATCTCAGTGCTAACAACCAGACCATAGACCGCTTTCAAGGAAACAAATATGTACATTTGTCATTAGGCTGAACAATCCATTTAAAATGTACCATTTTATGCATATCATAAGGCCATATTGTGATGTTTCGAGAGTCAGATGAAGATTTGTCGTGCATGACTGAAGCTGCAAACTGTGGCATTCAATCCAATCAGAGCTCAGCCATAGCCAAGACTGACAGCCGAGGCGGAGGTAGTGTTGGTTAACTGTCTCGGTCTGTTACAGGCAGCTGTTTTCCTCTCCACCACACACAGTGCCCAACAGTCCCTGCTTAAAACCATTATCCAATTACAGGCTCACCTATCACCATTATATCATGCTGCAGGAGTGACTGACAACACGGGGAAACTAGACAACACCAGTATTAGGATTTTTAATATACATGTATTGTGGAGAATACAGGTTACGTACGAGATGTGGGCGCCAAGTGATATTACTTAGTAAAGTAAAAGTGGGCGTAAGGTACGGATAGTGTTTGAAAAATCTGGATATTCGAAATAGGCCTACATGTTTTTTTCAATGTACGTTTTTAACCGGAGCAGCTTTGATTAACCAACATTTCATTAGTCATTTAGCAGATGCTTCTATTCAAAGAGATTCAGGGTGTTCACACTACGTCCCTTACAGACCATTTCTGTGAGGTGACCACTCCAAAAGGAACTCAGACCCCTCAAAGGTGCCCCGAAGCGAACTGAGACCACCCGAGAGGTGGTCCGAGTTCAGTTTGAGGGGTCTGCTGAATTCCGTGGTCCCTTTTTTAAGGACAATGTGAACACAAAGCACCCTAGGTTCACTTGTCATTATTCCCGCACCACACACCGGACTACTGCAACACTGTTTCCACTGCCTTAACGCCATTGGTGCCATAAATGAGAAGATGAGCAGGTTCGTGGGAAAAAAGCTATGGATGTTGATTAGCGATTGTCAAGGATGCACAGAAAGTTTTGGGTTCAGATTATTTGTTTGCAATATGTGATCTATAGGCTAAGAGAGCATCATAAGTTGGTCATTCAATTGTGGGGTTTGAATAGTGTGCGAAGACAACATTTGACGAGAATTACAACATAGGGTACAAAATCAATTCTAGGGGCAGTAGCTTCCATTGGGTGTACAGCATTAATTAATCTGCAGTTATTATTCTGTTATTTATTCAGTTACCATTCATATTAAATGTTAATATTATCTTCTGATGACAATTATGTATAATATTTGAACTAAATGCAATCTATCAGCTTCCAACTGTAAGTGGGCATAACTAGCTGTCCAACAACACATTCTGATGGAATGGCAGAGTGCATTAAGTGAATGTTGGAAAAATATATTGGTTCCTCCTAAACACGGCAAAGTGAATGCAAAGAGGACTCGTACCACAAAGTAGGTGAAGTGAACTGGCCAAAGAGTTGAGTCCTCATTCAAAGGCAAGGGCAGTGTGTCTACAAAGAGAACTACTCTTCTTTTCTTACCTCAAGAGTTCACTTTAAACAGGACTGAGATCAGTACTTATAAAGAGGCCTGTGTGTGAAAACAGTCTTACAGTAGTTAATGCATACATTTTCATACCCCCCCCCACAATATACTGGTCCCCCATGGGAGTCGAACCCACAGCCATGGTGTTGCAAGCACCATATGCTCTACCAACCGAGCCAGACAGGACCCATACACATAAACAAGCTACACACGTGAAGGCCACCGGTCGGCTACCAGTCTTTCTCTGGGTCACACGTCAGAAAACCTACATTGAAAGGTATGCTGTTAAATTCAATTGAAATGTCATGGTATATCCTTGCAGTATGTAACAAAGTCAAACGGATATTATTATAAAATGTTGAAAAAGCCTTAAAACAGGCATTTCATTTTTTGGTGGGGGGGGTGTAAAAATGAACACTCACAAGTTTCCAATACTAAACGTCCGTTCGGATATTCGAATAACCATGCACGTCCCTAGTGTAAGGTTACGCCTATGAATTTTATTCAAGCCCAAGTCAACCCAGAAAAACCACCCAGAATGGAACCAGCTTTGTGTTACTAGTGAAAGTGCACGTCTGTATGAGTCTTTCCTTCTGGTCCAATCCCAGAGGCCAGGCAGAGGATTGGAGATCTTTTTCGAGCAGGTGTAAATCTCACGTCATGCCTAATCAAACATGGTGTGTCTGTGTGTAATCTGGTTTACAGGGCTTTATCCCTTCCCTTGCGCAGACATGTAATACATCCCACACACAGAGATAGAGGTCATGACCTAGGCCAGTTGTTGGAGCAGGGAATGGAAAATATAAATAACCAACCCAGCACAGTACAGCTCGGGACTTAAAAGGAAAGATTCACCAATTTTGAATGCTATATTGTTTGTGTGCATCTCTGAGCGATGTTCGATCGATTCCAGGGACATTTCATGTGTATCTGAGTAATTGCCGTTCAAGCAGGCAGAAATCCGTCTGGTATTACGTAGCACTGTGATAAAGTCGCTCTCACTACACTGGAAGTTTATAGGAATACCACTTTTGGATCGTGAAAACGTCTATCATTACATTTCAGATTTCAATACTGGCCGATGTCATAACGCGCGGGAGGTTGTCTTTGGAATGAGCCCAACACACTTCTCCTATTTGTCTAACCCTTCGGTTCAGGGTGCATTGCATGGAGCCTTCGCATTGCCTCTGTGAACATCAGACTTCACTCTGCGAGGCACATCAATCTGCAGATTTAACATGGTGAGATTGTAGACTCCTAAATTGATAGTGCAGTTTGTTTAGGCAATTTTACAGCCAACTACCTACTTCACATGCTGAACTGTACTTATATTCTTGTATGTAGCTACCCAGCAAGCCCATAGACAGCATTACATGGGTTTTGTAGTTGACTTGAGCTGCAACAGATTTCCACATGTTGCTACCAACATTATGACAAAAGGAAACATTTGTTCACAGCAACAGAAAATGTCACACGTTATTTAATAACAGTGGAAATGACAGGTGGTTTTGAATACATTGTTCCTTTAAAGCTGGAACATGTGCCTTTTTGGGCTTCCCAACCAAATGCTCATAGAAAGGCGTTATAAATCTGTCACTCTCATTGAATCAAGTCGAAGAAGCAGTAGATCTGTTCTATGGTGTGCCATTTCTATGATTCCCATTCTTAAGTTTTGTTTTTGTGTCTTTTGGTTTTGTACATCAGCTTCAAACATGTGGAAATACAATATTTCTGGTTATGAAAATTATATTTCACAGCGGTTTAGATGATTCTATACTTGGTTGTTTTGTCACAAACTGAAATTACGAAAATTCTTAATTTTTGCAAACAGGAAATAGCGGAGCAATTTCTCCATAGTGCTCTTTCAACACGCATCCTCTCACAGGTACTTGGCAACACAAATATTAACTTTATTCCTCATTTCATAAATATCTCCCTTCTTGGCATTTTAGAGCTAGCCAATTAAAAGAGACAGTCGGTTGGTGCTGAATGTTCTGCCAAAATTAGATGAATGAATGAGAGCGATCTCATTTCCATCAGATATTGTACTTCACCACACCCTATGTCTATTTCTGTCAGTAAATGGCCGTTTCCAGCTCAGGCGGACAGGAAGAGACCGAAAACAATTGTTCTGATTTAGGCTAGATCTACTTAAGTGACCTTGGGGTGTGGGCACTTGGAGGATTTAGTACAGAACCTTTGAAAAAACTACGTTCAAAATCATTCAAATATTTTTCGTCAAAGACAATGTTTCTTGAACCACAACCTATCCACAAAACATGATTCTCATCATAGCCCCACTGACAAACTATCAATCATTACTTACTGACAGAACATTATATGGTGCCAGCAAGACAGGTGGCAGTGTGGCCCTACAGGACATGAACCAACCAACCATCCCAAATACCACCACCCCACCCATCACCACCCCACCCATCCTCACCAGGGCTTTCCTCTCGCAGAGGGAGTAGACGGCCTCCAGGCTGGGGTCAGAGTGCATGGGGTGGGAGTACATCCTGTGTTCAAACGCCTCCACCTTCTGGATGACCTTCTTCAGGCCCGGGTCCTTAATGCCCATGTCATCGATGGGGTCCAGAAGGGGAACGCCGTCCGGGAACCTCTTCTGCACCTCCTGTGTGGTGGAGACAGGACCAGAGAAGGATCCATGAGAAAGCCTTTGATCACCGTTGACAAATACATTTATTCTATCTACAGTACCAGTCAAAAATTTGGACACCTACACCTTTGTCTTTATTTTTTACTATTATCTACATTGTAGAATAATAGTGAAGACTTCAAAACTATGAAATAACATTAGGACTCATGTAGTAACCAAAATGTTTATGATAAATGTTTCTCGTGGTGTTGTCCCCTCCAGGAATGCAAACTGGCGAGGGCCCAAAAAAAGTGACAGTCTTTTGCACAGATTTTTTCTATTGGTGTAAAACTGCAAGGAAATGTGCCTATTTTCAGAGTTGGGTTGTCACAATACCAACATTTTACTAATGATGTGATACCAGGCCAAGTGTCACGATACCGAGAAGTAGTTTGATACCACAGGGTTCTCACCTGTATGGATTTGAGCATGCTCTGTCTGTTGTCATAAGGCCGCAGGTCTTTGGGGCTGTAGAGACGAACTGAACTGATTGAGGTCAGGAGGTGGAGCATCACAGGAACCACCTGATCAGAAGCAATACAAAATCATAAGTATATTAGTTGATGCAAACAGTTGCTACACAAACACATCTATTTACTTAGTATCAAACAATGTAGCTGTCATCATAGCTATCATCATTGACTGAGGCAGGAGATCCTGAACACTAACTAATGGGGTTCTAAATGCATATAAAGAACTAAGACGCTGTCTGCTGCTATGTCTACGGGATCTGTATATTGGCACAAACTGCAGAACACCTGATTCAACTAGTCAACCTCTCCATTTAAATCAAATTTGATCCCCTAGTCTGTACTTTTTAATGCCAGAAAAGCCACTGGATACTGGCCTCCAGTCCACACACGGACGGCACAGGCTACAGAGGAGCTGGAAGAGCTTGGGGAGAGAGGGACTTTGCCGTACTTTGACAGTGAAGGGGAAGATATGAGGGAGAGAGTGGGGAGAGAAAGAGAGGCTTTGCTTTGACAGAGGGATTCATCGTAACGCGTTTAACAGGAGCGAGCCCAGAAAGCAGTGCCAGACAGCATTTCAGCTAGAGTTTAAGGGCTCCTCTGAGATATGGAAGAATAATACGAGACGAGAGACAGGCAGGCAGCTAAAGTCATCCAGATCTAGATGGGGCTCACAGGAGTTTAGGACAGGAGGACTGCACTAAATAACAAGACAGACTCTAAAAGGACTAGTGCAAAATGGTGGAAACGTGCACAGGCAGCAAAAGCCGCAGCAGTTTTAAAGCATGGTTCTTGGCAAACTTGGGTACAAATATAGTCTCAAATACTTTAAGCGTTCCATTTAGCCTGCCTGGAGTGCCAGGTGGGCGAGTGTTGTAGTTGAGAGTTCTCTATTGGTTCCATTGCAACAGGCAAGCTCAATCATGCACAGATACAGTATTTGAAATGATTCAAACAGTATTTGAACCCAGGTCTGGTGGTATTTGGGTAGAAGACAGCCGATATAGTGAGAAGGGTAGACAGAGAGAGCCAGGGGAATATGGGATATATGAGAGGGAGAAAGAGAGATTAGATTTTTTAAAGTGTCTGTGCTCATATGAACATAAACTAAAACAGAGTGTGTGTGTGACTGGATATGAACCTAAACTAAAACAGAGAGTGTGTGTGTGACTGGATATGAACCTAAACTAAAACAGAGAGTGTGTGTGTGTGTGTGTGTGACTGGATATGAACCTAAACTGAGAGGAGTCTCAAAGTTTAAATGGTGTTTATATTATATGGAGGTTTACAAAACCAAAGGAAAATAAATAAATGTTTTACACGAGGGCCATCGATCCCGACCACACCATGGTGTTTCAATGTGAGCATGAACATACTGTATAAGACAACAAATGAACATACAGAGGTGGAAAAAGGTATTTAGTCAGCCACCAATTGTGTAAGTTCTCCCACTTAAAGATGAGAGGCCTGTAATTTTCATCATAGGTACACTGTTGTCATAAGGCCGCAGATGAGGAGAACAAATCCAGAAAATCACACTGTAGGATTTTTAATGAATTTATTTGCAAATTATGGTGGAAAATAAGAGACATGTAACTTTTTTTTTTAAGAGGCTCCTCTGTCCTCCACTCGTTACCTGTATTAATGTAATGGCACCTGTTTGAACTTGTTATCAGTATAAAAGACACCTGTCCACAACCTCAAACAGTCACACTCCAAACTCCACTATGGCAAAGACCAAAGAGCTGTCAAAGGACACCAGAAACAAAATTGTAGACCTGCACCAGGCTGGGAAGACTGAATCTGCAATAGGTAAGCAGCTTGGTTTGAAGAAATCAACTGTGGGAGCAATTATTAGGAAATGGAAGACATACAAGATCACTGATAATCTCCCTCGATCTGGAGCTCCACGCAAGATCTCACCCCGTGGGGTCAAAATGATCACAAGAACGGTGAGCAAAAATCCCAGAACCACACGGGGGGACCTAGTGATTGACCTGCAGAGAGCTGGGACCAAAGTAACAAAGCCTACCATCAGTAACACACTACGCCACCAGGGACTCAAATCCTGCAGTGCCAGATGTGTCCCCCTGCTTAAGCCAGTACATGTCCAGGCCCGTCTGAAGTTTGCTAGAGAGAATTTGGATGATCCAGAAGAAGATTGGGAGAATGTCATATGGTCAGATGAAACCAAAATATAACTTTTTGGTAAAAACTCAACTCGTCGTGTTTGGAGGAGTTGCAGCCAAAGAACACCATACCTACTGTGAAGCATGGGGGTGGAAACATCATGCTTTGGGGCTGTTTTCTGCAAAGGGACCAGGACGACTGATCCGTGTAAAGGAAAGAATAAATGGGGCCATGTATCGTGAGATTGAGTGAAAACCTCCTTCCATCAGCAAGGGCATTGAAGATGAAACATGGCTGGGTCTTTCAGCATGACAATGATCCCAAACATACCGCCCGGGCAACGAAGGAGTGGCTTCGTAAGAAGCATTTCAAGGTCCTGGAGTGGCCTAGCCAGTCTCCAGATCTCAACCCCATAGAAAATCTTTGGAGGGAGTTGAAAGTCCGTGTTGCCAAATACTTATTTTCCATCATAATTTGCAAATAAATTCATAAAAAATCCTACAATGTGATTTTCTGGATTTTTTTCTTCTCATTTTGTCTGTCATAGTTGAAGTGTACCTATGATAAAAATGACAGGCCTCTCATCTTTTTAAGTGGGAGAACTTGCACAATTAGTGGCTGACTAAATACTTTTTTGCCCCACTGTAGCACACAAGCTAATTTCTCCTGAAAACAGAGATAAAATATGTGTTCCATATCCATTACGTGGTTGTTGCTTTAAGTTAAAGGGAAGCTCTGGGACACAGCACAGCAGCAGTTTCACCATTAACGACTTGGCCATGTTTGATTTCCTACAGGCTCAAGGACAGTTACAGTGTAACCCCTCCCGTAAATGACTTGTGTGTGTGTGGTCCACATTCTAGAAAGAACCACTTCAAAATGTTGGATTCCATCCTGCGGCAGACCACCAAACCAGGAGTACATAGTATCCACTGGTATTATTGTATCATTGCATTGGCTATGTCTGAATTAGCAACCCATCAGGTCTTTTGACTCTGTGTGAGGCCATATAGGGTCAAAAGTAGTGCACTAGGGCACTGGTTCCTCCCCCTCAATCATTGGGGAACATCCCACACCTTTCTCCCCCTGCGAGAAAGGTGTGGGATTTCTCCCCCAACTTAAGAGTAAGTTCCCTAAAACAATAAAGGAACCACCCCCATTTCTGCCGGAGCCACGTCCCCCCCCCCATCATATGTACCCACCTGCATTTCCCCCTTCTCGCCAGGGGCAGCGGGTTTGGCAGCCTCTGTGGCGGTGTTCTTCACACTCTCCTTACTGCAGTGGACCAGCACCTCTACCACGTATAGAGGGTCTGCGTCACCCGTTATGGCCTGGAGGGAAACAATCACATACCCTCAACATGGGTGCAACACTAAGCATTATGGGGTAGCCTGAAGGACAACAAATGCATAGAAACACATGCTATAAAAACACACGCTATAACACAAGGTGTATCTGCATTGCATTTAGTTTTAATACCAAAAAATAAAAAAAGGTTGTGTTTTCACAGATCCTTTCTGATAACATTCAACATAATCAAAATTACCTTGACATTTGACTTCTTCGAGAAATTAACAACCACACCCCACCCAAAGTCAGCATCTTCGTTTTTGACCTGGAAAATAGTTCAACATTATAGGCACGTCTGTATGTACAACAAACGCTCATATTGTTCCTTATCTCAGAAAAACAACATTGAAAAAACAAACATTTTTTATCTGAGTAAGCCCTTTTGAACAGCACATGAAGGCTAAAGAACGGCGGTGTACATTTTGTCTTTGGGCTGTGCTACATAGTAAGTATTTGAGTTGGTGGTATGAGTGGTATTTGGGTCTCTAACCTTGACCAGTCTGCCAGGCTGGAGGAAGGGAAGACAGTATTTTGGTTTGTGGATGAAGTCCTCTATCTCCTTGCTCAGTTTGGCCAGCTGTTGGCGGATCTTATAATAGGTCACCACACTCTCCTCGTTGGGGATCTCTATGGCGTTGTACATCTCTTCCAGCTTCGCCATCTCTGTGGACATCAGAGGAAAGGCAGTTGTACACACAGAAATAGAATTACTAGAATGGGAACGCACATCAATAGAGCGGGGATTCCCGTTCTGGTAATTCTGCCAGAACGGGAATATCAGCAGCTCACACCGATGAATGATATACACAGACATTCTAATAAATGTCTGCTCTCGCTAAAATTACTGTGTGTCGCAAGTTCGATGGATCGCGGTGATTCTGCCCGAAGATTTGTTTGTGGTTTGTCAAGGATAGGGAATTTGGAATGAGAAGCTGTTATTTCTGATACTATACAGACATCAACACGTCTGACTTTTTGAACTGCTAAATCAGATTCTTTGCATACAAATTGACAATTGATACTATTCTCACCCATCAGACTGTCAATTTAATCTCGTTTTTAGGCCAACTATTGTTATAAATGTGTGAAATTAGTTTGGATATAGTTTAGGTGTAGTTTCAAGCTGACTGCCAGAGAATGACGGACAGGGGGAGAAATTACATGTTCTCTTAAACTGCTTGGAACACATTCTTTTTGTGATATTAAGATTCAAACAATGTCGGTGTTTTGAAACAGACGCGTTCAGGAAAAGTGAAGAACAGGCGGAGACGTGACTTAAAATGGTAAGAGTAATGAAACATGTTTTAAAAAGCACATTTGGCTGGAGTCAACATGACACTCTAAAGTTAAGAGGATCAAGAATACACCAGCAAGTAGGCAACATGAAAACATGTCTTTGTAAAGCTTTGCACTATATTTGACCAAACCATAATCAGCGGAACAGTCTACCGAATCAATCTGATCTATTCTCTTGAATAAAGCACAAGGACTGGAGTAAAGCACTAGGACTGGAGTAGGTAGGCCTGTATTCTGTACTCACTCTCTACGACCCCGGGCACAGCCCTGTAGTGCTGAAACTGGTAGAAAGACTTCTCCAGCATGTACTCCGGGTTGATCTCCTCCACCCGCAGCAAGTTGAGAACCATGTTGTAGGTGAGGTGGAAGGCACTGTTCAGAGGGTCTGCCGAGCCCTGGGGTGGGAGAAAGGTGGAAGACGGGAGAGAGGTTAGGTTTAGACAGATCAAACGTATTCAGCAGGGTGAGCACGATGTTGTAGCTCAGGCGGAGCAGGGGAGAGAGGACGATGGTCACTCTCTTCTCCCCCCCTCTCCTACTCTGAAAGCAGAGTAACTCAGTGAACGGGACAAAAGACCCAAGTCATGTTTTTCCATGACGAACATTGATCATCAATTGAGTGAATTGAAATGGAGTGTTTGGATAACCCTGTTCATAAGGACAGCCGAGCAACTCAGGGAACAGTTTAAACTTAACACACCTTGAATCAGTCAAACATTGTCACCACGTCCTACTCTGACAAGTCCTCTAGTTAGGGACTGAAACATGGAGTTTGGATCCCCCATTAAAATCAACACAAGCTGATGGTGAGTGACTAAATGTACCAAATTGTGAAATCACATTACAACAGAAAAAGTTATCCATTCTCCAAGGAAATGTTTGAGGCCACTTGTCTATGAAGCCAAGGGCAGTTGGAGTTTCTCAGAATCTTTCAGTTGTGGTTTCCAGAAAGCGATTACAACAGTACAGTAAGAAGATGAATGATATCTACTCCAGAGCAGCCAGATGTCTCATTAAAACACATTCCTGACAGTAATCTGTCATGTGTTAGCCAGTGTATTCCACAAACACATGAAGTAGCCAGCCAAATAGATAAAGTAGCTCGCCAGGACCCCCCGGGCAGTAAGCCCCCCCCCCCCCAGCGGGTTTAAGAATTGTTTGCTAAAAATATTTTTGGTGCCCTCTGGTACCTTCTAATGCCTTTATACCATCAGAAATACACAGCAAAATGACTGAATACTTTGAGTTGCCCTCAGACTGGACACATTTTGTGTGCTATTGTTTACCATTTCAAATAGTGAACTTCACTGTATTGTTAGTTTTGTGGGATTTGTCTAGGCCTGTATGATAAGGACTACTTTTTAAGCAAGAGAACATGGACTGGACACATTTTGTGTGCTATTGTTTACCATTTCAAATAGTGAAATTCACTGTATTGTTAGTTTTGTGGGATTTGTCTAGGCCTGTATGATAAGGACTACTTTTTAAGCAAGAGAACATGGACTGGACACATTTTGTGTGCTATTGTTTACCATTTCAAATAGTGAACTTCACTGTATTGTTAGTTTTGTGGGATTTGTCTAGGCCTGTATGATAAGGACTACTTTTTAAGCAAGAGAACATGGACTGGACACATTTTGTGTGCTATTGTTTACCATTTCAAATAGTGAAATTCACTGTATTGTTAGTTTTGTGGGATTTGTCTAGGCCTGTATGATAAGGACTACTTTTTAAGCAAGAGAACATGGAACTAAAAGAAAATGAATTGCCACAATGTTTGTTCTTCAAATTATGCATTTTATTCAAACAGAATAGCCTTAGCTAACTTTAAAAATGTAAATTAAAAAAATACAATTGTGCGATGGGCACTTTCTCTAATGGGAAAATGGGTCTCTAAAATAAACAGAGCAGATGTTCAATTCAGTTCTGGGTCCACACATGTTAAGAGATAGAACAAAGTCAGTTCAATTAGTGAAAGAATTTCAAATAGTGTGCAACTTTGGGAATGGCAGTAAGTCAGTTGTAAAAATGAAATGTAACAGAGTCTGCTGACTTGCCCAGGCTTCAAGCTTCCTGAGGAATTCTCAGCTATCTGCAAAACTGGTATGTTTGAAGAACGAAGCAGGTGTTAATCATGAGCTTCGCTACAAAGAAAGCAGCAGTTGACTACTCTGACACTGATTAAATGAATTAGATACATCAGTATCTTTGAAAATACCATATAGAAGTAAATGTTTCTTAACACAATTCAATTGATTTTCTTTTATCATATTTTGGACCAGAGTGAGGCTATTGCTCTACTAGCCTAACAATTTATCTGCGGATAATCGCCAAAAAGCTCACCAGTATGCAAATTAGGGAACCAAATGAATGGCTCGCTTACCAACGCGATTGGCTACTGACAAGTCACTCACTTTAACGTCACTGCCTGCCTGGCAAGTCCTGATGGACCTCAGATCGAAAATACAAAACGAGATGTTTAGTTGACTTGTCCCGGTGCGATACCATGGACACGTAAACTACATTGAATGATTTATAAAATGGCAAGGACATGACAGCGACCTCAGTCAGTACAGTAATAGCCTACGCACCAGCACTTGGTGGCTGCATATGAAATACACGATAGAAAATAAATGAAAGTGCCAGAAAATAGGATAAGTGAATTTCGACTCATCGTTCCCACATTATATGGGACGTGCAGATCGACTCACAGACGAAGGAGCATCATGCCCTCCCCCTCCGTGTAAAGAAATTTGAGTTCAACCACCACAGCGTCAACACACACACACCCAGGTACCAGGAGGAACAGACAACAGACTGTCAAACCATCAGTGTTTCCCTGTCATCGCTCACTTTGTGACTGACAGGCACCTGTCCTATCTATAAATCTCACATCGCAGACTTATTTTCTTACTTATGAATTAACTAGGCTACTTTTCAATTCGCATCACTTATTTTAGCAGGAGGGGGCTCAGCCAAGTTATTTTCTGACTTGGCCATTTTTTAAAAATACAATTCGCTAGTTAATTTAATTGGGAAAAGTATCCGGCTAAAAATGGTGTATAGTCGACAGTGGAAAGCAGGAAAATACGGGTTAAGCCCAAGATTAACTGCCTTTGTTGTCTGTGAAAGATGGTGTTGTGCAAGCCTTAAGACGCTTCAACCAACAACACAAGGGACCAGGAAGAGATGGAGGACAGACCGTTCCCCAGAGAGAACCCGCTTCAACCCAGGACCAACGACACAAGGGACCAGGAAGAGATGGAGGACAGACCGTTCCCCAGAGAGAACCCGCTTCAACCCAGGACCAACGACACAAGGGACCAGGAAGAGATGGAGGACAGACCGTTCCCCAGAGAGAACCCGCTTCAACCCAGGACCAACGACACAAGGGACCAGGAAGAGATGGAGGACAGACCGTTCCCCAGAGAGAACCCGCTTCAACCCAGGACCAACGACACAAGGGACCAGGAAGAGATGGAGGACAGACCGTTCCCCAGAGAGAACCTCTACAATACAGGACCACCTAAATGGAAAGAACGTTTTGCGCTTTGGTGTTTCAGGCTTGCAAGCCAGTTAACCAAACCAAGGCTCCAAGGGTCCCTGATTGTATTAAGACTCCCTAAAGACTTGAGGTTTGAACACGAGAGTCAGTTAATCAAACCAAGAGCTGATAGATCCCTGATTATATCAAGACTAAGGATTCCCTATAGGTTAGGAGAAGTGTTTGGCTGAGGCTGAGTGAGTGTGTACTTGCAAATGACCTGAAGGTCAGGAATGAGCTACAGTTTAGGGGAAGTGTTTTTCTACACAGGCATGTCTATCTGTCCTTGTCTCTCTCTGCTCTGTGTGTGCGCGTGTAAATGACCCGAGGGTCGGGAAGTAGCTCTGTGACCCAGTAGAGAACCCCAAAACGACCGACTCACTCCATTACTGCGGCTCAGGAGAATATTAGGGTTCTTGGCTCCGGTTGTGCTTGTAAACCCCTGCCCTCTCTTCCCTCCCTCTGTGCAATCATTCATAGAGCCTGTACGTCACCCGGACAGTGTGTGGAGGGGAGGACTGCGTCGTTTTAAAAACACTAGGGGAGATGTCTTGGCCCGAGAACCATTGTGAGATCATCGCAGCAGGGGTTAGGATCAGTGCTGAAAGTGTTGTACAACTGGACTACTAGGTGTTCTGGGACTCATATAGTGTACATGTTCTATAACCCATAAAATGAAAGATATCAGATCAATGCCAGCAGGCATCCCAATCATTCATATGTGTGTATTGACATTCTGTACACACACACACAGAGAAAAGTTATGAGGATGATCCTTCTGTTTGAAAATGACACACACACAGCTGTTTTTCAAAGCCCCAGTGTGCTGTGTTTTGTCAGTACCTTAAGCAGCTGTTTCCCAATTGCAGGGCTCATCTTCTCATCCACCATGAAGATGACGATACCCCTCTCATCCATCCCTCTCCTGCCAGCTCGACCGGACATCTGGATGTACTCACCAGATGTGATCTAACACAGAGACAGAGAGCACAGCACATAAATATTGTCACTAATAATAGTCACAGCTGTCAAAACACACATGCTTGCTCGCTCACAGACACACAAATAGCAGCCACGTCAATATTCACACATGCATGGACATCTTTTGCGTGGGAGAAGTAGTTCAGAAATGTGGAGCTAGTACCAATGACAGAAGGTAAACTATTTGGCCTAACCGTCATTAGAAATGTGTACGGAATCAGATTAATTTACTCAAATAAAGGCCAATTCTCTTTTAGATGTCAAATGCATTCCTCTGAAACAAAACCAGAACAGTGAGTGGAGGTTTGTGGAGGATCCGCAAGTCAATATTAAGGTGTTAAGTTTTGTACACACACACAACCAGTCAAAAGTTCACATTCTCGTTCAAGGGTTTTTCAAACTGTTTACCATTTTCTACGTTGTATAATAACACAAAAGACATCAAAACTATGAAATAACACATATAGAATAATGTAGTAACCAACAAAAAGTGTTACACAAAAAACATGTTATATGGGAGATTCTTCAAAGTAGCCACCCTTTGCCTTGACAGCTTGGCATTCTCTCAACCAGCTTCCTGAGGTAGTCACCTGGAATGCATTTACATTAACAGGTGTGCTTTGTTAAAAGTGAATTAGTGGAATCGCTTTCCTTCTTAATGCGTTTGAGCCAATCAGTTGTCGGGGTGGTATACAGAAGACAGCCCTATTTGGTAAAAGACCAAGTCCGTATTAGGGCAAGCAGAGCTCAAATTAGCCAAGAGAAACAACAGGCCATAATTACTTTAAGACATGAAGGTCAGTCAATGCAGAACATTTCAAGAACTTTTACAATTTCTTCAAGTGCAGTTGCAAAAACCATAAAGCGGTATGATGAAACTGGATCTCATGAGGACCGCCACAGGAAAGGAAGACCCAGAGTTACCTCTGAGGAGGATAAATTCATTAGAGTTAACTGGATCTCATGAGGACCGCCACAGGAAAGGAAGACCCATAGTTACCTCTGCTGCAGAGAATAGGTTAGGTTAGAGTTAACTGCACCTCAGAAATTGCAGCCCAAATAAATGCTTCAGAGTTCAAGTAACACAAATCAACTGTCAGTTGGACAGTTGATTTGTGTTACTTGAACTCTGTGAAGCATTTATTTGGGCTGCAATTTCAGTCAGTTGGACTGTGTGAATCAGACCTTCATGGTCAAATTGTTGCAAAGAAACCAATCCTTTTATTTTTATTTTACCTTTATTTAACTAGGCAAGTCAGTTAAGAACAAATTCTTATTTTCAATGACTGCCTCGGAACAGTGTTCAGGGGCAGAACGACAGATTTGTACCTTGTCAGCTCTGGGATTTGAACTTGCAACCTTCCGGTTACTAGTCCAACGCTCTAACCACTAGTCTACCCTGCCGCCCCACTAAAAGGACACCAATAAGAAGAAGACTTGCTTGGGCCATGAAACATGAGCAATGGACATTAGACCGGTGGAAAACTGGCCTTTGGTCTGATGAGTCCAAATTGTAGATTTTTGGTTCCAACCGCCAAGTCTTTGTGGGACGCAGAGTAGGTGAAGGGATGATATCCACATCTGTGGTTACCACCGTGAAGCATGGAGGTGGTGGAGTGATGGTGCTTTGATGGTGACAGTCTGATTTATTTTAAATTCAAGACACACGTAACCAGCATGGCTACCACAGCACTCTGCAGCAATACGCCATCCAATCTGGTTTGCGCTTAGCGTGACTATCATTCGTTTTTCAACAGGACAATGACCCAACACACCTCCAGGCTGCATAAGGGCTATTTGACCAAGAAGGATCACGATCCAAAACAGGACAACGACCCTAAGCACACAGCAAAGACAACTCAGGAGTGGTGTCCTTGAGTGGCCCAGCCAGAGCCCAGACTTAAACCCGATCAAACATCTCTGGAGGGACTGAAAAATGGGTGCGCAGCAACACTCCCCATCCAACCTGACCTTGAGAGGATCTGCAGAGAAAAAAGTCCTGAGTCGGAATGCTTATGCAAATGCAATCGTTTCTTTTTTTTTAATTATCAATTTGCGGGGCATTGTGTGGACATTAAGGGGAAAAAATGATATATTTTAGAATAAGGCTGTAATGTAACAAAATGTGGAAAAAGGGTTCTGAATACTTTCCGAATGCATTGTGTGTGTGGTGTGTGATGATTATTTACCTGTTATGATGGTTATTTTATTTTCATTTTACCTTTAACTTAGTTAAGAATAAATTCTTATTTTCAATGACGGCCTAGGAACAGTGGGTTAAATGCCTTTTTCAGGGGCAGAACGACAGATTTGTACCTCGTCAGCTCGGGGATTTGATCGTGCAACCTTCCGGTTACTAGTCCGACGGTCGTCATCCATAACCGTAGGTTATACGGTAATTGTGCCAGCATAGTTGCAACGTGCACTAACACCTCTTCAGAACATTAACATGGAGAAGAGTTGCAACGGCTTGATTTGCCACTTGGTTTATAAACCCTCTGCTTTACTAAAGCTGCCTGCCACACATGGCCCTGATTAAATCACCAGATTCCATTTGGTCTCGGACATAAACATTACTGGCTCTGCCACGAACGCGCTAATCCAAACAGTTCCTTTTATGCCTTTGTCAAGCAGATTCAATTCTAATCTCTTGGGCATTGTTGGTGCTCTACAACATTTGGTCCCAGGTTTAACACTGGCACGGGTCTAAACTCCCTCCTTAAATCTCGGAGATACTCGCACACACCATGACAGAGCCAGAGGAGAGCTAAGAGGGGGCAGTCACCCCGTGAAGGGGCCCTGGATCTCTCCTTTTTGCTTCGTGATGGGAGGGTTGGAGGGAGAGGAGGAAGGAAGGCCTTGACTGCATGCGTGGTGTTCTGGCATCAGTTCTCCCAGATGTTCCTCATAAGCCTCTTGGACAACCGTTTCCTTTTTTCTCTCTCCCGCTCTCTATCCAGCGAGCAATCGCTCTCTCCCCATCCCAGAGCCAAAGGGGTAATAATCCAGCCCCTTTATTCCCAACAGCTTGATTCACGACCGGTCCTGTGACCCCCAGCTCCTCACATAAACAATACGTGGCTGTTTATCTTTGTCAGAGCTTCCCTGGCTCCCGCCCCATGGCTTTATAAAGGCGTCGCACAAACACGCAGCGGAAATGAGGAAGCCTCAAGATGAAAAGTCAAAACAGAGAGAGATCTGCACTACATCAAGTTAACCCTGGGTTCATCTGTCAGTCTGGTTGCAATATAGCAGGGATTACCCAGATTGAGACACATGTACTGTGTTTATCCAAACCTAATGATGGCTATTAATCATTCCAGGGAGTGATGAAACTAGGGCTGTGGCGGTAATTACATTTTGTCAACCGGCGATTGTCAAGCAAATAACTGTCTCAAACACATTTAGCTTCTCCTAGCTTCCACGTATAGCCTACAAGCCACTGATGCAGAACTTTGAAACATCTACATTTCACATTTAGCTTCTCCTAGCTTCCACGTATAGCCTACAAGCCACTGATGCAGAACTTTGAAACATCTACATTTCACATTTAGCTTCTCCTAGCTTCCACGTATAGCCTACAAGCCACTGATGCAGAACTTTGAAACGTCTACATTTCACATTTAGCTTCTCCTAGCTTCCACGTATAGCCTACAAGCCACTGATGCAGAACTTTGAAACATCTACATTTCACATTTAGCTTCTCCTAGCTTCCACGTATAGCCTACAAGCCACTGATGCAGAACTTTGAAACATCTACATTTCACATTTAGCTTCTCCTAGCTTCCACGTATAGCCTACAAGCCACTGATGCAGAACTTTGAAACATCTACATTTCACATTTAGCTTCTCCTAGCTTCCACGTATAGCCTACAAGCCACTGATGCAGAACTTTGAAACGTCTACATTTCACATTTAGCTTCTCCTAGCTTCCACGTATAGCCTACAAGCCACTGATGCAGAACTTTGAAACATCTACATTTTAAAAAGTCTAATAAATTAAATGCATCACAATAAATCCATTATTTTATTTTAGACAGGTCTAAAGAAACATGATATGAAGAAAATGTAGTCTACTTCAGAAGAACAGAATAGCATAATCTGCATTGTCCTGATGTTAGGTCCTGATCTGATTAGCTTTCTTACATGGCACATATTGCACTTTTACTTTCTTCTCCATCACTTTGTTTTTGCATTATTTAAACCAAATTGAACATGTTTCATTATTTATTTGAGGCTAAATTGATTTTATTGATGTTTTATATTTAAATGTTTTAATAATATTAAGTTAAAATAAGTCTTCATTCAGTATTGTTGTAATTGTCATTATTACAAATAAATGTATTTTATTATTATTAATTTATTTTATTAAATCGGCCGATTAATTGGCATTGGCTTTTTTTTTTTTATCATAAATCGGTCGACCTCTACTAGCAACCTTGTGGTTACTGGCCCAACACTCTAACCACTATGCTTCCTGTCGCCCCTGATTACCGTGACTAAACAGTCACTTGGAATTTGACTGCCATCATGACTCGTTACCGCTACACCGGCGGTCACAAGGTCACCGTAACAGCCCTAGATGAAACTGTGTAATGAATCAAATGCACCCATGAGTCAGTCAGTCACTAACATAATGATATGACCCGGTCTTTACTAATGTGACACAATCCCAGTCCTGGGTTTAGCCAGTCAAACAGGAGGGACTGAGGACATTGGAAAGATCAACTGGACACTTCATTGACTGGAAGGGGAATACTAGGGGGTTATGCTACTCCATGCAAAATACATTGGTTGTCACTCAACTAATAAAGCCTAATATTGCGCAAGTCATTTTACAAACATTTGTATGCTGAAGGAGTACAAGATACAGAATAGGCCAATCTCATTGGTCAGCGCAAGAAGCTGCTCACAGCGCGCAGTTTGACTAGGCCTGGGGATGTCCGGCATGCAAATGATTTGTAGATCAATGAGAGTCAACACAATTTCAATTACATGCTTAGTTCCTCACAGAAGGTATTTTCGGAAGGTACAGTAATATGTGCAAAACATTTTAGTGAACCAGCGATTCTAACGTTCGAATCGATGGTTTGTGGTCCCGAGGACAGATGCACTCGTAACCCGGACCGATGTACATCGGTGAATCTTTACATCCCTAATGATAAAGTAGTAGTAGTAGTAATTAACAGAAGGCTTTTTGTAAAGGAGTATTACCCAGCGGAAGTCTTTGCCATCAAACTTGCGTGCGTTGGTGAACAGGACAGTTCGGGCGGGCATGTTAATGCCCATGGCAAAGGTCTCTGTGGCAAACAAGGCCTGTGGAGAGAGGATAATATCACATTCAACATACTTACTCCTATTGAAACACAAAGCAAGGCCTTCGGGTTATAGCCTTTTCACACGACAGAGCTGAGATGAGCAGAGCTGTACTGGCCTTGTTATGCATCCATAATAGTTGCTGGAACGACAATATCTGAGCCAGCACAGAATAGTGAGTGAAAACGGTTGGTATAATTCAATGAGAGATCCAGGTGAGCTCCAGACAGGCCTACCTTGAGAAGCCCCTCAGAGAACAGGATCTCGATAGTTTCCTTTAGGATGGGGAGTAGTCCTCCATGATGAATCCCTATACCTCTCTTCAATAGAGGCAGGACGTGCTCCACCTGGAAACACACAGCAAGAATAATCAGACATTTGATTAACAACACATTTCTTGTCAACGGTAGCACAAAGATATGCCAAAGATAGCAGAACAAAGCCAAAGCTGGCACAGTCTACAATAGAAGTGAAGCCATACAACAATCAAGTAAGATCAAATGTATACAAAAGCTGCTCACACTAGCATGAGGCAGCAATCCATCTTAAGGACATGTGCCTGTCCTCCTCTGACCCTTAACAAGCCTGCGGCCTTCTCCTGACATCTGTACTGCTTTACAAAATAACGACCACCGCTGAGTCTAACGAAACTGCACTATGAGAGACAACCCGCACAGAAGAACAAATCCAATACAGCCTGACCTTACGGCATCAAGGGAACGAAAATAGTGTGTGTGTGTGTGTGTGAAATCAAAGCCACCAGAAGGAGCCACAAAGAGTGTGTGGGAACTTTTACAGTGCCCTCTTAAAAAGCTACTTACATAGAACCTCCAAAATAAGCTCACTATAAAGACACTAACAGCTTAGGCAATTAAAGTCACAGTTCTGAAAACTTAGGACACTAAAGAGGCCTTTCTACTGACTCTGAAAAACACCAAAAGAAAGATGCTCAGGGTCCCTGCTCATCTGCGTGAACGTGCCTTAGGCATGCTGCAAGGAGGCACACTGCCCAGTCATGTGAAATCCGTAGTTCAGGGCCTAATGAATTTATTTAAATTGACTTTATTCCTTGTATGAACAAAACTCAGTAAAATAGTTGAAATTGTTGTGTTTATATTTTTCAGTATATTTTCAAATCAATCAATGAGAAGTACTCACCTGGGGCAGCTTCTTGTCATCGTCTGACAGACAGTCTATGGCATTGTTGAACACCTCCTCCACCAGCTTCTTCTCCTCATCTGGAAAAACAAACGGAACAGATTTACATATTCATTCACACATTTAATTAACAAATCAGACGTGTGTATTGTGCATTCTGCCACCTGACCGATAGAGGAGTCACTCAAAAGCTAAACGTTATCCTTCTGACAGAGCAGTGAGTGTGTTTTGTTCTGTCCGAGGCTGTTGAATACTTTGTAGAAATACAGAAAAGTACTCATGCTTGATATGGATTCAACGTCATTGGAAGACAAAGTCGTTTGGATGTGATAAGAGTACGTCTTAGCTTCTCAGCCATCCTCCAACCACAATTCGATGGTGTAAAAGAAATCGATTGAGAAAGAGATGCGGAATTCAGCCCCATTCTGTGTGATTCATGCAGGCTTTGTAGGTCTGATGCAGATCCATATTTTCCACACCACAAAGACTAAGCCACAGGTGTCAAACTCATTCCAAGGAGCGCCTGCACTTTGAGTTGAGTTTGAGTTTATTTTTATTTTTACAGGGACAGTGCACATTAATCAACATTTCAGTAAAAGTGCCGGTTTTAGCCAACCGGCTAATTTTCAACCGCAGTCCCTGGGCAGGTTATTAAAAACAATTACAATATAGACAATAGCAACATAGAACAAGCAAGACATAGCAACATAGGACAAGCAAGACATAGCATACAGACAGAGCGAGCAACATAGAACAAGCAAGACGTAGCATACAGACAGAGCAGCATAAAACAAAAAGCAGCAAGACAAAATTCATAAAAGCAACAAAGTGTTTCCACACCTCACAAGCTACAGACAACAGACAACATGGAGTGGCAACACACAGCTAGGGACCATGTTCACAAATCTGATTGACCTTTAGCCTTGTCTTCAAGCATTTTGTGAAAGTGTGATATGTGGTGCAGTTATGTGTGTCTGATGGCAGTGTATTCCAGACATGGGAAGCTCTCACAGAGAATGCAGATTTACTAAAGGTGCTTTTCCTTAGGGGAACTATACAGTCACCTCTCATGGCAGACCTTGTGGATCTGCTGCCATATGTCTGGGTTTTCTGTTTAACAAAAATATTGAGTGGAGGGGGAGCCAGGCCATTGAGGATCTTGAATACAAGACATGCGTCGGTGTATTGCACAAGATTTTCCCAACTCAAGAGCTCATGCTTTCTAAGGATGTGACAATGATGATGGCTATTGGGCTTCCTATCAAGCACTTTGAGAGCCTGTTTGTAGACAGACTGAATAGGTTTTAATGTTGTACAGCAAGCTTGGGCCCAACTAGTCAAGCAGTATGTTAAGTGGGGGAGTATCATAGATTTGAAGTACAGTTTTCTGTAGTCAAACAATTTCGTATAAATCGGAACTTTCACGCCTCCCTTGTACTTAATTGACCAACCAAGGACACTCATTTGTTGGAACTCCCCTCACCTGGTTGCCTAGGTGTTAATTGGACAGGAAATAAACAAGCAGACACTCGGCCCTCAATGGAAAGGGTTTGGTGTAAGCCAATGTGCATCAGAGTGTGCCTCTCCTCACCCTCCACCCAACTGCCTGTCACAGATGTAGGCCTAACCAGAGCTGACTAGTTGAGAAATGGTTCCTCAGGTTATTGCTAGAGGACGACCGATTAATCGGCATGGCCAATTAATTATGGACGATTTCAAGTTTTCATAACCATCGGTAATCTGCCTTTTTGGACACCAATTATGTCCGATTACATTGCAACCCATTAGGAAACAGGTGGTCAGCCTGCAGTTACGCGAGTGCAGCGTCAAAAGGACCTTGGGGCTGCAAGGAGCCACGGTAAGTTGCTAGCTAGCATTGAACTTATCTTATAAAAAACAATCAATCTTCACATAATCACTAGTTAACTACACATGGTTGATGATATTATCTTCACATAATCACTAGTTAACTACACATGGTTGATGATATTACTAGTTTATCTAGCATGTCCTGCGTTGCATATAATCAATGTGGTGCCTGTTAATTTATCATCGAATCACAGCCTACTTCGCCAAACGGGTGATTTAACAAAAGTGCATTCACAAAAAAAGCACATTCGTTGCACAAATGTACCTAACCATAAACATCAATGCCTTTCTTAAAATCAATACAGAAGTATATTCTTTTAAACCTGCATATTTAGTCAAAATAAATGCATGTTAGCAGGCAATATTAACTAGGGAAATTGTGTCACTTCTCTTGCATTCAGTGCAAGCAGAGTCAAGGTATATGCAACAGTTTGGGCCTCCTGGCTCGTTGCGAACTGTGTTTCTTCCTAACAAAGACCGTAATTAATTTGCCAGAATTTTACCTTATGACATAACATTGAAGGTTGTGCAATGTAACAGCAATATTTAAACTTAGGGTTGCCACCCGATCGACAAAATACGGAATGGTTCCGTATTTGACCATATTAATGACCAAAGGCTCGTATTTGTGTGTTTAATATAATTAAGTCTATGATTTGATATTTGAGAGCAGTCTGACTGAGCGGTGGTAGGCAGCAGCAGCAGGCTCGTAAACATTCATTCAAACAGCACTTTGCGAGCAGCTCTTAGCAATGCTTGAAGCACAGCGCTGTTTATGACTTCAAGCCTATCAACTCCTGAGATTAGGCTGGCAACATGATAGTGCCTGTAAGAACATCCAATAGTCAAACGTACATGAAATACAAATGCTATAGAGAGAAACAGTTGATGCGTCATAATTCCTATAATAACTACAACTTAACTGGGAATATTGAACCACCAGCTTTCATATGTTCTCATGTTCTGAAACGTTAGCTTTTTTCCATGGCACATATTGCACTTTTACTTTCTTTCTTCTCCAACACTTAGTTTTTGCATTATTTAAACCAAATTGAACATGTTTCATTATTTATGAGACTAAATAGATTTTATTGTATTATATTAAGTTAAAATAAAAGGGTTCATTGTTCATTCAGTATTCAGTATTGTTGTAACTGTCATTATTACAAAGATATATAAAAATTGTCTGATTAATCGGTATAGGCTTTTTTTTGGTCCTCCAATAATCAGTATTGGCATTGAAAATTAATAATCGGTCGACCTCTAGTTATTGCTGTTAAGTGTCCATAGTAAGGCTGTGCCATGGTCCACTGCTCCCCGAGAAGGCCTACACTGCAGTGAGGACAGTCCCAGGGCAGCAGTAAAACCACATGAACAGAATGACAGAACGAGAGAGCAAGCAAACAAACCACAGCCTACGGGCAGGCCACGTGGCTTACGTCAGCTCTCTGGCACTGGGCCCAAACGTAAACACGTTAAATACACACACGTAGACCTTCACATACACACACACATGCATTTCCACACACACAAACTAGTTTCCATCAGATGGAGACAAACTCATCTCAAGAGTAATATAATACACACACGGATACCGTTTTGGCTGAGATCTCATAACAGAAACAGTCACACGTTAAACTCTAAACACACAACTGCCATGCGACTACAGGCACAAGAGGTGCCCGAGTAGTGTGTAAAGTAGAGTGGTGTCAGCATGACAACACCAGCAATCCATAGTAACCAGGTCAGCACCAGAAAAGTATTCTAATTAATTATAAAGCCCATCTGTCTGATATGCTCTTTATATAACAGTGTGACTTCATCAGATAACCATTATATACTGAACAAAGATATAAACCGCGACATGTAAAGTGTTGGTCCCATGTTTCATGAGCTGAAATTAAAGATCCCAGAAATGTTCCATACGCACAAAAAAGCTTCTCACATTTTGTGCACAAATTTGCTGCCAAGATAAGCCATCCACCTGACAGGTGTGGCATGTCAAGAAGCTGATTAAACAGCATGATCATTACACAGGTGCACCTTGTGCTGGGGACAATAAAAGGCCATTAATAGAGCACTAAAATGTGCAATATTGTCACAACACAATGCCACAAATGTCAAGTTGAGGGAGCGTGCAATTGGCATGCTGAATGCAGGAATGTCCACCAGAGCTGTTGCCAGAGAATTGAATGTTTATTTCTCTACCATAAGATGCGTCCAACCTTTTAGAGAACTTGGCAGTACGTCCAACCGGCCTCACAACCACAGACCACGTGTAACCACACCAGCCCATACTTTACATTAGTGACGGTGATGTTGAAAGTGTTCTCCAGCTCCAAGTAAGACAACAGATGGCAACCTATGATTAAAAAAGCAAGCCATTTCATATTCAGGAAATGCAGGACTGATATTTTGATGGGCAACCTGGCGCGCTAGAGAATTTGACGACATCTTGGTGCATTTTGGGCTAAAGGCTATAATATGGATAAGGTCCTACTAAAATTTCACGGGTCTGACTACAGCATACTCTGGTTGTAAAGTGGTGCTATGCACTCAATATTTAAAAAATTAAGTAAAAAATACATAATGTACTCACAGAAAGCTGTAAGTCCCCATTACTAAAACAATGTTATTTGCTTTAAAAATATATGATTGTGCGTCTCAGAATGCATCTCTACCACCTCCGTGCGCAGGAGAGGGATTGAGAGTTTGCAGCAGTGAACAAGCACAGGCAGATACTTTCATAGCCTACGCAATATGTTGAGTCGTGCTATCATTGTTGACCAAATAACGGTTTTAGAACAATCTACCGGAATATTGTGTCGCAAAAATCACAGAAAGTTACAGACGGGTAAGAGGAAGGCTGCGTCGGTAATTTTCGGGTTTATCGTCAAAGTTCTAGTTAAGCGGCCCGAGCCAGTGTCACACAGCTGCCTTGCATGCAGAGTAAGCCATGCAGGCACCATAAGCCGCGTAAGTAAGCCATGACCGACAGTTCCATAAACACAGCCTAGAAACAAATATGTCATAAAAGATTAAAGCCCAGTCAGTTCATTAATTAAAAGAGAACGAGAGAGATGGAGAGAGAGAGAGAGAGAGTCAGAAGGGGGAGCGGAACGTGGCTCCAATTAGGCTACTACCACCCTCTTACACCACAGAGACATAATATAGCCTAAACCTGAACAGGCCAGCAGCTCTGTTTCTATAAAGACTACTAATATGAAACTACATCTTATCCCACAACAGTGCTGCAGCTTATTAAAAAATGGATTAAACGCTCATCTATTAAGTCATGTGATAAACAGGCATTAGGTTCAGAAGAGAGCAAGACTGAAAACAACAGTATTTGACTTCACATCATATAGGCACGTCACTCAATTCTTCGGAAAATCCTCAGTATAAACCACACCTCGTATAGTCAGATTGTTTGTTTGTGTAAGTAGCACATCTTACACCAGATGTGTCAGTGTGTTGCAAAGCAAAAACAAACTGAGCGAGCGAGAAACGCACAACGTCAAAATATTGCTCAAGTCTACTCCATTACAAACAGAATCCTCCTGTGGTCAGGATGGGGGGGGTAGAAACCTCTGTTGCCAAGGGCCTGGCTCCAGCCAAGCCAAGAGAAATCTGCTCCATCTTTATCAATACACTGTCGTCTCTCCTCCCTCCAGAGACCGACCGGGCAAATGAGAAAGTACAACACCCATATTCATATCAACTCGATGAGAGATCGTTCACATCATGCCCAGTGGAAAGAGAGCATTTGGCGTTCTTGGATGTTATACTTGACTTCATCGAAATCGCACACAAAAGCGTGACGATTCGCCAGCTACGCAGGGCGGACTCTGACACGCGCGTTCTTCACAGTTAGGCCTAACTAAATTAGATCTGCAGCCCAGATTCATCCTGCTGCTCAGGGTCATCTTGCAATGAATCAGCACAGGCTGCATAACCTACTGGCAAAGAGTGTGTAGTCAAGTATTGGGGGCAAATCTATGGCAGCGTCTGAAGAGACACCCTATTCCCTATATAATGCACTACTTTCAGTGGCGATGACTCAAATGGCACTATATAGGTAATAGGGTGCTGTATTCCCTATATAATGCACTACTTTCAGTGGCTATGACTCAAATGGCACTATATAGGTAATAGGGTGCTGTATTCCCTATATAATGCACTACTTTCAGTGGTGATGACTCATGATGCTATTTTATCGCCCCCAGAAACCTCCTTTTACTCTATGTTCCAGACGTTCTAGACGACCAATTCTCATAGCTTTTAGCCGTACCCTTATTCTACTCCTCCTATGTTCCTCTGGCGATGTAGAGGTGAATCCAGGCCCTGCAGTGCCTAGCTCCACTCCTATTCCCCAGGCGCTCTCTTTTGACGACTTCTGTAACCGTAATAGCCTTGGTTTCATGCATGTTAACATTAGAAGCCTCCTCCCTAAGTTTGTTCTATTCACTGCTTTAGCACACTCTGCCAACCCGGATGTTCTAGCTGTGTCTGAATCCTGGCTTAGGAAGACCACCAAAAACTCAGACATTTTAATTCCAAACTACAACATTTTCAGACAAGATAGAACTGCCAAAGGGGGCGGTGTTGCAATCTACTGCAAAGATAGCCTGCAGAGTTCTGTCCTACTATCCAGGTCTGTACCCAAACAATTTGAACTTCTACTTTTAAAAATCCACCTCTCTAAAAACAAGTCTCTCACCGTTGCCGCCTGCTATAGACCACCCTCTGCCCCCAGCTGTGCTCTGGACACCATATGTGAACTGATTGCCCCCCATCTATCTTCAGAGTTCGTGCTGCTAGGCGACCTAAACTGGAACATGCTTAACACCCCAGCCATCCTACAATCTAAACTTGATGCCCTCAATCTCACACAAATTATCAATGAACCTACCAGGTACCTCCCCAAAACCTTAAACACGGGCACCCTCATAGATATCATCCTAACCAACTTCCCCTCTAAATACACCTCTGCTGTCTTCAACCAAGATCTCAGCGATCACTGCCTCATTGCCTGCATCCGTAATGGGTCAGCGGTCAAACGACCGCCACTCATCACTGTAAAACGCTCCCTGAAACACTTCTGCGAGCAGGCCTTTCTAATCGACCTGGCCGGGGTATCCTGGAAGGATATTGATCTCATCCCGTCAGTAGAGGATGCCTGGATATTTTTTAAAAATGCCTTCCTAACCATCCTAAATAAACATGCCCCATTCAAGAAATTTAGAACCAGGAACAGATATAGCCCTTGGTTCTCCCCAGACCTGACTGCCCTTAACCAACACAAAAACATCCTATGGCGTTCTGCATTAGCATCGAACAGCCCCCGTGATATGCAGCTGTTCAGGGAAGCTAGAAATCATTATACACAGGCAGTTAGAAAAGCCAAGGCTAGCTTTTTCAAGCAGAAATTTGCTTCCTGCAACACTAACTCAAAAAAGTTCTGGGACACTGTAAAGTCCATGGAGAATAAGAACACCTCCTCCCAGCTGCCCACTGCACTGAAGATAGGAAACACTGTCACCACTGATAAATCCACCATAATTGAGAATTTCAATAAGCATTTTTCTACGGCTGGCCATGCTTTCCACCTGGCTACTCCTACCCCGGACAACAGCACTGCACCCCCAACAGCAACTCGCCCAAGCCTTCCCCATTTCTCCTTCTCCCAAATCCATTCAGCTGATGTTCTGAAAGAGCTGCAAAATCTGGACCCCTACAAATCAGCCGGGCTAGACAATCTGGACCCTTTCTTTCTAAAATTATCTGCCGAAATTGTTGCCACCCCTATTACTAGCCTGTTCAACCTCTCTTTCGTGTCGTCTGAGATTCCCAAAGATTGGAAAGCAGCTGCGGTCATCCCCCTCTTCAAAGGGGGGGACACTCTTGACCCAAACTGCTACAGACCTATATCTATCCTACCGTGCCTTTCTAAGGTCTTCGAAAGCCAAGTCAACAAACAGATTACCGACCATTTCGAATCTCACCATACCTTCTCTGCTATGCAATCTGGTTTCAGAGCTGGTCATGGGTGCACCTCAGCCACGCTCAAGGTCCTAAACGATATCTTAACCGCCATCGATAAGAAACATTACTGTGCAGCCGTATTCATTGATCTGGCCAAGGCTTTCGACTCTGTCAATCACCATATCCTCATCGGCAGACTCGACAGCCTTGGTTTCTCAAATGATTGCCTCGCCTGGTTCACCAACTACTTCTCTGATAGAGTTCAGTGTGTCAAATCGGAGGGTCTGCTGTCCGGACCTCTGGCAGTCTCTATGGGGGTGCCACAGGGTTCAATTCTTGGACCGACTCTCTTCTCTGTATACATCAATGAGGTCGCTCTTGCTGCTGGTGAGTCCCTGATCCACCTCTACGCAGACGACACCATTCTGTATACTTCCGGCCCTTCTCTGGACACTGTGTTAACAACCCTCCAGGCAAGCTTCAATGCCATACAACTCTCCTTCCGTGGCCTCCAATTGCTCTTGAATGCAAGTAAAACTAAATGCATGCTCTTCAACCGATCGCTGCCTGCACCTACCCGCCTGTCCAACATCACTACTCTGGACGGCTCTGACTTAGAATACGTGGACAACTACAAATACTTAGGTGTCTGGTTAGATTGTAAACTCTCCTTCCAGACCCATATCAAACATCTCCAATCCAAAGTTAAATCTAGAATTGGCTTCCTATTTCGCAACAAAGCATCCTTCACTCATGCTGCCAAACATACCCTTGTAAAACTGACCATCCTACCAATCCTCGACTTTGGCGATGTCATTTACAAAATAGCCTCCAATACCCTACTCAACAAATTGGATGCAGTCTATCACAGTGCAATCCGTTTTATCACCAAAGCCCCATATACTACCCACCATTGCGACCTGTACGCTCTCGTTGGCTGGCCCTCGCTTCATACTCGTCGCCAAACCCACTGGCTCCATGTCATCTACAAGACCCTGCTAGGTAAAGTCCCCCCTTATCTCAGCTCGCTGGTCACCATAGCATCTCCCACCTGTAGCACACGCTCCAGCAGGTATATCTCTCTAGTCACCCCCAAAACCAATTCTTTCTTTGGCCGCCTCTCCTTCCAGTTCTCTGCTGCCAATGACTGGAACGAACTACAAAAATCTCTGAAACTGGAAACACTTATCTCCCTCACTAGCTTTAAGCACCAACTGTCAGAGCAGCTCACAGATTACTGCACCTGTACATAGCCCACCTATAATTTAGCCCAAACAACTACCTCTTTCCCAACTGTATTTAATTTTAATTTATTTATTTATTTTGCTCCTTTGCACCCCATTATTTTTTTATTTCTACTTTGCACATTCTTCCATTGCAAAACTACCATTCCAGTATTTTACTTGCTATATTGTATTTACTTTGCCATCTTGGCCTTTTTTGCCTTTACCTCCCTTCTCACCTCATTTGCTCACATTGTATATAGACTTGTTTATACTGCATTATTGACTGTATGTTTGTTTTTACTCCATGTGTAACTCTGTGTCGTTTTATCTGTCGAACTGCTTTGCTTTATCTTGGCCAGGTCGCAATTGTAAATGAGAACTTGTTCTCAACTTGCCTACCTGGTTAAATAAAGGTAAAATAAAAAAAATAAAAAAAATGGCACTATATAGGTAATAGGGTGCTGTATTCCCTATATAATGCACTACTTTCAGTGGTGATGACTCAAATGGCACTATATAGGTAATAGGGTGCTGTATTCCCTATATAATGCACTACTTTCAGTGGTGATGACTCAAATGGCACTATATAGGTAATAGGGTGCTGTATTCCCTATATAATGCACTACTTTCAGTGGTGATGACTCAAATGGCACTATATAGGTAATAGGGTGCTGTATTCCCTATATAATGCACTACTACTTGAAGTCGAGCTTGGACACCTGCAGGGAGTATCGTTAGGCTATTAAACTGTATATTATTATGGGGATAACTATACCTGTGTTGAAGTCGAGCTTGGACACCTGCAGGGAGTATCGTTAGGCTATTAAACTGTATATTACTATGGGGATAACTATACCTGTGTTGAAGTCGAGCTTGGACACGCGCAGGGAGTATCGTTAGGCTATTAAACTGTATATTACTATGGGGATAACTATACCTGTGTTGAAGTCGAGCTTGGACACCTGCAGGGAGTATCGTTAGGCTATTAAACTGTATATTATTATGGGGATAACTATACCTGTGTTGAAGTCGAGCTTGGACACCTGCAGGGCGTAGGCCTCACACTCCTTCTTACTGAAGCTGAAGATGATGACCGGCTGGAAGTTCCGCTCCATGATCATTTTAACAATCTTAAACACGTTGGATAGCCCTAAAGAGAAACACAACCACGTCGAGAACAAAAAAAACAACCATTTTGAAACCCTAATTTAGATGACACTGACCCCTGACAAAACTACTCCCACAAATACTTCCGCTATTCTAAAATAACATAATGGTTTATCGGTCTTAGTCACACACACCTCGTGTCCCTCCTTTGCGCCCCTTGGGGTCCCATTTGCCCCCTCCGCTGCTGCCTCCAGAGTCACCCGTGTCTCTCAGCACCTGCATGGCCGTGTTGAAGTTGTCCTCCCTGAACTCTCCCTGGAGGAGACAAGCAAAGGATCAACAGCCAACTTTAACCCGACAGACAGTACACCAGGCAGACAAACTGGCCCCATTTCACATTCTGCAGCAAGCTGACTAAGATCGAACCACAACTCAGGTGGGTCTTGTGTGGTGAAGGATAACAATTATTTACAGCACGTTTTATTCCCTGTACCCTTGGTAGTGAGATTGTTGTGTTCAGTACCTAATGAGAGTAAACTCTCACCAAATTTTATTTGTTGAAAGTGTGGAATATGTCAGTGATGCAGGATGCATTCTAATCACAAATCGTGCGTGGGAATCTTCGGATATTATGCACATGGCCCCATTGTTCAGGAAACAACACATAGAGCTATTCCTGGAGGTGTGACTGGTCCGCACTCTAAGCTACTGATTGTATGTTTAACCTAGTACCTAACAGCATGTTTAGTCACTGACCCACATTGTACACCAAACCTAAATAGTGAAGTGAGTTTCCAATAAGCATGGTAGCACTAAGACGATTTAAATTCTACTGAATCTAAATTGACTAAAGATTATCTTAGTGCAATGATGCTTTTGGGAAACCCAGCCCTGCTCAACACAGCACTAGATCATCTTTATGGCTACATCAATTCAATTATTGTACAAGGAACCGAATGAAGTATATTTCCACTGACAGGCTGTGCATTATCTCTCTGTGTGTGTGTAGTAAATGCAGAATGTCATGTATTATTGTCCTAGTCAAGACCGAGGAAACCTCGAGCTGTGTGCGTTTCCTTACGTTCTCATCCACCACAAGGTGAAGTCCGTCGCCACCTGCTGGGAAGATGTAGTGCTGCAGGGGTGTGGGCCGGAAGTCAGTGTACACCACGTGACAGGGCTGCATGGGGACAGGTGGAAGTCAACAACATGAGCACCTAACGACAATCCCTGAAATTCTTTTCAACGATTTCGTTAAAACAATTACGCTTGATGCATGTCTATAACACAAACACGCTTACAAGAGACAAGAACAAGTCAATTGTATGAGCACCTGATGCTTGATGCACAAGTAAGCAGACTAGGGATATTTTTGGCTGTGTTTTCTCAGCCTTCGAAATGGAGAGGCCGGTGTTGTGGCCCTGCCTTTCTGCAGACTGAGGTTTACCTGGCAATGGAAGGAGACTGGACAGCCAAGGGGACAGCAGCTGATCACTAGACAGGGCAGAGCTAAGGGAAATCCCAACCAGGTCTTGACGAACCTTTGGACCTTTTAACGGTCACCCCGACACCTTGGCCCAAGCGAATCAAACCCCTTGACGAGGTCTCTAGTTGTTGGGTTAAGGTCGCTCCGTGGTAGCCTACACACATCGATACAAGTAAATACATTTATTTTGTCTTTACCTGTCTGTGGAGGTGGCAGATCCATTCAGCGAACTGCTTGGCGTTTGGGATGGTGGCAGACAGGAAGACATAGTGGACGTTGTCAGGAAGCAGGATGATGGTCTCCTCCCACACCACGCCACGCTCGGCATCTCTCATGTAATGGATCTCATCGAAGATGACCCAGGCCACCTCTCTCATGACCTCTGACCCTCGGTACAACATGCTCCTCAGGATCTGAAACACAGAAACAAATTAAATGTCAACATAATCAATCATTTTCAAACTAGACAGACTAGTAACACTAGAGAAAAATTTAAGTACAACTTAGTCATATTCTAGCTCAGCCTAAAGACAGTGGAGATTGTTGGCGAGAATAATGTAATTATAATGGGAAGCTGTAATGGCATACTTCGGTAGTCATGATGAGGCAGGAGGCGGTGGGGTTGATGGTGACATCACCGGTCATCAGGCCAACATCCTGGAACTCTTCGTACATCTCTCTGTACTTCTGGTTACTCAGGGCTTTGATGGGGCTGGTGAAGATGACCCTCTGCTTCTCCCTCAGAGCTAGAGCTATGGCATACCTGGATGAGGAAGGGAGAGGGCGGGAAAGTGAGTAAGAGGCTTTTTCTGGTGGGGGGGGGCAAAGCCAACGGCTTTTTTAGAGGTCCTCCCGTTGGCTGCGGTGACAATTTAGCTGTTTTAAGGCTAATTTCCTCAAATTCTACACATTTTGCAATTTCTTATGCTATTATAAGCGGAACATTAGAACAAAATAATTGCGGGGCCATGACAAAAAACACTCCTGAATGCATAATGTTGATTCTCTCCGACTTTAAAACTGTATTTAGTGATTGTCAAATATGTTCTTACAAAAATTCATACTTAATATCTTGTTTTAGTTGTTAAAGTTCATTATGAAAATACCGTTTCGGATGGGAAAATGTTCTTAAAAACTTCAGTATTTCACTCATCAAACGCGCAAAACATCTGAACACACTCGTACTCTTTTCCCAACATCTTGCTAACCCGATACATACTGTGCTGCACAGTACATTACAGCTCGGCCAAACTCAGTAGTGTTAAACCTGAAAGGGTATCAGCATATCAAACTCACTCTGCACAGACAGTCTTTCCTGCAGAGGTGTGGGCAGACACAAGCACTGACTGGTTGTTATCGATACACAGAATGGCCTCACGTTGGAAGGGATCCAGAACGAAGGGATACTCCTGCAAAAAGAGATCAGTTTGATGTTAGCAGGAACACAGATGGGTGGACTGGAGTCATTTGACAAGGCAATGTCAAAGGCCATGAGTTTCAGACTGCGCTCTCAAAGTATCCCAATCCAATCAGTGGACTGATGTACCGTTACAGTACCTTGGCTGCTTTCCCCACACGAGGCTTAAGCTGTTTGTACTCCTCATTGGCTGGTAGGGCCACCTGTCAAGGTAAAGAAAGCAGATTTTCAGTAAAGGGAACCAAGTTGTAATATTGAGATATAGGCCTACCGAGGTTGCATAAATGTATTTTTTTAAATGAAGTCATTAAATTCGTATTTCAAAAGCCCCGTGAGCGCTCTTACCTCGTGGTTGCACCCTTCCACTGTCTCAACCGGCTCCACCCTCACCTTGGGCATGCAGTCGGCAAGACTGAAAAAGCGAGTTTCACATTCATCAGTATTCAATCCATTAACCAACCATGATAATAATTCACATTTCTTTGCAGATCATATAGTCACGAAGCTAATTGTGTCTATAACAAGACAATAACACCACACAATAACACTAATCTTGCCTCGCCATATTGTTCTTTTTTTCCTAAGGTGTGCGGCAGTCGGTAGAGATGAAAGATAGCGAGTGTGCAGAAATAGCAGTGGGCTGGATTAGAACCCGTGCTGCAGGGGTAGCTATATCTAATCCGGAGGTAGCCATTGATCATGACTCCGTTCCATTACACATAAGATCAATGGACGGACGAAGGAGTCTTCTGTAGGGGGGTGGGGTTTGTTAACACGCATCGCTTGCGATAAGGTTTTGGAAGCGTACAGGTCTTATCTTAGTGAGAAGGAAAAAAATGTTAAATTAACACACATTGGTAGGGTTGGGATTTCCATGTCACAGCACTATTTTACAGAAAACAGACAAAAGATAGAGTAGACTAGATTTCCTAATTAGCTATGTGTCCAAACACCTGTGTAAACAGAATTGATTAACGGCTCATGGTGAAATCATAACGGCATACAGGAACTCAAGTCCTTTTGTTCACCTGACCTAGAATTCCTACCAATCAAATGCTGACCGCATTATCTCCCAAGAGACTTCTCTTCGATTTTAGTCACAGCCGTGTATACCCCCCCCCCCCCCCTAAACAGATACCACGACGGCCCTAAATAACTTAACTGGACTACTTAAACTGGAAACCATATATCCTGAGGCTGCATTTATTGTAACTGGGGATTTTAACATTGACATATACGCTGACTCTGAGTTTATTAGGAAGTGCATTAGAGATTGTGACTATTAAAACCTTCCCTAACCAGAAACCGTGGATTGATGGCAGCATTCAAGCAAAACTGAAAGCGCGAACCACTGCATTAAATCATGGCCTGAGGACTGGAAACATGGCCGAATACAAACAGTGTAGCTATTCCCTCCGCAAGGCAATCAAACAAGCAAAGCGTCAGTAGAGACAAAGTAGAGTAAAGTTTCAACATCTTAAACACGAGATTTATGTGGCAGGGTCTACAGACAATCACGGATTACAAAAAGAAAACCAGGCCCGGTGACCTCTTGCTCCCAGACAAATTAAACAACTTCTTTGTGCGCTTTGAGGACAATACAGTGCCAATGACACAGCCTGCTACCAAATACTGTGGGCTCTCATTCTCCGTGGCCGATGTGAGTAAGACATTTAAGTGTTTTAACCCTTGCTAGGCTGCCGGCCCAGACGGCATCCCTAGCCGCGTCTTCAGAGCATGCGCAACCAGCTAGCTGGTGTGTTTACGGACAGATTCAATCTCTCCCTATCCCAGTCTGCTGTCCCCAAATGCTTCAAGATGGCCACCATTGTTCCTATTCCCAAGAAAGCAAAGGTAACTTAACTAAATGACTAATTCCCCGTAGCACTCACTTCTGTCGTCATGAAGTGCTTTGAGAGACTAGCCAAGGATCATATCACCTCCACCTTACCTGATACCTTAGATCCACTCCAATTTGCTTACCACAATCGCCATCACACTGCCCCTTCCCATCTGGACAAGAGGAATACCTACGCAAGAATTATGTTAATTGACTACAGCTCAGCATTCAACACCATAGTACCCTCCAAGCTCATCATTAAGCTTGAGATCTTGGGTCTCATCCCCGCCCTTTGCAATTGGGTCTTGGACATTGACGGGACGCCCCCAGGTGGTGAAGGTAGGAAACAACATCTCCACCCCGCTGATTCTCAACACTGGGGACCCACAAGGGTGGGTTCTCAGTCCTCTCCCTGTACTCCCTGTTCACCTATGACTGCGTGGCCATGCATGCCTCCAACTCAATCATCAAGTTTGCAGACAACACTACAGTGGTAGGCTTGATTACCAACAACGTCGAGACAGCCTACAGGGAGGAGGTGAGGGCCCTCGGAGTGTGGCGTCAGGAAAACAACCTCTCACTCAATGGCAACAAAAGAGATGATCGTGGACTTCAGGAAACAGCAGAGGGTGCACCCCCCTATCCACATCGACGGGACAGTAGTGGAGAGGGTGTTAAATTCCGTAGCGTACACATCACGGACAAACTGAAATAGTCCACCCACACAGACAGTGTGGTGAATAAGGCGCAACAGTGTCTCTTCAACCTCAGGAGGCTGAAGAAATGTGGCTTGTCAACTAAAACCCTCACAAACTTTTAGATGCACAATCAAGAGCATCCTGTCGGGGTGTATCACGGCCTGGTACGGCAACGGCACTGCCTTCAACCGCAAGGCCCTCCAGAGGGTAGTGAGGTCTGCGCAACACATCACCGGGGGCAAACTACCTGCCCTCCAGGACACCTACACCACCCGATGTCACAGGAAGGCCAAAAAGACCATCAAGGACATCAACCTCCCGAGCCACTGCCTGTTCACCCCGCTATCGTCCAGAAGGCGAGGTCAGTACAGGTGCATCAAAGCTGGGATCGAGAGACTGAAAAACAGCTTCTATCTTTAGGTCATCACTAACATAGAGGCTGCTGCCAACATACAGACCCAAATCACTGGCCACTTTAATAAATGGATTCAATAAAGTTATCACTAGTCACTTTAATTGTGATTACATATGAGATGAGTAATGTAGGATATGTATATACTGTATTTTATACCATATATTGCATCTTGCCTATGCTGCACTGCCATTGCGCATCCATATATGTATATGTACATATTCTTATTCCATCCCCTTACAATGTGTGTATAAGGTAGTAATTGTGAATTTGTTATATTAATTGTTAGATATTACTGCACTGTCGGAACTAGAAGTACAAGCATTTTGCTACATTCGCATGAACATCTGCTAACCATGTGTACGTGACCATGTGCACCATGTGTAGGTACACCACAAAGCGTGTTGTCACCAAAAAAATACTGTCGGTTGCAACTGTTAAAACCATTGAATTGTTAGATACTACTCCGCTGTTGGAGCGGTGAACACAAGCATTTCGCTACACCCGCAATAACATCTGCTAGAAATGTGTATGTGATCAATAAAATATTATTTGATCAGGTTACAGTAAGTGCGTATTTTGCAATTGTGAAATTATTTTTTATGTGATATGAAAGGTATTTATATTTCAAGAACCGTACCATTTAAACAGAACAGTAAGGTCCTTGGACTAAGGAGTAAAGTTAGGCTCCATTAGTCCAATATTGGGCTAAGACCCCCCCCCAGCCCAAAAATCTAGCCTTGTTCAAAGTCAATCTTACTTGATCTCCTCTGTAGAAAGAGTCTCCAGCTTGGACCTCTTCCCAAACACCACCTCATCTGTCCCGTTGTTGTCTGCTTCCCGCTTACTCTTGGCTGCATAGAACTCAGCCTTTCCTCCTTTGCCATTTTTACTGGTCGATTTCCTAATGGAAGGGAATATTTTACGGCAATGTTACCTTAAGACAGAAACAAGTAGACTTGTGTTATTCCTCAGCAATTTCTGGCTGATATTTGAATATTTAAACTTAAACGTTATCTAGCTAAGGAACATAGAGCAGCCAATCAAAATAATCAGATATGAAATCCAGGACAATACCACCACTTAAAAAAAAATATTCAAATAGCTAATCACTACATACGACTATGGAGAGTATGGAGGGCCAGATAAAATAAAAGTTGACACACTGGACTGCATCCTACATAACTAACATTGTTCACATTTTCAACAAATAAAATGTTGAGAGAGCTTATTCTCATTAGCTAGGTAGTAAACACACAACAATCTAACTACCAAGGGTCTGGGATGAAACAAACACAATGCCGGTGTAAACGTGGGCAATGTGCTGTAGCTAGCTAGATACTGTAGCATTAACATTGAGGTCTAACGTTAGCCCTGATGCCCCATGCGCGCATTCTCATTTGATAGTTGTCCATGTCACTACTTGAATGAAACATCTCCCTAACGGAGTTAAACCCCATAGCATACGTACCCCTTTTCAGGAACCGTTTCAGGTACCGCTAGTTTCTTTTTAGTTGAAGTTGTTTGTTCTTCATCAAACACGCTGAACAAATCGTCACCAAAGGCATCCGCCATGATTGCAAGAGGAAAGCACACAAATCCCACAATGCAAATGCATCAGCAATGTCACTTCCTGTACAGCATCCGGAAACGATCAAGTCATAACACGGGAAAAATATTTTTGACTCGTTTTACTAGTCATAAAACTAGCCACAGCATTATCAAAGACAGTACAGTATGAGGATAGGATAAAACTGCTTCTCCAACAAAAATCCCCTTTCACACTTGTCGGTCATCGGGTGTCTCACGCCGAGCTGCGCATGTGCAAACTGTCAAATTAAAGGCACTCCTTCGATATAATGTTGTTTTTGACGATAATGAAAACGTGTCAGTTTGTCACTCTCGCAAGATTTGAGTAATAACATGTTCAGCTATTTAATACATTGGCTTATATCCAGGTTGTACCTTTAGATTTCGAGAAAATGAACAACTCGGGAACAATTTGTGCTTCTCTCGTTGACTTCTCAAACCCCGGTCTGATCTGTTTGTCTGTTTCGCAATCTTTCCCAAAAGTCTCGCAATGTGCGCATCTGGTTTACTTCTTCTTCTATTATATAACTGCAGTCCGCAAACCAATGTTAAAAGTGTATTCCGCCACCTACTGTGTTGGAGTGTGTGGTCAATCACTGTTTACAACATTTCTAAATCCTCCTACCTAACTCAGTACTTCTGAGAAAATAAAAAACAGCCCTAATAACTTGTAATAGACCCCTCCCCATCCCCAAAATCCCTTCCAACCCCCCCCCAACCCAATTCAACCTCAATGACCCTACACTTCAATCGTTCCATCTCTTCAGCATACTTACAACAATATAACAACATATGCTCCATCGTTTCACCGACCATACACTCCATACACAAACCATTCTCATGCTTGCCAACCAGATGTAATGACGAGTTCAATGTACAATATTCTAAGCGCAATTGAGCAAACACCACCTCTTCCTTCCTAGTCCCATCTCTTCTGCCGCACATCTATCAAAATGGCTCTGATCTTACATTTGGCCTCACCTCTACCCAGTGGAATATTAATATGAATCATATCTCGTTTCAAAGCTCTTTTGGCTAACTGGTCTACAATTTCATTCCCTTCCACGCCTGAAAGTGAAAGTGAAGAAGAAAGTGAAGAAGAAGAAGAATCTCACTACTACACCCATTCTCTCAATTCTCCATAATAACATTAATACCTCCAATAGAAGGTCATTCCTATTAGATTTACCAGATGACAAACTATTCAATACAGACAGAGAATCAAATCCAATTTATTTATATAGCCCTTCGTACATCAGCTGATATCTCAAAGTGCTGTACAGAAACCCAGCCTAAAACCCCAAACAGCAAGCAATGCAGGTGTAGAAGCACGAAGAATCTGAAGAATCTGAGCATACTATAATTCTAACAGGTTGTACATCCTCTGCCCACTGGAGGGCAACTATTATCGCCAACAGTTCAACTGAGTATACTGACAGTTCATCTATTAGTCTTCTACATATCTGTACATCAAATTCAGGAACGTATATGCCTGCTCCTGTGCGCGCACTATCTGGGTCCTTGGATCCATCTGTGAAAAGCGGTTAAAAAAAGCATAAAAACTTCTACCAATGTAATTGTCAACCAGTTTCCCTTCATCACTGACTTCTGACCAATCTTTCCTTTTCTCTATCAAGGTTAGATAAACAACAGGATCTGGGAGCGGAGGAACATCCCCGATCACCACAGAAGGGCCAACCTCTAACTCCTCAAACCACTCTCATCAGCAAGCTTTGGAACTGTCCAACCAAACCACTGCCTTGTCTACTAGTATATTCCCAACAGTCATCTAACAGTAGCAGTGGGATGCTCAACCTCACAGCTTTTCAACCCAACAAGCTAATGACAATGTTTTAAACCGTATATCCAAAGGCATCTCACCTGCCTCCACTAGTAAGGCACATACAGATTTGGATTTAAATACACCAATACATATCCTTATTTATATTTTTTATTTAACCTTTAATTAACAAGGCAAGTTAGTTAAGAATACAATTCTTATTTACAATGACAGCAAACCCTAACCCGGACGAATCTGGGCAAATTGTGTGCCACCCTATTGGACTCCCAATCACAGCTGGTTGTGATACAGCCTGGAATCAAACCAGGGTCTGTAGTGATGCCTCTAGCACTGAGATGCAGTGCCTTAGACCAGATTTTTTTAATGTACTGGATTTTGTACAGCTTTTGTTCCATAAACTATACACCCATAATCAATTGTCATCCTGACAGGAGCTCTATAAATATCTATCAACGATTGTTTGTCAGCACTGCATTCATAACCAGAGACCGAGCGCATACAGTGTATTAGGAAAGTATTCACACCCCTTGACTTTTTCCACACTTTGTTACGTTACAGCCTTGTCCTAAAATGGATTAAATCATTTTTCCCCCTCATCAATCTACAGTCATGGCCAGAAGATTTGTGAATGACACAAATATTAATTTTCACAAAGTCTGCTGCCTCAGTTTGTATGATGGCAATTTGCAAATACTCCAGAATGTTATGCATTTCAGTGCTGCCACAAAAGGACCAGCTGACATCATATCAGTGATTCTCTCGTTAACACAGGTGTGAGTGTTGACGAGGACAAGGCTGGAGATCACTCTGTCATGCTGATTGAGTTTGAATAACAAGGGGCCTCCCGGGTGGCCAGAGACTCTGGGTTCGCACCCAGGCCCTGCCGCGACCGGGAGGTCCGTGGGGCAACGCACAATTGGCATAGCGTCGTCCGGGTTAGGGAGGGCTTGGCCGATAGGGATATCCTTGTCTCATCGTGCACCAGCAACCCCTGTGGCGGACCGGGCGCAGTGCGCGCTAACCAAGGTTTGCCAGGTGCACGGTGTTTCCTCCGACACATTGGTGCGGCTGGCTTCCAGGTTGGATGCACGCGGTGTTAAGAAGCAGTGTGGCTTGGTTGGGTTGTGTATCGGAGGAGGCATGACTTTCAACCTTCGTCTCTCCGGAACCCGTAAAGGAGTTGTAGCGATGAGACAAGATAGTAGCTACTAAACAATTGCTTGGAATCATTGTTCTTCCTCTGTCAACCACGGTTACCTGCAAGGAAACACGTGCCGTCATCATTGCTTTGCACAAAAAGGGCTTCACAGCCAAGGATATTGAGACCCCTTCCCTTTTTCCACATTTGGTTACGTTACAGCTTTATTCTAAAATGGATTCAATACATTTTTGCCATGGTGTGGGTCCGACTGTGTCGTGGAAATACTTCTTAAAAATATCTCTTAAGACACCAGAGCTTGTGAGTTCAATAATAGACTTTATTACAAAGTAATAAGCCGAGCTGGTCCATGGAGCAACTGCCAGTCCCAGACTCAGAGATCTCTTTATATACAGTTTCAGTCTGACACAACATACACAGTCACTCCTCTTTATGTACATGATTCTCATCTTTTGGTATTCTGACACTATTGTTTCCTAATCTTACTTCTAGTCTGTCTACGACCACCTTTATCGCACGGATTATATTGGTGGCATAACCATAGCAATGATACAAAAGAATAATACAGACATTCATTTATAATGCAGGTGCATGTCCAAGGACACCCACAGGACTAGACAACGGCCTCCATCAAGCCCACAATGGCCCAGACACACACACACACACAATGGCCTCCTCCCAAGCCCACATTGATTGTACTCAACACTCCGAGACAAAACAACACATGCACCAGAAAATCCCCCATAATAGCTAAAGTGGTCTTGGTCAGGACCCAGGCCCCACCAGAGCTTGAGACGTTCACTATGATCTCCTGAAGAACACACACAACACCATGAGTTACGTATTGGTTCCTGATCTAGATCATGGATCAGTTCTGAATTATTTACAGCAGTGTAGAATAGGATAGCACAATGATTGAGTATAGGAAATAACAAGGCATTTCTACATTTACCAGATGCTCTTTATCCAGAGCAACATTACAGAAGCAATTAGGGTTAAGTAACTTGCTCAAGGGCACATTGACAGATTTTTCACCTAGTTGGCTCAGGGATTCAAACCAGCAACCTTTTGGTTACTAGCCCAAAACTCTTAACAGCTAGGCTACCTGCCTCTCATTTCCATAGTGTTTTCAGAGACAAATCAGTTACTTGGCTATCTGACCCTGAGACCCAATTTGGCAGGTACTATAACAAGGCCCCTCATACCCCAGAAATCTCACCCCTGTCTGTCATAGTACCCCATCTCACCTGGTGCTGCATCTTCTTCCCTCCTTTCAGAGTGGCGTTGAAGTTGACCTCAGATTGGTTTATGTCTCCCTACCTAGGTTCAGACTGGTAGCTTGACACTCGTCCAAGGACCAGGCAGCTGTGTTTACAGTGCCCCCTGCTGGAGTTTGGAAGGTACTGGGGTTTATTTCTCTAGTGCAGTGATGAACTGAGATACTGCTATGAATGAAAAAAAGTGAAACAACAATTGCCCACATTAACCTGTCTCTATTTTAGATTGTGCTGTCCACAAACATAGCGGAAACTGGAGTCACCATACCTGATGTTGTGTGAAAACAAGTACCATGAGAGCAGTCAGATGAGTTCCCTGGTGGAGACGTTTGTCATCAAGGCCAGCGCCCTCCAGAGGCAAGACAGGGCAGGACACGTACGGAACGGGTTCTGCTTCCGCCTCTAACCCAAGTCCAGGTCAGGTTCTCTCTGTAACAACCTGATTGTGGATGTTCCTTCTAACGGGGTTCACTGGAGGATCTGTGACTTCATATCGTGGTACAGTAACAATTATTTTTAATCAGAGGCGAACAATTAAAAAAAACACACAAAGTAACCACAGACCCATACTCCAAAATAACTACTTACACATGGGTTTAGAATAATGACTGTCTTACCACTTAAACACATGATCTCACCCCAAACAACCTCCGTTTCCGATTCTGTCCCCTCTACAGCAGTGTGAGTACGGCTCCCCGTAGGAGTTCCTGTGCAGAGCCCTGGATGCGCCCCAGCCCCAGACAGTGAGTAACGCTGTGTGCCTGTTCCAGGGGATTGGGGCATGCATACCGGAGGGTCATGCCCTTAGCCCTCTGCGTTGCCACCCTGCCCCTAAATGACAAGATGCTCATCTTCGGCACCATCTTGGGCTGCCTGGAACCAATTGTAAGTTATGTCCATCAACAGTGACATAAATTATGTCTGAATTGCAAAATGAGCAGTTATATGTTGTTACTTTCTCTGCAATACTGTGATATTTATTTAAAAAAATATGAAATAGTGTGTTGGAACTCATATCGGTAAAAACTGTATAGCTCTGAGTTTAAAAGGTGCTCTTTGAATAGGGTAGTCTCCAGTATATTCTCCATACTGAATGTAATTGTATATTCCAGGCGACTATAGAGGCAGCTATCTCGGAGAAGTCTCCCTTTGCCACACCCATGAACCAGAAGGATCAGGCCAACCTGGCTAAGGCAGCCCTGGCTGTTACCAACTGATCACCTGGCCATCTACATTCTATCTGCTTACTTGGAGAGGTAGCTCTTTTAATAACAGCATGAACGACCAAAATCAGAGATAGCTAATGCAGGCACATGTTGATTAGGGCACACGGTAGCAAAACATTTTGCAACGGCGGATGAAAACAAGCGTGTCTTACTCGACAGGTTCACTCAGTACCTCTACATTTCAATCAGTTTTCTTCCATTTTGTGCCTAATGAACAGGACCCTGTTTTCTCTAATATAGTAACATAGTCTAACTGAATGAGTGTATTGTTTCTATGCCCTTCCAACTTTTCAGCCAACATCTTGGTTCCTTATAACATATAATATATGCCATTTAGCCAACGCTTTTATCCAAACAATTGTCTTGCTAACGGGTGGAAGATCATACGCAGTGAGAGATATCGAGCCGAGACAACCTACTGCAGGAAACACTTCCTGAATCGCACTGCCCTTAATCACCATAAAGGTACTCGACTCAATCAATATATCAAATCAATCAAATGTATTTTATAAACCCCTTTTTACATCAGCAGAGGCGAGGAAAAACTCCCTGAAAGGCAGGAATCTAGGAAGAAACCTAGAGAGGAACCAAGGTGGCCAGTCCTTTTCTGGCTGTACAGGGTGGAGATTTGAGGAAAGATCATTATTCAAGACGTTAAAATGTTCATAGATTACCAGCAGGGTGAAATAATAGCCGTGGTGGCTATAGAGGACAGTTCAACACCTCAGGAGTTAATGTCAATTGGCTTTTATATAGGCAGGAATTCAAAGTGTCTCTCGAACAGCATGTCTACTCTACTCTATTCTCTCTCACACAAACTTGTGCATGTTTTTCTCATCTTGTGTCTGACATCATCACGTGTCTTGTAACACTGAGCATGTTTTGTAACTGATATGGTATACAGTGTAAGTAGTGATATGACCTTTAGAGTGGCTAGTGAGAACATTTACCAGAGATGGTGTCTAGTCTTGGTTCATCTTGTGGCTGACATCATCACGTGTCTTGTAACACTGAGCATGTTTTGTAACTGATACGGTATACAGTGTAAGTAGTGATATGACCTTTAGAGTGGCTAGTGAGAACATTTACCAGAGATGGCGTCTAGTCTTGGTTCGGATCTTGGTGGCTCCAGTCTTGACTCCATCTCAGACATTTACCTGGATCTGCTCCCCATCAGTACATCAAACTGGAGCTGATAAGGATGATGGACCAGGTCGCATTCTCTTCTTCCTCCATGTCCGGTCGAGGACCAGCTTCCCGGGACCGGTCTGACCCGACGGGAGCCCCATTTAGGAAGTGAAAAATCTGACTCTGTATCAGTGGTTAGGGGCAACCTCTAACTACTCCGAGGGAGGCCCCAATAAATTGAAGTACTAAATGTGTTTCCTAATCAGATGTAGAAGACTTGATGTTTTAATGCCATTTGGACTCTTCCTCTGATCTACCTGCGGGACACATCCCTGATATCTCCATTCGCCGTGTTACTGTTCAGTGGGGACATCGACGTGCAGCACTGTGAACGACTCATATCTCTGGTCGAATGGATCCACTTCCAGGTCAGAGTTCATTTCTGGGCCAGCTGTATTAAATGTGTATTATTATACTGTATGTGTCATGCATGACTAGAGGGCTGTGTTACTGATACAACAGAGACATTAGGATAGACAAAGATAAAGAAAATCAAACTATTGTAGCCAATTTCCCAGACCCAGATGAAGCCTACTTCTGAACTGAAAATGAGTGTTCAATAGAGAATCTCCATTGTAAGTGCTCTTATGTCCAATAATAGGCTGAATCTGGGTCCAAGAAACGGACCCGTGTCGTTGTTGAGCATACTGTAGCAAGCAGGGCTCTGTTAGATCTCGGCTCCTCCCCGTCCCCTCCCCCAGGCCCCAGTGAGGATTGGAGTGATCTTTAAGCACCTGAGGAAGCTCTTAGACTCACGACTGGAGAAGATGCCAGAGAACCCAAGGACGAATCTACAAAGTAATATTCTACCCTTTCTCTGTCTTTCCCCTTCCTTTAAAAAAAAAAATCTTGTATCCTTTTCTCATTTTCTAATTTCAAATGCAATATTTTGTGTGTGTGTTCATGACATTAAACATTTTCCTCTGTGTTTAGCACGGTTTAGCACTGTGTAGTGGCTAATGGTATTATTTACTCTCTTTTGTCTCTCAACTGTAGATGAGAAGACCATCCAGTTGAATAAAGAGCTGATCAAGATGTTGAACGTCTCCTGACCCCTGTGACTGGGTAGATGGGACAGATGAATGACCTAAGGATAAGAGGGTGGTGGCGAGTGTATAACGAAATGTAAATCGTGAAACAAAATAGCATATTTCTTATCCAATGATGGCTGTTGCCAAACATCGAATAAAACTACCTTTGGTGTTCATGTTGAATATACGTTTTAGGAAAAAAATCTTTATTCATGGCTCCCTCGCTCGGGATGTAACAGACATCCTTTGGTGAGTGTTTAATGTTTTTTGTTTTCCAAAAGACAGAAACAGAAGTGTAATAGCTTTGTGTTTGCTTCCAGTAAACATCCTTGAAATATTCCTGCAATTATGCCACTGGTGCTGCCCGAACATTATTTCTTTAAGAATAGAATAGAACATCTCCAAACAATAACGAACGAGAACAGCTGTGCCCAGTGCTGTAACCCAAGACCTTCTCTGTCTGCGACACAAACAAACAACATTGCTTTAACGACTATCAAGGGATCTACCCACCCGAGCTAGCTTCATGTATTATGATGTCATTTACTTGACATTTAGAAACCACAGAAAATAAGTGGCCATGCACACAGAGGGTATACACATATATTTTGATTTTACTCTGTACACTCTTAAGAAAAAAGTGTTTCCTGAAAAGGGTTCTTCAGCTTTCCCCATAGGATAACCCTTTTTGCTTCCAGGTATAACCCTTTTGGGTTTCATGCTGAGCCCTCTGTGAAAAAGGTTCTGCATTGAACCCAAAAGGGTTCTCCTATGGGGACAGCTGAATAACCCTTTTACGTTCGAAGGTACTAAGTGTACTAAGTGTACTGTGAGTTCTGGCAGTGTGGTTACGTTTACACTTTGATTTCCTGAATACATAATAAAGCTCTTTAGGTCCAGGTCCATGTTCATTAGGCACCAAATGGAAGACAACGGAATGAAACAGGAATGGATTACCTTGACTTCTACAATATAAAACGCTCAGTTCAAACATTTTGAAAAATGTTCCCTTGTGTGCACTAATGAACACAACCCAGGTTAGATGCCTCTGCTTTAATAAAGTGCAGTCCCTCTTGACCCCTCCCATGACCACTTGATCACCATGTTAAACAAAGGAGGTGACTCCGTCATGATCTTCTCCTCCCCTGTGTGACAAAACTCTCCCACACATCACAGTTAAGAAACAATTGTCGTTTTAACCACCAGTTGGCGTTTTGGACAGTAGTGTGTTGAAACGTTCTTTTATCTCTGCTGAATCTATCACTGTGTTTTCTCAGGCCTTAACCCACTTCTGTATTTGTGTGGCTGAGGCTCGCTCAAAACAAAAAGGCCCTAATATGGACATTACTGTCTTTCAGGGATATGATGTGTATACTTGGTTTACTGCAATATTAGCTCTTTAATTGAATGATTTGGATGTTATCTGTCGGAGATCTGTCTCACTTTCTATGCATTTAAAAAACAACACATGGTTTATTTGTGAATGACAGACTGTGAATCTCCACAGCTACATGCCATGCCACACAGGAAGAGATCTTCAGTTGAAAACAGAAAAATACCCATCTCAAAGAGTTTACCAGACAGCTGAACACTTTGCATCCATATTAGGGGTTCTATTTTAACAAACCTAACGCAATGTCGAATCTTAGTTATGAGCGCATTACGTGCGATGGTGCAAAAGGGTTTTGATGAATTTTTATTTATTTATTTATTTCACCTTTATTTAACCAGGTGGGCAAGTTGAGACCAAGTTCTCATTTACAATTGCGACCTGGCCAAGATTGTTAGAGTTGCGTAAATTCGAATCTGGTATCAGGATAAATATAACAATGAGTCACCGATTTTATACTATGTATTTTTTATTAGCTAAGTAATAAATGGCAAATGCAACTTTTGTATATACGGGCTCACTGTAATACCACGCAGGGCAGAACAGAGAACTGACAAGATGTATGTAAACAGTATTCTTTATACTGTGATAGACAGTTCCAACCCGTCTGTTGGCCTATCACAGTAGAGTCTGGGCGTGGTTTAAACTCGCTCAGCCTATTGCAGGCGCTCAGGGGGGGCCCCGCCTCTTGGCGCTTCTGTTGATAGATGTAACTGTTGCTGTGAAGAACATCCATGCGCTCATACCGTTATCTCGTACCTGGCTCCTGTTATCTAACAAAAGACCGCTTGTTCTCGCAACACCCCATGCTACTCTGTATTTTTCCATCATGAGAAAGTCCCATGGCCCTGACACTTTTAACAATGTTTCAAGTCAGCTATGTTGCATAACACATACATACATCCACACAAGCCAACAGCAGATAATATTCAATCATATATATGGTAATGGCTATAATGTAAAACACAGGATCCAACAAGATAAAGCAAAGCAGTTCGACACATACAACAACACAGAGTTACACATGGAGTAAAAGTCAATAATACAGTAGAAAAATAAGTCTATATAGAATGAGAGCAAATGAGGTGAGATAAGGGAGGTAAAGGCAAAAAAAGGCCATGTTGGCAAAGTAAATACAATATAGCAAGTAAAACACTGGAATGGTAGATTTGCAGTGGAAGAATGTGCAAAGTAGAGATAGAAATAAAGGGGTGCAAAGGAGCAAAATAAATAAATACAGTAGGGGGAGAGGTAGTTGTTTGGGCTAAATTATAGATGGGCTATGTACAGGTGCAGTAATCTGTGAGCTGATCTGACAGCTGGTGCTTAAAGCTAGTGAGGGAGATAAGTGTTTCCAGATTCAGAGATTTTTGTAGTTCGTTCCAGTCATTGGCAGCAGAGAACTGGAAGGAGAGGCGGCCAAAGGAAGAATTGGTTTTGGGGGTGACCGGGGAGATATACCTGTTGGAGCGCGTGCTACAGGTGGGTGCTGCTATGGTGACCAGCGAGCTGAGATAAGGGGGGAATTTACCTAGCAGGGTCTTGTAGATGACCTGGAGCCAGTGGGTTTGGCGACAAGTATGAAGCGAGGGCCAGCCAATGAGAGCGTTCAGGCCGCAGTGGTGGGTAGTATATGGGGCTTTGGTGAGAAAACGGATGGAATTGTGATAGACTGCATCAATTTATTGAGTAGGGTATTGGAGGCTATTTTGTAAATGACATCGCCAAAGTCGAGGATCGGTAGGATGGTCAGTTTTACAAGGGTATGTTTGGCAGCATGAGTGAAGGATGCTTTGTTGTGAAATAGGAAGCCAATTCTAGATTTAACTTTGGATTGGAGATGTTTGATGTGATTCTGGAAGGAGAGTTTACAGCCTAACCAGACACCTAGGTATTTGTAGTTGTCCACATATTCTAAGTCAGAACCGTCCAGAGTAGTGATGTTGGACAGGCGGGCAGGTGTAGGCAGCGATCGGTTGAAGAGCATGCATTTAGTTTTACTTGTATTTAAGAGCAATTGGAGGAGAGTTGTATGGCATTGAAGCTCGTCTGGAGGGTTGTTAACACAGTGTCCATAGAAGGGCCAGAAGGATACAGAATGGTGTCGTCTGCATAGAGGTGGATCAGAGACTCACCAGCAGCAAGAGCGACATTATTGATGTATACAGAGAAGAGAGTCGGTCCAAGAATTGAGCCCTGTGGCACCCCCATAGAGACTGCCAGAGGCCCGGACAACAGGCCCTCCGATTTGACACACTGCACTCTATCAGAGAAGTAGTTGGTGAACCAGGCGAGGCAATCATTTGAGATTCCAAGGCTATCGAGTCTGCCGATGAGGATGTGGTGAATGACAGAGTTGAAAGCCTTGGCCAGGTCAATGAATATGGCTGCACAGTATTGTTTCTTATCGATGGCGGTTAAGATATCATTTAGGACCTTGAGCGTGGCTGAGGTGCACCCATGACCAGCTCTGAAACCAGATTGCATAACGGAGAAGGTATGGTGGGATTCTAAATGGTCGATAATCTGTTTGTTGACTTGGCTTTCGAAGACCTTAGAAAGGCAGGGTAGGATAGATATAGGTCTGTAGCAGTTTGGGTCAAGAGTGTCCCCCCCTTTGAAGAGGGGGATAACCGCAGCTGCTTTCCAATCTTTGGGAATCGCAGACGACACGAAAGAGAGGTTGAACAGGCTAGTAATAGGGGTTGCAACAATTTCGGCTGATTTGTAGGGGTCAAGATTTTGCAGCTCTTTCAGAACATCAGCTGACTGGATTTGGGAGAAGGAGAAATGGGGAAGGCTTGGGTGAGTTGCTGTGCTGTTGACGGGGTTACGGGTAGCCAGGTGGAAAGCATGGCCAGCCATAGAAAAATGCTTCTTGAAATTCTCAATTATCGGTGGTGACAGTGTTTACTATCCTCAGTGCAGTGGGCAGCTGAGAGGAGGTGTTCTTATTCTCCATGGAATTTACAGTGTCCCAGAACTTTTTTGAGTTTGTGTTGCAGAAAGCACATTTCTGCTTGAAAAAGCTAGCCTTGGCTTTTCTAACTGCCTGTGTATATTGGTTTCTAGCTTCCCTGAAAAGTTGCATATCACGGGGGCTGTTCGATGCTAATGCAGAACGCCATAGGATGTTTTTGTGTTGGTTAAGGGCAGTCAGGTCTGGAGAGAACCAAGGGCCATATCTGTTCCTGGTTCTAAATTTCTTGAATGGGGCATGCTTATTTAAGATGGTGAGGCATTTCTTTTTAAATAAAAAAACAGGCATCCTCTACTGACGGGATGAGATCAATATCCTTCCAGGATATCCCGGCCAGGTCGATTAGAAAGGCCTGCTCGCTGAAGTGTTTCAGGGAGCGTTTGACAGTGATGAGTGGAGGTCGTTTGACCGCTGACCCATTACGGATGCAGGAATAAACAAGTTGTTGATGTGTCGAGCCTTGGTCCCTCATTGGCCATCAGAATGTGCTCTATGGCTAAATATGTGGTTGCTTCAGTTTGTTAAATAGCCTGCACCATATTTGCTAAATACGTTGAACATGTTTTCAGTCCACATTGTTATAATTGCATTGCTTCAATAAGGAAATACATTGTTAAACATAGGCTATAGCATGCACACTGATATAGCGGCTAGGTCTACTGTAAATTACAGTCTTGACATGGATATACTGTGCCAAACGTAATCAATAAGCAAGATGAAATTCACTAGGCTATTGATAAGGCCTAAAAATACATTATATAATTCTAATCAAATTCTAATAAATATGAAACAACCTGTTTTAAATAGGCTATGTCTAAATGCAGTTCCATCTTAATTGCTCCCTGTGGATGTCTAATACACACAAAGCAACTTAGACTATGGAGGGTTTTACGCACATGCAAACTTTTCACAGGAACATGATAAGGATTCAATTTGCACTTCTCCAGAAATAGCAGACGAAGTTGCATTACATTCGAGAATCTTTCCAATAAATTAGGTTTTTAATCAACTTAAAATGAAAAACAATCCATTTGCTTTTTAAATTAACAACAATATTTCTAAATAGGATCAGGGTCAGAAGTATGATATCATAAATCGCTTCTCTCATTCCATGGTACTGTGTACACACTTATGCCTAAATGTCTTTATGCATAGGCTCCTGTTAATTGTAACGTTGCCTATGAGGTAGATTCTCAAAACAATTGTCCGTTAATATGGCATTATATGAGGACAATAGTTTAGAGGAGCATGCCTTTGGTAATCGGACGAGGGGTGCTCTTTGAAAATGTGGATGGATCAGAGGAGGCTGGTGGAAGGAGGTATAGGAGGATGGGCTCATTGTAATGGCTGGAATGGAATGAATGGAATAGTTTTATTAATGTTTCTATATACCAGATTCACTGGCACATTTCCCCTTCCATGAGCACGGTGCGTCATGGCTGAATAGGCTGAAACTTCAGCTCTAAAAATCTGTGCCATTATCAACTGCGTTTCTGTTAAAACTTCGCAGGTTGACATTAATTGTCATGAATCTTACCCTGGAGGCAGAACTGAGCTATATCCACGAGATGTGCAAGCTACAAAGTCAAAATTGTCTATATTGGGAAAATTCATAAAAACAAATTTAATTTAAGGTGAGGGTTAGGCCAAAAATAGATCCCTAGATGTCAGGCGTGTCAGGTTCCTGCGTACCCACTCATTTGTTCCTCAGTTTGATTGTACAGTATGGGGTGTCATGACGTTGCCCTGTTGGCGAGGTTTATGACCCCCATAAATACCTTATCCACTTTTCTCTCTCTACTCTACAGATTGGACTCTTAGAAAGCCCTTTGTCAACATAGAGAGAGTCTGGTAACATCAAAAGGTTGGGGAACAGTGTAACGGTTTTCTTGTGTCGAAGGAGAGGCGGACCAAAACGCAGCGTGGTTATTATTCATGGTTCTTTAATAAAGAAACTATACATGAATAGACTAACAAAACCAAGAAATGTGAAAAACGAAAACAGCCCTATCTGGTGCAAACACAGAGACAGGGACAATCACCCACAAACTCCAACACCAAACAGGCTACCTAAATATGGTTCCCAATCAGAGACAATGACTAACACCTGCCTCTGATTGAGAACCATATCAGGCCAAACACAGAAACAAACAAACTTGACACACAACATAGAATGCCCACTCAGATCACACCCTGACCAAACAAAACATAGAAACATACAAAGCAAACTATGGTCAGGGTGCGACAAACGGAACCATATTTCAGTAATCCAACCAGTTGAAAATATCTGTTGGTACTTAAAGAATATGATGTCAGATCAGTTGTCGTCTGAGAGATTATTACTGATGATAGGATGACATAAACTGTATCTTGGAAAGTCTACACATTCTAGTTATCAGATTCACATGGAATTGTTGTGCAATTTAAATGTTTAAATATGAAACTATTTGTGAAAAGATTAAATGTCATTTTAGCTTCTAAATGAGAGAATTGTTTTCATAAGTGAACTATGCTCACTCAGTGGCCCCGCCCAAGTGAACAGACATTGGTTGTGAACTATGAAACACGCCATTCTCTCCACCACTACAAAAGCCCATTGATGAAAGTCAACCTTGGGTTCCCGATGATGAGGACTGCTGTCCATACGTTTAAAAGGGCTAATATCAACTACAGAACTAAGCCAACCTCAGCATGAGCTCTGGTTGAACAACTACAACCTAATGAAATTAACATTGTGTTCACGAGGACTGCTGTCCATACGTTTAAAAGGGCAAATTTCAACGTGGAGGTGACGATCAACAAGCTGGAAGGATGAATTTCGACTATACCAGTCAGAATATAGAATGAGCTTATAGCATAGCAACTTGGTATGAACTTTGAACTCTTATTCACTAAAGAAGTGATACATCCTAGACGTTGAGTTAGCAGCAGCAGCTGTAAACGTGGGCTAGGAAAGGACAGACAATCTCTTCAGAAAGACAGGGTACTACAACGTATCCATTCTACCACTCAATGACGGTACTACAACGTAACCGTTCTTCCACAAGACATATTCTTCAAAGGACAAGGGGGATCTCTGCTGGGCAACCCAACCTTCCATCTTCGACCAATCTATATAAGCGCAGCTCAGAGTAAATATTTATCGCATTTTCCTTTTCCAAATTGGCGGTTATTTAGAATGCATAAGATTCTGTATTTACGATAGCATAGCTTCATAAGGTTCGATAGAGACCCAATCCTTTTGTTCCTCAGTCTTCCCGCGCTTTCATTCAAACCCGTCCGCTAAGGACGTTTTCTTGTATGACATAATTAGTAATCAATGTATGATCCATCATGTGTATATGTAATTATGTGTGATTATATACGTATTTAGTAAATAAATAATTAAACCAAATGTTGTATTGCTGATTCAACTTGCTAGCCAGGGTTCGTGAAGAATTTTACAACGTTCAGAATTGACTGCTATTGATTTTTTAAGATTACCAGGTCTTTAAGAGTTTATTCGGAAGACAACAGCTCTATAAACATTCTTCCGTGGTGCCCCGACTTCCTAGTTAATTACATTTACATGATTAGTTTAATCAGGTAATATTAATTACAGAGAAATTATTTTATAAAATAGCATGTCATATATCACTTAATCCATAGCAAAGACACGACAGGGGAAAAACAAAGAGTACTTGGAAGTACCCACCCCTCATAACAAGCAAGTCTGTCAGGGTTTCAAAACATAATTTATGAAGAAAATAACAATAAGGAGGCTATACACAAGGGGTGCCGATATGTAGCCCGTGCTTCCTAGCTAGATATGTAGCTTGTAACTTGTGTGTGTGTGTGTGTGTGTGTGTGTGTGTGTGTGTGTGTGTGTGTGTGTGTGTGTGTGTGTGTGTGTGTGTGTGTGTGTGTGTGTGTGTGTGTGTGTGTGTGTGTGTGTGTGTGGGGGTGTGTGTGTTGTGTGTGTGCACGTGTGCACGTGCACATTTCCTGAAAAGGTACGAAACCAATACCTTTTTTTGAAAAGTCAGGCCTTTTTTCAGGTCCTGAATTTGTTCTAATGCTATTTTAAGCTTAAGGGTTAGGTTTAGGGGTTAGGTATAGGTTTGGGGGTTAGGTTAAGGTTTATGGTTAGGCTTAGGCTTAGGGGTTAGGGAAAATAGGATTTTTAATGGTGAAACATTTTAACACTCCAAAAGGTCACATTTCACGAAAACACAGCTGTGTGTGTGTGTGTGTGGCATCAATATGCATGTGTGTGTTTTGTGTGAGTGTTCATGTTCATGTGTGTGGTTAGAGTCCAGTGAGTGTCCATCGAGCCTGTGCAAGAGAGTCAGTGCAAAACATAAGGATACATAAGAATCAAATCTAATTTTATTGGTCGTATACATGTATTAAGCAGGTGTTATTACGGGTGTAGAGAAATGCTTGTGTTCCTAGCTCCAACAGTGCAGTAATATCTAACAATACACAACAATGCACACGAATGGATTTAAGAAATATAGAAATAATTGGAGGAGCAATGTCGGAGTCCGGAGTATAAATATACTGTATATATACAGTGCAGAAAGTATTCAGACCCTTGACATTTTCCACATTTTGCTACGTTACAGCCTTATTCTAAAATGGATTCAAATTGTTTTCCCCCTCATCAATCTACGCACAATACCCCATAATGACAAAGCAAAAACAGTTTTTTAGAAATTGATGCAAATGTTTGTTTTTTTAACTACTGAAATATCACATTTACATAAGTATTCAGACCCTTTTGTCACGTCTACTCCAGCTCTGCCTCTCTGGTGCTCATTGTCACCAGTTTACTTATTATTACGCACACCTGCCACCATTGTTATGCGCACCTGTAGCTACCGAGGATGCCTCAGCTGGCTCGTCAGGCTTCCATGCCTCAGCTGGCTCGTCAGGTTCTCAAGCCTCGGTTGGCTCGTCAGGTTCATCAGAGGCAACCGGCCTTCTCCTGGTCCCGCACGTTAGGGAGGGGTTACTGTCACGTCTACTCCCGCTCCCCCTATCTGGCGCTCATTGTCACCAGTTGACTTATTATTATGCACACCTGCCACCATCGTTACGCGCACCTGCACCTCATGACACTCACCTGGACTCCATCACTTCTATGATTACCTCCCCTATATCTGTCACTCCCTTTCATTCTTTCCTCAGGCATTATTAGTTATGTTTCTCATGCCCAGACACTACCCATTTGGTATTGTTACATGTTTTTCGTATTATTAAATTCACCCGTTGAACTTGCTTCCTGACTCCCAGAGTCTAAGTTACACCTTTACTCCATACTTTGTTGATGCACCTTTGGCAACGATTACAGCCTCGAGTCTTCTTGGGTATGACGCTACAAGCTTGGCACACCTGTATTCAGGGAGTTTCTCCCATTCTTCTCTGCAGATCCTCTCAAGCTTTGTCAAGTTGGATGGGGAGCGTCGTTGCACAGCTATTTTCAGGTCTCTCCAGAGATTTTCGATCGGGTTCAAGTCCGGGCTCAAGTCCGGGCTCAGGCTGGGCCACTCAAGGACATTCAGAGACTTGTCCCGAAGCCACTCCTGCGTTGTCTTGTCTGTGTGCTTAGGGTTGTTGTCCTGTTGGAAGGTGAACCTTTGCCCCAGTCTGAGGTCCTGAGTGATCTGGAGCAGTTTTGGTGTACCTGTACTGACCTCTCCTTCAGGATGATAGCGGGGTGAACAGGCTGTGGCTCGGGTGGCTGAGGTCCTTGATGACCGTTTTTTGGCCTTTCTGTGACACCAGGTGTGGTGTGAGGGGGACAATGCAAATAGTCAGGGAGCCATTTGATTAACTGTTCAGCAGTCATGGCTTGGGGGTAGAAGCTGTTAAGGAGCCTTCTGATCCCAGACTTGGCGCTCCGGTACCACTTGCCATGCAGTAGCAGAGAGAACAGCCTATGACTTGGGTGGCTGGAGTCTTTGACAATTTTTAAGGCCTTCCTCTGACACCCCCTGCTATAGAGGTCATGGATGGCAGGAAGCTCGGCCCCAGTGATGTACTGGGCCATACGGACTACCCTCTGTAGTGCTTTGCCAAGCAGCGGTTATGACCTACGGTTATGGATGACGATGACGACCGTCATGGTTATAGCGTTGGACCTGTAACCTGTAACCGACAGGTTACAAAATCGAATCCCCGAGCTGACAAGGTAAAAAAATCTGTCGTCCTGCCCCTGAAAAAGGCAGTAAACCCACTGTTCCTAGGCCACCATTGAAAAAAAATAATGTTCTTAACTGACTTGCCTAGTTAATAAGGAAAGGTCAAATAAAATACCAGGTGGCGATGCAACCAGTCATGCTCTCAATGGTGCAGCTTTAAAACTTTGGAGGATCTGAGTTCCCATGCCAAATATTTTCAGCCTCCTGAAGGGAATAGGCATTGTTGTGCTCTCTTCACGTTGGTGTGTTTGGACCATAATAGATCCAAGGAACTTGAAGATCTCGACCCGCTCCACTACAGCCCCGTCGATATGTGTCCTCCACGATGTGCAGTAATACCACTAGAGAGCAATGTTACCCCCAGACTATTCACTTGTCTATGCAACCTTAATCTGACATGTGTTAGTTTGTCTCCACAAGATCTGTTAGCAATCACCAACCAGAAACTAGCCTGCGTCACACAAGATACAGTGTACCAGTACAGACCGTGAGATTACCATAGACCACAACAGGAAACAACTACGTGGTACACAGACGTTTGTTAAATAAATGAGTGACTGTCACAAAACATTTTTTTATTGATCCACAACAAATATTTAGATGAACTTATACATAAGTCATTCTGACTTTATCAAGCAACTCTAAGTCTTTTAGGTCATGCACCTGTATTGTTCTATATTCATGTACGAATCAACAAACAAAATTAGCCCTCTTGTATTGAAAAGTTGCAATATGCTTTGGACAGTCTGGTGTCATGTCTGGTGTCATGTCTGGTGTCATGTCTGGTGCCATGTCTGGTGTCATGTCTGGTGTCATGTCTGGTGTCATGTCTGGTGTCATGTCTGGTGTCATGTCTGGTGCCATGTCTGGTGTCATGTCTGGTGTCATGTCTGGTGTCAAAGCTCTTCTTCGTCCACCCCGATGTTGGAACCAGCTTCCCCCTGAAGCTAGGAGAGCAGTGTACCAGCCCATCTACTGAAAACATCTGAAACCCTAAGTCTTCAAAGAGTTTCTTAAATAATCCCACAGCACCAACTCCTCCCCAACCCCCTCTTCCCCCATCCCAATAAAATCCCTATGTCACTTGATACATTCACTTCAATCATTGTAGATGAAGGGGAGGAGACAGGTTAAAGAAGGATTTGTAAGCCTTGAGACAATTGAGATATGGATTGTGTATATGTGCGTTCAGGGAGTGAATCGGTAAGACAAAAGATTTGAGTTCCTTTGAACAGGGTATAGTAGTTGGTGCTGGGTTTTTCACGCTCAACAGTTTCACATGTGTATCAAGAATGGTCCACCGCCCAAAGGACATCCAGCCAACTTGACACAACTGTGGAAAGCATTGCAGTCAACGTGGGCCAGAATCCCTGTGGAAAGCATTGCAGTCAACGTGGGCCAGAATCCCTGTGGAAAGCATTGCAGTCAACGTGGGCCAGAATCCCTGTGGAAAGCATTGCAGTCAACGTGGGCCAGAATCCCTGTGGAAAGCATTGCAGTCAACGTGGGCCAGAATCCCTGTGGAAAGCATTGCAGTCAACGTGGGCCAGAATCCCTGTGGAAAGCATTGCAGTCAACGTGGGCCAGAATCCCTGTGGAAAGCATTGCAGTCAACGTGGGCCTTAATCCCTGTGGAAAGCATTGCAGTCAACGTGGGCCAGAATCCCTGTGGAAAGCATTGCAGTCAACGTGGGCCAGAATCCCTGTGGAAAGCATTGCAGTCAACGTGGGCCAGAATCCCTGTGGAAAGCATTGCAGTCAACGTGGGCCAGAATCCCTGTGGAAAGCATTGCAGTCAACGTGGGCCAGAATCCCTGTGGAAAGCATTGCAGTCAACGTGGGCCAGAATCCCTGTGGAAAGCATTGCAGTCAACGTGGGCCAGAATCCCTGTGGAAAGCATTGCAGTCAACGTGGGCCAGAATCCCTGTGGAAAGCATTGCAGTCAACGTGGGCCAGAATCCCTGTGGAAAGCATTGCAGTCAACGTGGGCCAGAATCCCTGTGGAAAGCATTGCAGTCAACGTGGGCCAGAATCCCTGTGGAAAGCATTGCAGTCAACGTGGGCCAGAATCCCTGTGGAAAGCATTGCAGTCAACGTGGGCCAGAATCCCTGTGGAAAGCATTGCAGTCAACGTGGGCCAGAATCCCTGTGGAACGCATTGCAGTCAACGTGGGCCAGAATCCCTGTGGAAAGCATTGCAGTCAACGTGGGCCAGAATCCCTGTGGAAAGCATTGCAGTCAACGTGGGCCAGAATCCCTGTGGAAAGCATTGCAGTCAACGTGGGCCAGAATCCCTGTGGAAAGCATTGCAGTCAACGTGGGCCAGAATCCCTGTGGAAAGCATTGCAGTCAACGTGGGCCAGAATCCCTGTGGAAAGCATTGCAGTCAACGTGGGCCAGAATCCCTGTGGAAAGCATTGCAGTCAACGTGGGCCAGAATCCCTGTGGAAAGCATTGCAGTCAACGTGGGCCAGAATCCCTGTGGAAAGCATTGCAGTCAACGTGGGCCAGAATCCCTGTGGAAAGCATTGCAGTCAACGTGGGCCAGAATCCCTGTGGAAAGCATTGCAGTCAACGTGGTCCAGAATCCCTGTGGAAAGCATTGCAGTCAACGTGGGCCAGAATCCCTGTGGAAAGCATTGCAGTCAACGTGGGCCAGAATCCCTGTGGAAAGCATTGCAGTCAACGTGGGCCAGAATCCCTGTGGAAAGCATTGCAGTCAACGTGGGCCAGAATCCCTGTGGAACGCATTGCAGTCAACGTGGGCCAGAATCCCTGTGGAACGCATTGCAGTCAACGTGGGCCAGAATCCCTGTGGAACGCATTGCAGTCAACGTGGGCCAGAATCCCTGTGGAAAGCATTGCAGTCAACGTGGGCCAGAATCCCTGTGGAAAGCATTGCAGTCAACGTGGGCCAGAATCCCTGTGGAAAGCATTGCAGTCAACGTGGGCCAGAATCCCTGTGGAAAGCATTGCAGTCAACGTGGGCCAGAATCCCTGTGGAAAGCATTGCAGTCAACGTGGGCCAGAATCCCTGTGGAACGCATTGCAGTCAACGTGGGCCAGAATCCCTGTGGAAAGCATTGCAGTCAACGTGGGCCAGAATCCCTGTGGAAAGCATTGCAGTCAACGTGGGCCAGAATCCCTGTGGAAAGCATTGCAGTCAACGTGGGCCAGAATCCCTGTGGAAAGCATTGCAGTCAACGTGGGCCAGAATCCCTGTGGAACGCATTGCAGTCAACGTGGGCCAGAATCCCTGTGGAACGCATTGCAGTCAACGTGGGCCAGAATCCCTGTGGAACGCATTGCAGTCAACGTGGGCCAGAATCCCTGTGGAAAGCATTGCAGTCAACGTGGGCCAGAATCCCTGTGGAAAGCATTGCAGTCAACGTGGGCCAGAATCCCTGTGGAAAGCATTGCAGTCAACGTGGGCCAGAATCCCTGTGGAAAGCATTGCAGTCAACGTGGGCCAGAATCCCTGTGGAAAGCATTGCAGTCAACGTGGGCCAGAATCCCTGTGGAACGCATTGCAGTCAACGTGGGCCAGAATCCCTGTGGAAAGCATTGCAGTCAACGTGGGCCAGAATCCCTGTGGAAAGCATTGCAGTCAACGTGGGCCAGAATCCCTGTGGAACGCATTGCAGTCAACGTGGGCCAGAATCCCTGTGGAAAGCATTGCAGTCAACGTGGGCCAGAATCCCTGTGGAAAGCATTGCAGTCAACGTGGGCCAGAATCCCTGTGGAACGCATTGCAGTCAACGTGGGCCAGAATCCCTGTGGAACGCATTGCAGTCAACGTGGGCCAGAATCCCTGTGGAACGCATTGCAGTCAACGTGGGCCAGAATCCCTGTGGAACGCATTGCAGTCAACGTGGGCCAGAATCCCTGTGGAAAGCATTGCAGTCAACGTGGGCCAGAATCCCTGTGGAAAGCATTGCAGTCAACGTGGGCCAGAATCCCTGTGGAAAGCATTGCAGTCAACGTGGGCCAGAATCCCTGTGGAAAGCATTGCAGTCAACGTGGGCCAGAATCCCTGCTTTCAACACCAAGAAGAGTAGCTGCTGCATGTGAACTTTAAAAAGAAAGTTAGCAAAAATAGATAAGATCTTGCAACCATGGAAAGTTAAATGCCTGACTATTTGTGGAAAAATCACCCTGATTAATTCTTTAGTCATATTCCAGTTTACCTATTTACTTCTGGCCCTGCCTACACCGAACAATTTGTTTTTTAAATGATATGAGCAAAACATGTTTCACTTCGTTTGGAACGGCAAGCCAGACAACGTTTTACTTGCTTATTATATAAAGAATAGGAGTTTGGGGAGATACAAAAGTTATACCCAAACTGGTTCTCCAGTAGATTCATAAGAATATCTTACCCCTTCCTCAAAAATTGACATTTTCCCTGTATACAAGATTACAGCCTCTCACTTTCAGTTAATTGAAAATGGAGCACATTGACCTTGAGCTGCCGAGGAGAGCCCCAGATGACAACGTGGGCTACACATTCAGTCTCTACTGAGGACATCTGTAAGACATTCAAACGTGTTAACCCTCGCAAGGCTGCCGGCCCAGATAACATGTCTAGCAGGGCCCTCAGATAATGTGCAGGCCAGCTAGCTGTTGTATTCTCTGACATTTTCAATCTCTCCCTAGCTGAGGGCTCTATCACCCACCTGCTATCATCCCTATGCTCAAAAAAGGGAAAGTAACTGAACTGAATGTCTACCGACCAGTAGCACTCATTTTCATCATCATGAAGTGCTTCGACAGGCTGGTCAAAGACCATATCACCTCCTCCCTCCCTCCCACCTCCTCTCCAACTCGCCTACCGCCCTGACAGACCCACGGACGACCCAATCGCCATTGCACTGCACACTGCAGTTACCCACTTGGACAAAAGGAATGCCTTGGTGAGGATTCTGTTCATTAACTACAGCTCATCCTTCAATACCATAGTGTCCTATTAGCTCATTACAAAGCTCACGGCCCTGGGTCTGAACTCCTCCCTATGCAATAGTGTCCTGGCTTCCTGACTGGCCGCTCCCAAGTGGTGGAGGTAGGCAACATTACCTCCTCGACACTGATCCTCAACACAGGGGCCCCACAAGGGTGCGTCCTCAGTCCCCTCCTGTATTCTCTGTATACCGAAGACTGCGTGCCCTCACACAGTTCCAACTCCATCATCAAGTTCGCTGACAACACCAACAATGACGAGACAGCCTACAGGGAGGTAGGCACTCTGACGGCATGGTGCCAGGTAAACAACATCTCCCTCAACATGAGCAAATAAAAAAAGCTGATTGTGGACTTCAGGACAAACCAGGCTGAACACTCCCTCATCCTCCTCAATGGGGCCGCCAAAGAGACGGTCAATAACTTCAAATTCCTAGGCGTACCCATCTCAGAAGCTCAAGTGGTCTAGCGTAGAAAGCACGACTTGTGATTCTTCATCCTCAGGATGCTGAAGAAATTTGGCCTGTCCCCCCCAACCACCACAAGCGATGCCCTGTTCTCCCCGCTTCAATCACAGACACAGCCAGGACAGGAGCACCATGGCAATAACTGAAAGACTGGCCAATAGTTTATACCCTCAGACCATCAGGCTGCTGAATAGCCACCACTAGACAGCTGCCTCCTCCCCCTCCCCCTGCCACTCCCCCTATGGACATTCCCACACCCTCAATGCTCACTTACCTAACCTCCCTTTCTAAAACAAGCCATACAAAGCTGGTTGCAATTCCAGTTTCATCCTTCAGAAAACACAGGACAAATGTTACATCAAATATCACGGTTCAACTCAAATATACTAATTGATAAAAATTTAAATGATTTACAACCAACTGATTGCAGCAATACCGCAAAAAAATGAAGGAGTGGGTAGGGAACTTACAAAAAGCATTCCTTACCCCAGTATACTTCAACGGGTGACCATGAAACAAACAATAGGCTTACATTTCGGCATGAATCGCCTTCTTCAGAGCCTTGAGCAGGAAATGTGTGGGAGGCACCTACTCTATATGCCCTCGTAGGGGAGTGTCCCGCTCATCATGTCAATCAAACATGTCAATACTGTCAGTATAATAGTAGTAGCAGGTTATTCAAACAAGAGTATGATCATCATTCAAGATTCCTACACATACATTTGTGAATTTGTTTTGTCTACCCTTTATTAAAGACCGAAATTGGCCAAAACAATCGTCATAAATATTTAAAAAAATCCTGTTTCATTTGAGGTCCAAAATGTTGACTGCAGCCCCATACAGGTTACAAAATAGATGAGAAGAGATTTCCAATTCCATGGCACATTGTTTATAAACGGATACAAAGATCAACGCTTGATTCAACGTTATGTCTATGGGGCATACAACCATCTCAGCTCTGCAGAGTTTGCTGCGAAGAGACAGACTCATTAGATCACTTATTCTAGTATTACCCCTGTGTAGCTTGTTTCTGGTCACCGGTTCAGAAATGGCAGAAAAATCTCAACATTTACCTCAAATGAACCCTACAAATAGCACTGTTGGGAGATTTGGAAAGCAATAGTAAATCTATCAACAACATAATACTTCTTGTTAAAATATGAATCTTTCATTTACAATCTGTAGATACTATGCGATTAGAAAGGTTCAGAATTTATGTGAAACATCACAGCACAGTGGAAAAATATACGGCACATGGAAAACATAAGAGGGCAATTTAAGGAAATAGGTGAGATGGACTGAGAGTAGCTGAGGGGTGGGTTTAAAAGCTCATGTATAAAAGCTCATGCTCTATAATAGCTGACTAAAAACACAATGCATAATGTATAGCGTATGCGTTTGGGTACCTTCTATCTGAATGTGATGTATGTCAACTATGTAACTACTGTAAAGAAAAGAAAGAGAGATGTGCCATGTATGAAAGATGTGTGTATAGTAGATGTACCTTTAAGCTTTATTCTGGTCCAATTATTTTGGTCCTCCGAATAGGGGAGGTGGTGGATGGGCCAATAAAAAATAAATAATAATAATAACAAATGGTTGTAGTGATTACTTTTATTTTTGCTTTAACAATATTTCCTGGTTTAGACTGTACAAAAACAAAATATATTACCAATAGACATATATTGTATATGAGCTATGACACTTAACCTTACTGTTTATAACACAGCTATAAAACCACAATGATGACATAATCAAAACATGCTGTACTAACGTCAGCGTTGGTGGTGTTTCTGAATTAGTTTGTCAAGGTGTCACTGTTGAATGCACAAAGCACAAAGTCCACTCTTTACATCCATCACTGAAGGGATCCACACTCAGCGTTCCACCAGGCAGTCGATATCAATACCCATAGACAACTGGAAACGAGTAGTGCAAAACAAAAACACATGGTTTTAGGTGGGCTCAAACTTATTGTGATGACAATGGTCATTTGACTGAAGCTGTAATACTGAAGAATACACGACTTACCCGTGTGCTAGTATTGTATAACACTGTAGGCTCGATCTGGATCTAATGCAGTTGAGTTGATCAAATCACCTACAGCAGAGCAAGTCAAAACACAAATAAATAAACAAACAGACAGTGGCAGGTCATTCAATGGAAAACAAAGAACTGTTTATTCATATTTTCAATGATGGATTACATCTGACAACTTTGTCATAATATGGAAATATCTCAGTCGTTTATTAACATATACCTCACCTCTGGTGTTGGTTGGATTAGGCAATGGTCTCCTGATGTTCACAAAACAGACAAAATAGAATCATATTTTTTTGGTAAGGGGAAAATCATCATCTGTTGTGCGTGTTGTTCCCCTTTCAATATATTATTGGTTTGCCCCCCCCCCCCCCCCAAAACATTTATTGATAAAATCACACTCACCTGGTGATAGATGGAGCCATTTGGGTGACTGATGGTGCTACGGGGACCCTCTGACTGCTGTAGAAGTTATCATACAGAATAGGAGCTGAGAAGTGAGGACAGAGCAGGTCAGGGGGTGAGTAGTGAGTACAACTACATAAAAGTATCAAGGATGACACACACAAAAAGAGTCTGATTTTCATTGTAGCCCTTAAGATGACCTATAATGTACTGTAATGTGCCTGTTGTTTTCTTTGGATGACAAAGCGGACCCGTGAAGAGTGAGGAACTGTACCTGGTGGTTTATCCCCAGTCCGTCTGAGGTTCACAAAGTGTTCAATGTCCTCCTGTATGTCGCAATGTTCAAGAGACTTCCTCACTTCCTCATATAGCTGAACACATAGACAAACAAGTTAGAAACAAGCAATATGGAAGGTCCCTTACAGCCACAATCCTTCACGCTATTCTTTGCGTATCATTTACAACAACAAAAAATGAACATTGACTACCAGTAAGAAACTACTGCAGATTTCACCTTGATGAGTCCCTAGGAAATAAAGCATTTGAATTGTGACTTTACCTCATCGCTGGTGACACACTGCTGGGAGAGCTGGTTGAGATGAGTCCACACCATGTTCCTTAGAGTGTTGATCCTCTCAACTTCCTGCTTCTCAAATCCCTGGATGTAACAGAGCACTAAATGGTATACGGTGCCTTCAAAAAGTATTCCTTTTTGTTGTTTTGTTGGTAAAGCTTGAATTCAAGATGGATTAAATATCTATTTTTAAATTTTATTTAAATTTAGTGAAAATAAAAAACATAAAAAACACGCTTACATCAGTATTTACAATCCTGAGACAATACTTGGTAGAAGCACCTTTGGCAGTGATTACAGCAGTGTGAGTCTCTAAGAGCTTTCCACACCTGGATTGTTCGACATTTGCCCAAAAAGTGAATTGCATTGCCACATTTTTTTTGTCAGTATTACTTTAGTGCCCCGTTATAAAGAGGATACTTGTTTTGGAAACGTTTTATTCTGTACAGCAGGGTTTCCTAAACTCGGTCGTCGGGACTCCAAGGGGTTCTGTACAGCAGGGTTTCCTAAACTCGGTCGTCGGGACTCCAAGGGGTTCTGTACAGCAGGGTTTCCTAAACTCGGTCGTCGGGACTCCAAGGGGTTCTGTACATCAGGGTTTCCTAAACTCGGTCGTCGGGACTCCAAGGGGTTCTGTACAGCAGGGTTTCCTAAACTCGGTCGTCGGGACTCCAAGGGGTTCTGTACAGCAGGGTTTCCTAAACTCGGTCGTCGGGACTCCAAGGGGTTCTGTACAGCAGGGTTTCCTAAACGCGGTCGTCGGGACTCCAAGGGGTTCTGTACAGCAGGGTTTCCTAACCTCGGTCGTCGGGACTCCAAGGGGTTCTGTACAGCAGGGTTTCCTAACCTCGGTCGTCGGGACTCCAAGGGGTTCTGTACAGCAGGGTTTCCTAACCTCGGTCGTCGGGACTCCAAGGGGTTCTGTACAGCAGGGTTTCCTAAACTCGGTCGTCGGGACTCCAAGGGGTTCTGTACAGCAGGGTTTCCTAAACGCGGTCGTCGGGACTCCAAGGGGTTCTGTACAGCAGGGTTTCCTAACCTCGGTCGTCGGGACTCCAAGGGGTTCTGTACAGCAGGGTTTCCTAACCTCGGTCGTCGGGACTCCAAGGGGTTCTGTACAGCAGGGTTTCCTAAACTCGGTCGTCGGGACTCCAAGGGGTTCTGTACAGCAGGGTTTCCTAAACTCGGTCGTCGGGACTCCAAGGGGTTCTGTACAGCAGGGTTTCCTAAACTCGGTCGTCGGGACTCCAAGGGGTTCTGTACAGCAGGGTTTCCTAAACTCGGTCGTCGGGACTCCAAGGGGTTGTACGTTTTGATTTTTTCCCTAGCACTATACAGCTGATTCAAATAATCAACTAATCATTAAGCGTTGATAATTTGAATCAGCTGTGTAGAGTTAGGGCAAAAAAACTAAATGTGCACCCCTTGGGGTCCCGAGGACCGAGGTTAGGAAACACTGCTGTACAGGCTTCCTTCTTTTCCCTCAGTCAATTAGGTTAGTATTGTGGAGTAACTACAATGTTGTTTTTCCTATCACAGTCAATAAACTCTGTAACGGTCGCCATTGGCCTCATGGCGAAATCCCTGAGCGATTTCCTTCTTGTCCGACACAGTACAAGTAATACAGTATTCAACTAACAAACCAACAAAAATACTCTGATGCTTTCTGGCCCTTACCTCGCATGCTTTGACATGCTCCTTCTGCCAGTCCTCCCTGATTTTTCCCAGCACAGTCACATTCTGCATGTATAGCCTGTCTGGGATTCCAATCAGAGAACATACATCTTTGGAGACCATACTATCAGCACATAACCTAGATGATGATTTGTGGTTTCCCCTGTTTATGGTGGACAAGAGTCAAAAGGGATAATAGGTTGTCATTCTTACCAGCTACCTCTGCATTCATTTTTGCTTGATTTGTTCTTGCAAATAGCTGAAAGATGACAAAGAAAAACACTGAGGACATATTCGGTACTTTATGTAACCCTTCCTTGTGTTCAGGTCGTTACTTTAGTTATTTTTTTTGTTTTAAGTATACAGTAAAAGTATGTCGTCATATTGGAACATGTCCACTTCATAAACGGTGTACAAGCTAGATAGCCGTGTTCTTCCTGTGGTCAGTGTAGGCCTAATTCTTGCGGTCTAATTCCTGTGGTCAAAATAGGCCTGCTGTTTCCTTAGCTCAACAGATTCTCATGGCTCACTCAGCTCATTTAGTGTCGCCAGCATTTTTGTTTCTTTTTAAAGCCCCCAAGCAGTCTTTTTAATGACATGTTTAAATCATCACTGTATGTCTAATAAATCACTGTGTGTGTTTATTTCACGAAAATAAACACAAAATATGCTTTTTTTTAATCATTTATTTCCCTGAGCCTCCGTTTGCCTTTGAAATGCTCAGTCTGATTGTGTGGGCGTGTTGATACAAATGTGAACACAGTATATTGACATACACAGCCCTGTTTGGAGGACTCTAGACTAGAGCACGGTCTAGAATGCCCTTCAAGCCAATCACAAACGAGTATTCAACAATGCATTGGTGTAAATGCAAATGAAAGATGACTGCTCATTGGTCAGAATAATCCAATCAGATTGGGATGACATGCTGTGGGACAAAAATACCATCCCAGTTGAACAGGCTGACATTTCTACGTTTTTTTTATTTTCTTTCAAAAAGCACTAAAGAGCATTATCATTATTTTCACAAATTCAGAGTGTTTCGACCCCATTGTGTTGAAATATTGTTTAAAAAAAAACAGGAAAACCACCATTTTGACTGCACTGTCACGATCATGTTTTTGAATTTATTTTTATACAGTGAATAAGTTATGGAGATGGGGGAGATAGATGAGAAGGACATAGAATGGAAAGTGGTGCAGTCAGGGTTTGAAACTTTGAAACTTTTTCTCTGAAGCTTACCTTTTCCTGCTGCTTGGCGTTACTGGTGCTTGCATTTCGGTTCATGTTCTGTTCTGCTTCCTCTTTGTCTCGACACTTTTGCTCATATGTCTTCTTTGACTTTGGTTAACGACATGAAATAGCAGGGGAAGTGGGGTTACACGTGTGAAAACGCTTTACTGACTATGCTATTCTTCACTGAATGACTGACAACAGAAAAGTCTGTAAAACATTGTCATTTGTTTGAAGTCAACTACCACAGTGTTGGTTCTGTCAATTGCTGCTACCATAGGACAACAAAATAACTGAGGTCTGGTATGATGGTGTTAAAGACCTTGAGTGCTGAAGTCTCACAAACCCTAGAACCCATTTAACAACCTGTGTTCATACCCCCACCACCAAGCAGAGAACAGGATAACATGACAGCGCATTATAAAGCACAAGGCCCCCCCGCAGCAGCACTGGCCAGCTCGTGGTCTAGGACGGATGGGAGAAACTGTCCAGTTACATCAACAGCGATATGAACCACAGGTAAAGTATCCAGCCAAGACACAGACCAAGGGTGATAGAAACAGCACAGTTCCAGCAGAGATATGCACCACAGCGATACTATGCAACCCCAAACCGTGCCCGTATGAGAAGCTGCTTCCACTGCCATCAGAGCAGATCAGAGGAGTACTGTCAGCACTGCTACAGATGTGGGAGCAGCGACCACTTCCTGGCAGGCTGTCGGTTTAGAAGAAACAAGGCCAACCAAAGAGGTTCCTTTAAAACGAAGACAGGTTGCCCCTGTGGAACAGGGAGTAATCAGTCACACAGACACGTCCCAACACTGTACAACCTGTGGCATGAGAGAAAAGGGCCATGCACTGCAACAGTGCCCATCCTGGAAGAGAACCACCCTCTACTGTTCGAGAGAACGGCAAAATGAACTCTGGGCTGAACACTGGAAATACTGCACACAGAGACGAATGGTGAAAGACTACGTGCATGACCTGATAGCACAGGGGTGGGTGAAGAAGTCCAACTCTCCTTACTCTTCCCCAGTCATATGTGTAAGGGAAAAGGACGGTAGCTTACAACTGTGCATAGACTACAGGGAGCTGAACAGGAAGACTCACCCTGACCGCCAGCCAATAGTACAGGATATCATGGACAGCCTTGGAGGACATTCCTGATTTTCACTCTTGGATCAGGGAAAAGCATAGCACCAAGGGTTCATTGCAAAGGAAAGCAAGCCCATGACAGCCTTTGTGAGCCCCTGGGGACTGTATGAGTGGGTTCGGATTCCGTTTGGACTCATGAATGCACCGCAGCCTTCCAGCGCTGTATGGAGGAATATTTGGATGGCTTCACAGATGAGATCTGTATCCTGTATCTGGACGACAACCTCGTCTTCAGCAAGACCTTTGAGAACCATATCGACATCCTTAGAAAAGTACTACAGAGACTAAGAGTTCATGGGATAAAGCTGAAGCCCAGAAAGTGTGAGATATTCACAGCGGAGGGATCGCTCTTTAGGGAGAACAGTGTCTGCCCGAGGGAAGCAAAATCGATCCAGCTGATACTGCAGCAGTCAGAGCTCTAAAGGACAAAACACCAAGTACACGAGAAGAGCTCAGAGGAACCATGGGGCTGCTGAGCTACTATAGGCAATGCATCAAAGACTTCTCACGCATTGCTAGCCCCCTCTACAACCTGCTCACAATGTCTCCTGAAGAAGTCACAGTTACACACAACAAAGCAAAGAGATGGCAGACAAAGGGGGAAACAAGAGGCTCACAAATCAATGACGTGGACTGATACGCATCAACAGATAATGGAGCGGCTGATAGACCGCTTAGTACAGCCTCCTGTGCTCGGTTTCCCAGACTTCTCAAAGCCGTTTATCATTCACACAGACGCATCAGACAAAGGTTTAGGAGCTGTGTTGTATCAGAAACAAGACACAAAAAAACTGAGTATGATAGCCTATGCATCTCGGACCTTGACTGCAACTGAGAATAACTACCATTTCCACTCAGGAAAATGTGAGTTTCTAGCCCTGTACTGGTCAATTACAGTAAAGTTCCGCGATTACTGTGCACCGACCTTCACAGCCTACAGTGACAACAATCCCCTTACCTACGTCTTGTCGACCGCCAAGCTGGAACGCAACGGAGTGCGGATGGGTTGCAGAACTCGCCAATTTCCATTTCACTATCAGATATCGTCCAGGCAAAGAGAACATTGACGCTGATCGTTTGTCCAGAATGCCAAATAGACATCGAAACACTGATGACAGAATGTTCAGAGGAGTTGAAATCGATGCACAACAAGACTCAAACATATCCTGGTCAATGGCAGTCTCCGCTGTGTATGCAGCCACAACAGAAACCAGATCCATCATCTCTCAAAAGCAGAGATGGCGACAGGCACAAAGAGAAGGTGAGAGCATCGGCCCAGTGATGGAACACAAACTGTCAAGTTCAAAACAAAAAGGGCAAGAACCGGAAACATTCAAGACGAAAAGCAGATGTCTTCTTCAAGAGCGAGACAAGCTCAACTTGGATGAGCGTGGTATCCTCCATCGCAAGACACTATGGGGTATCGTGTGTAGGCCAGTGACCAAAAAAATCTCTGTTTAATCCATTTTAAATTCAGACTGTAACACAACAACATGTGGAACAAGTCGAGGGGTGTGAATACTTTCTGAAGGCACTGTATGTAATAATAAAATGTACAAACTTTTTGATTTGACCCCTTTTTTCTCCCCAATTTCGTGGTATCCAATTGTTTTAGTAGCTACTATCTTGTCTCATCGCTACAACTCCTGTACGGGCTCGGGAGAGACGAAGGTTGAAAGTCATGCGTCCTCCGATACACAACCCAACCAAGCCGCACTGCTTCTTAACACAGCGTCATCCAACCCGGAAGCCAGCCGCACCAATGTGTCGGAGGAAACACCGTGCACCTGGCAACCTTGGTTAGCGCGCACTGTGCCCGGCCCGCCACAGGAGTCGCTGGTGCACGATGAGACAAGGATTTCCCTACCGGCAAAACCCTCCCTAACCCAGACAACGCTAGGCCAATTGTGCGTCGCCCGATGGACCTCCCGGTCGCGGCCGGTTACGACAGAGCCTGGGCGCGAACCCAGAGTCTCTGGTGGCACAGCTGGCGCTGCAGTACAGCGCCCTTAACCACTGCGCCACCCGGGAGGCCAAAATGTACTAACTTATAATAACTTCCCCTTCATTCGAGGTGCCTCAGTACATATAATGTAACTTCCTATTTATTTGAGAGGTTCCCCCCCTTTTCTCATGGCTGTTGAGGAAGGATGACTTATATTACAATAGTCTGTTTCACATTTTGGTAACACGGTGACTGAAACTAGACATGACTTTAGATGACAGAATGGATGATAACTGGTGGCTTGACTAATAATATAGGAAAGTTCTCCAGCTTACCTCCATGGTTTTCTTGAACTGAGTGGCCCTCTGTTTGTGTAGGGCATCCATCTGTTGTTCAACCTGCGAAGAAGTGTCAAAGATATTATATTGTACCTAAGACGATAAATCCCTGATTTGCAATTACAGTGCGCATTGTCACATCCATGCAGGACGATTTGATATAAGCAGTTATAAGTGGTTGATCACTATAAACGCATTCACTATTAAGCAGGGTGCACTGTAATAGCAATGCATTATTAGGTCTATAAGTAACTAAAGATGTTTTAAATTTCCTACATGTATTTCAGGGGTTTAAGTAGTTGATAGAATGCAATGGTACCTTTTTCCTTGCCTCTTTCTGTCTCTCCCTGAAGTCCTCGAGTTTTTTTGCCTCATCCCTCATTGTTTGTGCCAGTTGTAGGTGTGACAAACTCACATGTTCAGTCTCTATGTTGTAAAAGAGGGTTTGAGTGAATGAGTAAATTATGTGGATGACACAACACATGGAAATACCAACTCATAGCACAGTCATCATCATATATCATGTTGTTGTGACTGCAACACTTACGCAGTTTGAACACATCCAGCGATCTCTTCAGTGTGCTAAACAAACACACAAATGATGTAAAATGATGAAATGGAATTTATGCAAAACAACCTGACCTCACATAACAAAGAATAATTAACACCCCCCCCCCCCACCTTACCGGAAAAGGCCTTAACCACAAAACCATTTGAAGCATGTGACCAAGCTAAAACAGGATGGACACTCAAACCGCTGACAGAATCCTTCTCGACAGAAAAAGGCCCCAGCAGTAATTCAATCGTGTAACACAAATGCACTAATAACGCTCATGCGTGTAGTGCTGCGTGGTCAATGAGCCGTTGAAGCGTGCAAACCATCATACAATGTGCAAAACAAAATGGGTTTGGTCAACTTCAGACAGTGCTATCAATGGGCAGATCCACAGCCTTCTAGTGTGCCATCTGAAGGCTGCATGCCAGGCAATATCAACAACCCAAATATAACAACAGCAAAACAAAACAAGTTTTTGCGTCGTCATTATCGGGTCTATAGACTAACGAGGAAAAAAACTATTTCATCCATTTTTAGAATAAGGCTTTAATGTGGAAAAAGGCGTCTGACAACCTTTCTGAATTCACTGCAAGTTTGCATTTACTTGTCTTGTTTGAGACAGATTGGCACCAGGGTAATAAGAAGGCTATTTAACATGTTATGTGATGGCCTTTAAGGGCTTTCAACAAAGCCCATTACAAGGGCATCTCTACCTTCAATAACAGGCCTTTCAAATGATTTCTGTATACATTTTCACAGTGTCTGACTGCTGGCAAGCAATATCGACTACAGCATGGATAACATCGGCAACAACAGACGGACTTACTTCATCTCATTGCACCCACACACCTTCTTGGAGAGACCCAGTAGCTCTTTGGCATACTTCTCCTCTATGGATGCTCTGAAAGATGACCAAACACATCTCTTCAGAGGTGCATTCAACAAGGTAAACAGTTCACAAATGTTATCTACAACATGTGCATGAGAGAACATTTGGCTATAGTGTGAAGATTTGCACCACCGAGGGGTCCTAGTGTCCATGAGATAAAGAAAATTCAAATATAGGCAACTTTCACCATAACTACTTTCACTTTTTTATTTTATTTTTTCTACATATGACTGCAATATATTTGCAAAACCACACTTTCTATCTTTCAATATGATATAAATATATTGTTTTATGTCAGTGTAAATGACGGCGGGTCTCCTCGGGCTTTCATGCCTCAGCCGGGTCGCCAGGCTCCGCTGCCTCAGCCGGTCTGGCAGGTTCCCGCGCCCCAGCCGGCTCAACTATACTCCCTCTCCGGCCTCTAGGTCGTCAGGCTGCTGATTATTATTATTATTATCCCGCACACCTGTCAACATTGTCAAGCACACCAGCGTGACACTCGCCTAGACTCCATCACCTCTTTGATTATCTTCCCTATATCTGTCACAATCCTTTGGTTATTTCCTCGGGTGTTATTGACTCTGTTTCATGTGTTGTTTGTGTTTCGTGTTAATTGTTTTGTTTGTTTATTTATTAAAACACTCACTCCCTGTACTTGCTTCCCGACTCTCTCGTTACAGAGACAATAAAATCAAACATATAAATTATTCATAATATGAACTTTGGTGAACTATGCTGTATCAGTTGGTCAGGAAAGGTGGCTATTTAAATTCTCCCCCTTCAAATCGTGTGGTGTATTACACAGTAACTAGGTGCTATCTGGAACCTTAAAGGGTTCTTTGGTTATCCCCATAGGAGAATCCCTTGAAGAACCCTTTGTGGTTGCAGGTAGAACCCTTCTCTACGGAGGGTTCCACCTGGAACCCCAAATAGTTCTACTTGGAACCACTTCGTCTCGGGCCTAACAACACCCGTGCCATTATATCCTCCAAACGCCGGCTTCTCGGGCATCATCCCTTAAAGGACTTCCTTATCTTACTTCTGTGTCGTGGAACGAATCCTCAATGCCCTTTGAAAAGGTCAGCTCACAACATCACATTGCTGATATTCGGTGAAAATAAACAGACAACAACAAGAACGACATGGCAGCACAGCCTGTGGGCGCTGTCACCTATAACAGAACCATAGCATTCACAGTCTCTTTTCCAGAGCATATTCTCTGTAGTACACTGTTAACAAAATAGAGAGACTCAAAAACACAATTAAAAAATATATTTAAAAAAACCATGAAAAGTAGTGCACCTATGCTGATATCTGGTGTTCGGAGGGTGTTTGAACGTAGACCCAAGAGTTATGATACACTGATTGTATTTAACAACGGAAGTACTCTGAAGTGGTTCTTTAATCTGAGTAATTGTGCTTTAAGTGAGTGTTGAAAAAACACTTGTTGATGTTTCAGTGCATGTAAAAGGCAGCATCAACACATAAAAAGTATGTTTTGGCAGACTGTCTCGCATCCAATCTGATGGTTTTAAATTGCAAATGGTTTATAGCATAAATATTGATTGATGATGATTTTCAGTCAATATTTGATTGATGATGATGCTCAGTCAATATTTGAATCAACAGTTTAAAGAAGACACTGGGAATTGAATACCTATTCTAGGATAGACCGTGGCACTAATTATGGGCTACATTTGCCAGGACCCATTGTAAGATGATGATAAATATTGCTACAATCTAAATGTTTAGGGCAATCTAAGTTATAGCAGAGGTACCATGAGGTAATGTGTAAAATGGTCCTTCATCACTGGTATTCATGTGAGGTGGATGTGAACCCGGGTCCTGCTTGTCAAAACACTGCCTTAATGCTCTCAGCCAATCTTCAGGACTAAACGGTTGTGCTGAACCACCCTTGTTATACTGAGCACATGTGGCCCGATTCAGACTTGAGATAAGTAGACCTAGCATGGACTCAATAAAACATGGATTCAAGTAATGTTAAATCAACTTATCTCAAGTCTGAATAGGGCCTCGGGAGATTTTTGGGGAGGCGAAATTCCATCGTTATTATGGAGTGAGTGCATAGTTGGAAGGAATTGAACCCCCGAACCTCCAATTTCTTTGGAATTTTACCCACTCAACCACACAGTCACGTACCGTATGATGAATTTTGGCCCCCTATTTAAAGGCAAAGGTTTAGATTAAAGGCTAAATGTGAACATCAAACTGTCACATGATCTGTTTCACCTGTCGTGTGCTTGTCTTCACCCCCCCACCGGGTGTCGCCCATTTCCCCTTGTGCTTTCTGTTTGTCTGTTGCCAGTTCGTCTTGTCTCGTCCAGCCTACCAGCGTGTTTTTTCACGTACTCCTGTTCTCTCTAGTCCCTGTTTTCTAGTTCTTCCGGTTTTGATCATTCTGCCTACCCTGAGCCTGCCTGCCTTTCTGTACCTTACTGACTCTGCCCTGGTTTACTGACCTCTGCCTACCCTGAGCCTGCCTGCTGTTCTGTACCTTACTGACTCTGCCCTGGTTTACTGACCTCTGCCTACCCTGAGCCTGCCTGCTGTTCTGTACCTTACTGACTCTGCCCTGGATTACTGACCTCAGCCTGCCCTGAGCCTGCCTGCTGTTCTGTACCTTACTGACTCTGCCCTGGTTTACTGACCTCTGCCTACCCTGAGCCTGCCTGCTGTTCTGTACCTTACTGACTCTGCCCTGGATTACTGACCTCAGCCTGCCTGCTGTTCTGTACCTTACTGACTCTGCCCTGGATTACTGACCTCAGCCTGCCCTGAGCCTGCCTGCTGTTCTGTACCTTACTGACTCTGCCCTGGTTTACTGACCTCTGCCTACCCTGAGCCTGCCTGCTGTTCTGTACCTTACTGACTCTGCCCTGGATTACTGACCTCAGCCTGCCCTGAGCCTGCCTGCTGTTCTGTACCTTACTGACTCTGCCCTGGTTTACTGACCTCTGCCTACCCTGAGCCTGCCTGCTGTTCTGTACCTTACTGACTCTGCCCTGGATTACTGACCTCAGCCTGCCCTCAGCCTGCCTGCTGTTCTGTACCTTACTGACTCTGCCCTGGATTACTGACCTCAGCCTGACCTCAGCCTGCCTGCTGTTCTGTACCTTACTGGCTCTGCCCTGGATTACTGACCTCAGCCTGACCTCAGCCTGCCTGCTGTTCTGTACCTTACTGACTCTGCCCTGGATTACTGACCTCAGCCTGCCTGCTGTTCTGTACCTTACTGACTCTGCCCTGGATTACTGACCTCAGCCTGCCCTGAGCCTGCCTGCTGTTCTGTACCTTACTGACTCTGCCCTGGTTTACTGACCTCTGCCTACCCTGAGCCTGCCTGCTGTTCTGTACCTTACTGACTCTGCCCTGGATTACTGACCTCAGCCTGCCCTCAGCCTGCCTGCTGTTCTGTACCTTACTGACTCTGCCCTGGATTACTGACCTCAGCCTGCCCTCAGCCTGCCTGCTGTTCTGTACCTTACTGACTCTGCCCTGGATTACTGACCTCAGCCTGACCTCAGCCTGCCTGCTGTTCTGTACCTTACTGGCTCTGCCCTGGATTACTGACCTCAGCCTGCCTGCTGTTCTGTACCTTACTGACTCTGCCCTGGATTACTGACCTCAGCCTGCCTGCTGTTCTGTACCTTACTGACTCTGCCCTGGATTACTGACCTCAGCCTGCCCTGAGCCTGCCTGCTGTTCTGTACCTTACTGACTCTGCCCTGGTTTACTGACCTCTGCCTACCCTGAGCCTGCCTGCTGTTCTGTACCTTACTGCCTCTGCCCTGGATTACTGACCTCAGCCTGCACTGAGCCTGCCTGCTGTTCTGTACCTTACTGACTCTGCCCTGGTTTACTGACCTCTGCCTACCCTGAGCCTGCCTGCTGTTCTGTACCTTACTGACTCTGCCCTGGATTACTGACCTCAGCCTGACCTCAGCCTGCCTGCTGTTCTGTACCTTACTGACTCTGCCCTGGATTACTGACCTCAGCCTGACCTCAGCCTGCCTGCTGTTCTGTACCTTACTGACTCTGCCCTGGATTACTGACCTCAGCCTGACCTCAGCCTGCCTGCTGTTCTGTACCTTACTGACTCTGCCCTGGATTACTGACCTCAGCCTGCCTGCTGTTCTGTACCTTACTGACTCTGCCCTGGATTACTGACCTCAGCCTGCCCTTGACCTGTAGTTTGCCCCCTGTTTTGTTATTAAACATCTGTGATTCGAACTCTCTGCATCTGGGTCTTGTCCTGAGTCCTGATACAAACATAGTGCTGCCGTACTGGTCGGAAATCCCCCAAGTCTGAGGCATGGAGGTGGAGAGGGGGCATTCGTGGAAGGTGTGCCCTCCAGCAAACTCTATGGTCGAGTAAAAAAACTGCCACGTTTGTTGGTCCTTCACGAACTCAGGTGAAAGCACACCAGACGCTCAGATTAAACTCTCCAAAACAATCCAAGGAAGTATGTGCCAATGAAAATGTGAGTACAAAATGTTTTCACGTTAAGGAAGGAAACATAAAAGGAATTCACTCAATGAGAACATGGATTTTGTGTAGAATATCAGCCACTAATGCTTAATAGTCAAAGTCGAACAGCAATTTTGATGAGTTTTCATGATGCCACATGTCATTGTTTGCAGTTTTGTACCTTTCGTGCACTTGTTTTAAATTACCTCAGGCTTTTCAGTTAATACTGCTGGCTTGTTTGCCTGGTAACTTTACGAGCTTTATCTGTTATGTGATGTATGACCCACATGTTATACGCTACAGTAAATAGCCACTGCAAATGTAGCCTGCTCTAGCATTGGCCTACCCCATTCATGGATGCTAACTGCTTTAGCGCCTATTGACGATCCTTACCAAAGCCAGCGAAGACAAGACTCACAAACTCATGCCAACTGAATTGTCAGCTGTCAATCATATCATCATCTTAACTCTACTGTCATTCAATCCACTGAACATAAAGACTCAGGTCTGAGACATTAAGGTAATGGATGACTTGAGCCCTGGCCTGAAGTTTTGCACAAGGTTTGTTTAAGTGCTAATGCTCACATAAGCAGTCCTTGCATGTCTTTTCCCCCCATTGATGTACAATATAATTCTACATTTCTGTTACTTTTGAAGAACATTAATATGATAAATAGCTTAGAGATCTTTGAACTTTCTTTATGAATATAAAAAATATGAAAGACCTGTTCAAGTTGTCATTTGATCATTTGCAAAGAAAAAGAACGCATTTGAAGCTTCAGAATCATGTGTTGAAAAAGCAATTTTGTACAAATGAATGATTCCTTCTGGACAAAGGTATTCCTTTGTTCTTTCACAAAACAATCTTGTGTCCTATGTTAAAGCGTAATGTGCATTTGTCAAAATGAGCAGTGAATATACACTAAGAAAAGGGATACCCATGTACAGCATTTGGAAACTATTTCTGCACTAGACAGTATGCTTAGGCGGTATATCGTATAACCCGTATACTGAGGTATTTGGAAATTGCCATTGGATTGTTTTTCAATAACGTTGAAACTATTTACTTGAAGTTTTTCAATACATTTGTATATTTGAAAGTTTTTACCGCAGAAAAGTAGGCTAGCTACACCGAGAAAACTATTGGAGAAAAGTAGCTACACATCAGTCAGAGTTAGGGTGACCACATGTCCCGGATTGTGCGGGACAGTCCTGCATGTGGTTCCTTTGTCCCGCAACCAAACAATTATGTGCCACATTTGATCAACAAATGACAATACCACTAATCTAAATGAGATAGATTTGTTCTGTATTTCATTCAGACTTCCTACTAATTCGATGAGAATTTACATTCCAACCTCTCTTTTGTGGTCACTTTGCGCTTATGACATGATATTACATCATGAGGATGTGGTGCTGGTGACAAATACTTCTCCAATCATTGATGAGATCTGATATTTAAATAGGCCAGTGTTTTATCGTCAACACAATCACATTTGTCAAATCCTTTTAGGCTAAATTCCAGCTAAACTTGGAGAGGACAGTTAACTACCGGTACTTACAAAAAGTGTGCGTCTAACGAAAAGCTACAAAAGTAAGTAAATAGCCGTATTATAATTTCGTCAAACTCTCAATGCTCATTCAACATATTTGCTGCTACTTTACTCAAGCCCGTTTTAAAAGTCTCCCTAACTAAGACCAACCAGAAATGTTTCCTTGGCCACATATTCCCAGATGGTCATAAAACAGCCACAGTCTCTCATTTCTGGATCACAACATTTTGTTGCTTGCTCGTTGCAGCGGGAGGGAGATTTGTGTGAAAAACATATTCAGGTGTAGGCTACACTATACTGCAAATGTCCCACTAAATTATCCCGTTGTCCCGCATTAGGGTATTTTAAATGTGGTCACCCTAGTCAGAGCGCTGTCTGCTGACAGAAAGCCCGTTTGTGAATTCTCATCCGAGTGGAAAGTGCAACTGAAGAACAAAATTAGTCTGATGCCGAGCGAGCAGAAATGACAAGAAGCATTCTAGATCTTCGTTTATAAAACGCAGCAAGATATTTCTTATGAGTAACCAAAACAAATCCTGCGTGAAATATGCAGAATTCTGCATTAACGCGACCCCTAATTCGCTTTCTTCCTTGTTTGAGAAGTCAAAGCCCTTTGGGTGAGTTACCTGTACAGCTGCCACTGCTCGATTTCCTTGCGTTTTTTCTCCTCTCCGTTCTGTCTGGCTGCTCCGAGCAGAGTACAGTGAGTTGGATTGACTATCTTTGCAATTTAATTATTTTTGTTTGTGCTTGTTAGCATATTTAGCTATCAGCCTCCAAGGAAAATCGCAATTACTTGTGCAAATTTTGTTAGCATTCTGGTACTAGACACTCAATGAGCTGTTTTGGCATTTTTGACTCCACTTACTAAGCCAGTAATACAGTGGGTTAACTGCCTGTTCAGGGGCAGAACGACAGATTTGTACCTTGTAGGCTCGGGGGTTTGAACTCGCAACCTTCCGGTTACTAGTCCAACGCTCTAACCACTAGGCTACCCTGCCGACTCCATTTACTAAGCCAGTAATACCCTAAATCCCAGTATGAGCGAAGGACTGTATAACGTTACGAATATCTGGATACCGCACAACCCTACTAGACAGGATTTGAAACACCACAACAGTGTTTTAGTAGATTTAGAGAGAGGAAACGACACCAAAAGAGAAGTAATCTAATTCTTCACCACATAGGACTCGAAATGCCATAATTTCAACCTTTTCCAGGTTAGTGCTCCCAGGCTATGGCAAGGTGTTGCACAACTCTTGATTATGTGGTGCTACAACACGTCATATTCCATAACCCCTCAGGATGAATGTTTCCCTCACAACCATGTTTCAATAGCAGCAAAGTTAAGATTTTCTTTAAGGTGGTGCCAGTTCAGTTGGGCACTAGTTAGTGTTGCAAAGCACTTCATTTTTAACAGTGTAATCTGAGGATTCAATACATGGTTTCTATTGGATGATACCTTACATGGCTTCTCACCTGGCTTTCATGAAGTCTTCTATCTCCTTGCATGTCTTCTTGCCATCGTTGAGGTGCTGGATGATACTGTCATAACCCCCAGTGTCGGTGAAATCCCTGTTCTGGCCATTTTGGGAACGTGGAAAAGCAATACGTAATCACGGCACACCATGGAGTGCCTCTCACACCCTCCCAGTAGTGGTCATTCGAACCCCTATACACCTCACTGCATTGCCATTTAACAGTCTATCAAAAAGGAAACGACTCCATTCCAAATATTCAGAGAGAAGACCCCCAAGTGCTCCAACCAAAATGAACCATAATGTAAAAGATTGCCAATGGGCAACATACAGCACACGATACATTAAACAATGGAACCAATAAAGAAAACACTGATGAAGCAATAGAGCGTGAAGAAATGTGTGTTTTTCTGTGTGCTAAACTGCAGTTGAAGTTACCTGTAATGTATGTCTGCATGAGAGACTGGCATAATCATTTTATCCACATGTGATTTGAGAGGTACAGTAGGCCTACAGATGTAGAATGATTCAATTTGAGCCAGTTCGCTACAGCAGGAAAATAATTCTGTAGCAACAGCAAATGTGAATTATTATGTGGATTGCAATTAATGGACGTTTTTTGTCAGTTTACATATGGTAAAATCAAATGAGATGAAATGATCAACTACAGAAGACTTTTTAAACCTCAAATACATTACACGTTTTACATTTCCTGCATTGATATAACCTACACTGTATGGGGTATACTCCTAAACCCTGCCATTCTGATTTGCATCTAGACATTACAAGGTTTTCAAAAGGACCAGAACCAAATCCATGCGGTATGTAATATTCTAAAAAAGTCAAATGACTTAATAAATAGACATAGCTAGACCTGTTCTATTATTGTGTATGATTATGTTGTGTTTACACCCTTATAAATGAAAGAACACATTTGCATAACTTGAAAATCATATTTAGATCTCTAAAAACAAATAGCTCTGCAATCACATTTGTACTCACCCAAAAGCAATCCTTAAAGTGAAGTTCTCTCATTGTAGACAAGAATAACGGCAGTAGAACTCTTCAAATTCCGCAGCTTGCTACCGTGTGAGTGACTGACGAACTTCTCAATGGAGGGTACGTTCACGACTACACTCATACCGCAACGGAGCACTAAACTCCTTCTCTGGGTCCTAACGACCGAGGAGAGACTCCCACCGACCTACGAGCAAGATAGATTCTGTTGGATTTGGTGCCACTTGGTGGTCACGAGCAGATGAGCAGGAGAAGGAAGGACCTCTGAGTCTGCCAATTCATATATTATATTGCCTCTTGGTTCCTCTTTTATCTGTATTTATACCATTCTCTTGTAAATATGCTTTTAATAGATATGATGAAGGGATGTTGGGATATATCTGGAGAACAGTTAAACATCCTCATTTACAAGCTGACATACAGAAGTGATACAAACTACTGTAATAATAGCACCATAGCAGCACCCACTCATAGCACGCACTCCAGTTGGTTTAGCTCACTGGCCACCACCCCCAAAGCCAGTTCCTCCTTTGGTCGCCATACCTTCCAGTTCTCTGCTGCCAATGACTGGAACGAACTGCAAAAAAAAATCACTGAAGCTTGAGACTCATATCTCCTTCACTAGCTTTAAGCACCAGCTGTCAGAGCAGCTCACTGCACCTGTACATAGCCCATCTGTAAACAGCCCATCTATCTACCTCATCCCCATACTGTATTTATTTATATTTATGTTAATTGCTATATTCTAATTACTTTGCCACCATGGCCTATTTATTTCCTTAACTTACCTCATTTGCACTCACTGTATATAGACTTTTTGTTTTCTTTTTTTCTACTGTATTATTGACTATGTTTTGTTTATTCCATGTGTAACTCTGTGTTGTTGTATGTGTCGAACTGCTATGCTTTATCTTGGCCAGGTCGCAGTTGCAAATGAGAACTTGTTCTCAACTAGCCTACCTGGTTAAATAAAGGTGTTCTCAACTAGCCCACCTGGTTAAATAAAGGTGTTCTCAACTAGCCTACCTGGTTAAATAAAGGTGTTCTCAACTAGCCTACCTGGTTAAATAAAGGTGTTCTCAACTAGCCTACCTGGTTAAATAAAGGTGTTCTCAACTAGCCTACCTGGTTAAATAAAGGTGTTCTCAACTAGCCTACCTGGTTAAATAAAGGTGTTCTCAACTAGCCTACCTGGTTAAATAAAGGTGTTCTCAACTAGCCTACCTGGTTAAATAAAGGTGTTCTCAACTAGCCCACCTGGTTAAATAAAGGTGTTCTCAACTAGCCTACCTGGTTAAATAAAGGTGTTCTCAACTAGCCTACCTGGTTAAATAAAGGTGTTCTCAACTGACCTACCTGGTTAAATAAAGGTGTTCTCAACTAGCCTACCTGGTTAAATAAAGGTGTTCTCAACTAGCCTACCTGGTTAAATAAAGGTGTTCTCAACTAGCCTACCTGGTTAAATAAAGGTGTTCTCAACTAGCCTACCTGGTTAAATAAAGGTGTTCTCAACTAGCCTACCTGGTTAAATAAAGGTGTTCTCAACTAGCCTACCTGGTTAAATAAAGGTGTTCTCAACTAGCCTACCTGGTTAAATAAAATAAAAACATTTCAACAAAATCCCTTTAAATGGCTTTTATTGATTACTTATTATAGCAAACCCAATAAGACACAAACACACATACAGCTACATCTGAAGCACTCAACAAGCATAACATACATTGGGTTTTCAAACACAGCACAAGAAGTAAACACAAAGTTAAAGGTTAAAATATACACAATGTCGTCTTGGTCGGTCACTTCAAAAATGTGGGTCTCTTCCTTTAAAAATGTTTCAATAACAATATAAAAAATGGTGGCAAAGTTAAGAACAAAAACAGAATGTATGGTTGTGGATGGTAAATCCCAGGCAGCCAGAGGCCTCCATCTTATATCGCCTTCACAGCGTCGTCGATCTCAGAGATTTGATCCTTCAGCTGGTTCCACTGCTCTGGGTTTAGTGAGATACCTGGGCACGGAACAGAGGAACGTTAGACAGAGGAAAGTAAACTGATCTAGGTTCAGTTAATGAATCCAGAAAAGTAGCATCACTGGGCTTGATGTCAAATATGACATCTGGGTACCACTGTATCTCGGAACAGAGGTGGAAAAATACACAGAAATATGACATCTGGGTACCACTGTATCTCGGAACAGAGGTGGAAAAATACACAGAAATATGACATCTGGGTACCACTGTATCTCGGAACAGAGGTGGAAAAATACACAGAAATATGACATCTGGGTACCACTGTATCTAGGAACAGAGGTGGAAAAATACACAGAAATTGTCATGGCATTTAACATTTGTTATCCTTTTAAAATGTTTGTAAAGGGCATATGGATTTGATAAATCATCAATAAACCGTTTGAAGCACCGAAACGACGATTAAACTATTTCAACCGATGATTCATCATTCCAAATCCGTGTGCGTGTTTGTAGAGTGACGGCATGACAGTGGGCTCAGGGGCCAGGGTTCTGCTGTGACAAATCTTACCTTTCCTGCCCGGCTTCATCTCTCCCTCCTGGTCCATCCAGTACTCACGGATGTCAATCAGACACTTTCCTTTGAATTCACGAACACTCACATACCTCATCTTCCCAATCTGCAAAAAAAAAATGAAAAAAAAAAAGATGCACGTGAAGATAACCATATCGCAGACCTTCCAACTTTGAATATTTTTTTATGAGTACCACTTCAGGCTACAAACAGTGTAGCCTATTAGGCATATAAAAAAAAGTTACTGCATGTAACCTACATTTCGCTTTGTATTGGGCTCCCGAGTGTCGCAGTGATCTAAGACACTGCATCTCAGTACAAGAGGTGTCACTGCCGTACCTGGTTCGAATCCAGGCTGCATCACATCCGGCCGTGATTGGGAATCCCATAGAGCGGCACAAATTTGTTCCATATATTATTATATATGCAAATTTTTTATTTAACCTTTATTTAACTAGGCAAGTTAGTTAAGAACAAATTCTTATTTACAATACCGGCCAGACCCGGACGAAGCTGGGCCAATTGTGCACCGACCTATGGGACTCCCAATCACAGCCAGTTGTTATACAGCCTGGATTTGAACCAGGGTGTCTGTAGTGACATCCCAAGCACTGAGATGCAGTGCAACTCTGCGCAACTCGGGAGCAACTCGTAAAGACCAGATTCAACTGAGAATATTGCGTGTGAATATGATCAAGTGCTTGTCAAATTGTGAATGGGACTGATGAAGTGTGTGCAGCCTGCACAAAAACAGAGCAGTTCCCTTTCATTAAACGTAAAAAAAATTTTTTTTTATCATCATTTGTCGCATCATGCAGCCTTAGAATGTATTAGAAATCAAAACATTTTGCCTAACGTCGGTATCATAACAAAAGCTTAAAAATAAATAAATTAAGCATATAGGAGGACCTGTTTGTTAACCGCTCAACACATAATAGCCACGTGCGTGTTCACTCCCTCAGAAATCATTTGGGGGGGGGAAATATCCGTTCTATTTTATTCAGCTATGTTCATTGTAGTTTTCTTATTAATGGTGTCTGCTAAAATGAACTAGTGTAGTCCACAGCCATATGGCATAGCCAGTGCCTAACAATGACACAATGACAGTTCTTAACATAATGACAACTCAGAATATGCTGTTCTGTTCTTCTGAAATAGGCTACATTTTGTCATATCATAAAGTTTCTTTATCCCTGCCTAAAATAAATATTGGATTTACTGTGATGGTGTAGGCTATATTAAAACGGAAGACTACTTATTTTTTTAATTGATGTAGGCTTGAGGTTCCAGAGGTCCTCTTCAGTGGCTCGTAGGCTATGCGTGGAAGCTAAACATGTGTATGTTAGTTAACGGTCAATTACCGTGAGACCGGCAGTTATTTGAAAGACACTGGTCACTGGTTGACAAAATGTCATGACCGCCACAGACCTGGGCTACACTCTTAGAAAAAAAGGTTCCAAAAGTTTCTTCAGCTGTCCCCATAAGGAGAAAGCTTTTTGGTTCCATGTACCTGGAACCAGAAGGGTTCCACCTGGAAGAAAAAAAGCTTTCTCCAATGGGGACAGCTGAAGAACCTTTTTTTCTAAGAATGTATATAGACTCATGGGTACTTGGTAATTGGTTGACCTTCAGTAGCTAACTAGAAACATGTTTAAAAATGTACAAATCAGGGTTCTCCCTCTGATTTAGGACTACAGTTAGTTAGGGGGGGGGGGGGGGGGGGGGAAGGTCCGGAGGGTGTCCGTCAAACCATTAACTGACACTTCCTGAAACCTAGAATCTAAAAATATATCCAACAATGCAGACAGCACTTAAGTCTTGTGTATGATCCTAAAAGAAACTGAGTTGGTCTCAATTACACTTTTCTATGTCAAATCGTAATCATTTCAAATGAATAGCTGCCTTTATGTGGACAGTGAAGTGACAACGGAAACGGTCATCCTAATTTTGTTTGGGGAGAAAATCTGAATAATTCAATTACTGGATACAATGCAGTAGTCTAACTTACTGTAGGCTATTTGGAATATGAAACAACTGAACTAGACCTACTTTATTGTTTCAGGATCTCCATCCCGGACCTAATCCATCAAGTTATCTTATTGTCATCGGTGAACTGAATAGGATCACATCATTATTACTACTGTTGACGTGCAGCTACAGTATATAACGACGACACCAGATCAAGAACTGATGAAATAACATACTACTAACGTTTAACAGCAACATACAGTCGAAGTCGGAAGTTTACATACACTTTTACACTGAGTTTATCACAATTGCTGACATTTAATCCTAGTCAAAATGTCTTGTCTTATGTCAGTAAGGACCACCACTTTATTTTAAGAATGTGAAATGTCAGAATAATAATAAAGAGAATGATTTATTTCAGCTTGTATTTCTTTCATCACATTCCCAGTGGGTATGAAGTTTACATACTCCCAATTAGTATTTGGTAGCATTTCCTTTAAATTGTTTAACTTGGGTCAAACGTTTCAGGTAGCCTTCCACAAGCTTCCCACAATAAGTTGGGTGAATCTTGGCCCATTCCTCCTGACAGAGCTGGTGTAACTGAGTCAGGTTTGTTGGCCTCCTTGCACACACACGCCATTTCAGTTCCGACCACAAATGTTCTATAGGATTGAGGTCAGGGCTTTTGTGAGGGCCGCTCCAGTACCTTGACTTTGTTGCCCTTAAGCCATTTTGCCACAACTTTGGAAGTATGCTTGGGATCATTGTCCATTTGGAAAACCCATTTGCAACCAAGCTTTAACTTCCTGACTGATGTCTTGAGATGTTGCTTCAATATATCCACATCATTTTCCTTCCTCATGAAGCCATCTATTTTGTGAAGTGCACCAGTCCCTCCTGCAGCAAAGCACCCCCACAACATGATGCTGCCACCCCCGTGCTTCACGGCTGGGATGGTGTTCTTCGGCTTGCAAGCCTCCCCCTTTTCCTCCAAACATAACGATGGTCATTATCGCCAAACAGTTCTATTTTTGTTTAATCAGACCAGAGGATATTTCTCCAAAAGGTATGATCTTTGTCCCCATCTGCAGTTGCAAACCGTAGTCTGGCTTATTGATGACGGTTTTGGAACAGTGTCTTCTTCCTTGCTGAGTGGCCGTTCGGGTTATGTCGATATAGGTCTCATTTTACTGTGGATATCGATACTTTTGTACTGGTTTCCTCCAGCATCTTCACAAGGTCCTTTGCGGTTGTTCTGGGATTGATTTGCACTTTTTGTATCAAATACGTTCATCTCGAGGAGACAGAACGAGTCTCCTTCCTGAGCGGTATGGCGGCTGCGTGGTCCCATGGTGTTTATACTTGCGTACTATTGTTTGTACAGATGAACGTGGTACCTTCAGGCGTTTGGAAATTGCTCCCAAGGATGAACCAGACTTGTGGAGGTTTATAATTTTTTCTGAGGTCTTGGCTGATTTCCATGATGTCAAGCAAAGAGGCACTGAGTTTGAAGGTAGGCCTTGAAATACATCCACAAGTACACCTCCAATTGACATCAATTAGCCTATCAGAAGCTTCTAAAGCAAGTTTCTGGAATTTTCCAAGCTGTTTAAAGGCACAGTCAACTTAGTGTATGTAAACTTCTGACCCACTGGAATTGTGATACAGTGAATTTTAAGTGAAATAATCTGTCTGTAAACAATTGTTGTAAAAATTACTTAGGACATCTACTTTGTGCATGACACAACTGACTTGCCAAAACTATAGTTTGTTAACAAGACATTTGTGGAGTGGTTGAAAATCGAGTTTTAATGACTCCAACCTAAGTGTCTGTAAACTTCCGCCTTCAACTGTAACTTTCTGTGAAGGACGGTATTAGCAGAAGAGCTCCCTCTGCCATGTCTGTGACTGAACTACTGCAACACCGCACATTTCCTTGCTCGTCAATGCACTCGCGCCTACTACCATTGCGGAGATCCTTAACCCTTGACTAAACGCTGTAGCTAACTACCTTTGTTGTAATGACGCCTTAGCTAAGGAGCTAAAGACTAAACAATCGTGGTTATGTGCTTAACTAGCACATACAAATTTACGAACATTTATTTGACAAACAGTTAGTTCCCCATTACAAATGGATTGTGTGAAAAAGTTATTTGTATTACTGCCACTTTCCATTTACTGAGTGCCTATAGGAGCACAAAACCTCCTTTTTTTAGTCAGACAGTCAGCAAGCTGTTCCTTTGTGGCCGACCACAGAATCCACTGGATTCTCTGAGTTCCTTGATGCTGCTAATCTCAAGACAAAGTCTATTCTCTGTGACAGACTTGGTTGACGTCACAGCATCAACTAATGAGTAGTTGTCAGTGACACAAACTACAGGTAGAATGTGGTAAGTGGTGAGCTCTGAGAACAGAGTTGCAAGAAAGATCGCATTGTCAATTCCATCCGCAAGAGCAAGTGTTTCTCCAGCCAGTGTGCCTCGGATGGACCCTTCTGATCCTTTTTGACCGCCAACAGATAGGTGAGAATCTTCCTCCTTCACCCATTAACACGATTAGATGTCCAACTTGTGTGGCTCCATCTGTAAGGTTCCCTAGCGAAGCATCCCTGAAGACAACTAGTTTCAAAAAGTCATCTTTTCCAACATGCTGAAACTTTTAAAAAGTCATCTTTTCCAACATGCTGAAACTTTTAAAAAGACACTTGTGATTTCAGTTGGCGAACAACTTTCTCATGAATGGTTTGTACAGTGGCGTGTTTTGTGGTTAGATGCCAACCATCAAACATTACATCAGGTCTACTCTGTCTAGCAACCCATAGAATTCGTCCTCTTTGACCTCAATTGATTCCACAGAGGGGCTCTTGAAGAATCCATGTGGATGGGTTGAAGAGTCTTGATGCTCTCCTGTTGCATCAGTATTGTTCCATCAACTGTAATAAACTCTATGCCAACATAAACATTATCATGCTCCTCACGGCCGACCTGGAAAACAGCATTGAGGTGTGGAATCACAGTTGTAGCAAAGGTCTGTGAGCCATCCCAGATAAAGTCATCAACATGACAGGCAAGTACTCCAGTCACATTGCAGTCTTGATCAAGCCAATAGAAGACAGGATCCACTTGTGACATTTTTCCACCTGTATTCAGCATTGTAACCTTGACTTTGTTGTACCGGTAGAGTGATGCATCTGCCAGTCCACACACACTTTTTTAGTTTCCACAGTGTTCCTTCACTCTCAGCTTCAGGCGGAGGCCAGATGTGAATGTCCCTTGACAGCTCTGTTCCCTGCAAAAATGCAGATTTGATGTCTATGGAATTCAGTTTCCATTTCTTCTAGAGCACTATTCCAGTTCAGGATTCTTTAAAGGGTATACACCCACCTTGTTGAGACACTTTTGGCTAATGTCTTTGACTTCCTCAAATACTCAATTTTTCCTCCAATTACTGACCTCATCTAGCTTAGCTGAGTCAAATGACACGTCCTGTGTTTCAAGTACATCATCATTTTGAATGTCATTCTGTTTTTCTCAATTTTCCATTAGTTCAATTCTGAGATGATCTACAAGTAACAGGTCAGCTGACCCTGTTATAGCAGAAAGTGTAGCTGGTACTGCAAGTCGTTCTGGTGTTTTCCTTTTGCTTTTCCTGCTCGTCCAATGACGGTTGCTGTATGTGGAAAACCACTTTCTCTGTCCAGTTTTCAGATTGGAACAACCATGTTCTCTTAACACGTGTGACTGTTGTTGAATGTTTTCCTCATTTGAACGCTCAACAGTATTATCTGTGGTTGAAGGTCTCTTCTCCATTTCCTGTGTCAGTTTTAGTGTCCATATCATTGGATGAGACATCTGGTAGGTTTGTGTTTGTTACTGTGTCCTTTTTGTCATTTTTCATTAGGAGACAGAGGGGCTGTTGCTGAGAATCAATCTTGATAATGTACTTTCCGCAATCTTGAGTGATGCACCCTGACTATGGTGCCTCCGTGCCTCACAAATATCACCACACCATCTTGGCCAATGACTACTCCCGGTCCATTTCACTCTTGACAGTCAACTCGTTTGTAGTACACTTTGTTTCCAGTCTCGTACTTCTCATCGGTGGGTCGTAGCCGTTTCCGCAAAGCCCTGCGAATTCCCTCTGAGAACTCTGCTTCGGTTGACGCATTTCTCGCTGCATGTAGTGCTAAAAGGTGCTGTCCCACCCCCATGCACCCACACTGGTCCCCTCTAGTGCTGGTGTCTTGTCAACCAGTACAGAGGGAAGATTAGGGTTCTGCCCGAACACTAGTTGCGATGGGCTGTAACCATGAACATTGTGCAGTGAGTTTTTTGCATTCAAAGCCCAATCTAGGGCTTTTACAGTCACATCCATTGCCTTGCTTCACTTATAGCATGATCTCGGTGAGTGTTTGATTGTGTCTCTCCATAAGTCCATTGCTCCATGGACTGTATGCAGCAGTTGTCTTTACTTCCATGTTGAAGTTCTCTGCCATTTCTCTCATTTCATTATTATTGAATTCTCTTCCATTGTCACTGTATAATTTCTGGGGCGGGCCAAGCAAGCACACTTATCCAGGAATGAATGAAGTGCTTGACCATTTCACTGTGTTTCTTTTATTCACAATGCTTCCAGCACTGAAGCGTGTGAAGTGGTGGATTATGTGAAGGTACCACACACTTGGTCCTCGCTCATGTAGATCTACAGCCACTGTTTCATTGTACTTGGAAGCCAGTGGCAAACCAACAGCTGGTCTGGGCTTTTTGACATGTCTCACAGCTGTTAAATATCTGCTGTTGAACAGAAATACTTCTCATCATCATTATTCCCTGACCTGCTGAGTACTTTCTGAAGTGTGTCAACTGTAGCATGTCCAAACTGTTTGTGAAGTACTTTCTGAAGTGTGTCAACTGTAGCATGTCCAAACTGTTTGTGAAGTACTTTCTGAAGTGTGTCAACTGTAGCATGTCCAAACTGTTTGTGAAGTACTTTCTGAAGTGTGTCAACTGTAGCATGTCCAAACTGTTTGTGAAGTACTTTCTGAAGTGTGTCAACTGTAGCATGTCCAAACTGTTTGTGAAGTACTTTCTGAAGTGTGTCAACTGTAGCATGTCCAAACTGTTTGTGAAGTACTTTCTGAAGTGTGTCAACTGTAGCATGTCCAAACTGTTTGTGAAGCTTGAACAATACTGTGTTTCTTCTCTGTGACTGTCAGAATCTCCATGTGCTCTGTGTCCATTAGAATCTCATTTTTTGCATGGACTCTGTGTGATGTCTTTGTTTAAAATGTTGACACAATAGTGGCCTGAGGTAGTAAGTTCAAGAGTCCCTGGTTGTTTAAACATCACTGCCGTGTCATTTTTTATGTCTAGTCCCTTCTTGAGGGAAGCTTTGCTTAATTGTAAGGGGGGACCACCTCTGTTTCAATGTGACACTTAGTCTGATCAATTTTTGCTGGTATCTTAACTCCCTTGGTAGAATGGACGATTCTCCCATCTCCAAATTTGAAAGCTCTGTTGCTTGGTGTCTCAAATCATATTTTGTACCCCTTTCATTTTTAGTTCACGGACATAGCTATCAAGCCATTTTGCGCCACACACTGTCCGTGTACATGCAGTATCAATCACAGCAGAGCCTAAGGATTCAACTATAAAAATCTCAGTATCAGAAGCAGATTAGTTTGAAAACAGTGTAATGTTACACTGCTCTATGTTTTCACATTTTCCTGTTAGCTTAACGTGTAAATTTTTATGAGGACAGTCTTTAACCCAATGGTAAGTTTTTCGACAAATAACACATTTTGATCTCCTTTCATATTTGCCCAGATGATTTGTGCCGGGCAATGGCGCCCCCTTCTGGTTGTCTTGAGTATGTGACTTGTTTGCGCCTTTACTCTGCTGCTCAGTGTAATATGCTGTGTCACTCACTTGCATTCCATCTGTTATTGGCGCGACAGACGTCAATAACATTATTTAGTGCCGACCTCATTGATGCAAAAGTCAGCAAAGTACAAGCAGTCGAAGCCAACTGAACCATGTCGTACTTGCGCATTTCTATTGTACCTGTGTTTGAAATAAATTTTGTCATCCTTGTTCAAATCCTCAACGGATATTTCCAGTGCTGTGTCTCTCGCTCTTCCATCGAGTGATAACACCACCGCAAGTACTTGCTTTTTCGCGTCCAGATTCCAAGTTCATTTTTCCAACTGTCGTACAACCTCTTCTTGTCGAAGCGAGGTGGCACATTGTAGTTATTAACCATCCCCTGCTACCAATGTTAACTCGAAATGACACAAGGACAAGGTTCCAGTTCAACAAAGTTTACTATGGCGTATGAACACACTACAAGGTAGCCATTGCACACCAGGCTATGTCCATCAACAGCAAGCCTTCCCGCGCAGGCTCACTCTTGACAGAGTGAAAGCCTCGTAATAACAGAAATATAGGGATACTTCAAACATGAAGTTAACAAATAGTACTGCGACTACGGGGCGGACGGAGCGGAGAGCTAGAGATTTCTCTCCTTGCCCGTCCTCCAAATGTCTCAGCTCCAACTGCAGACAGTTGAGTCAAAAACTACAACGTGCAAACTAGAAGCCTATTTTTGCGTATTTTGAGGGTAGTTTTTCATACCAGCATGCTTTGTCCTCCAATGTCATCCATGGCGGGCAAAAGGTCTGATATCGACATGCAACGAACGTTGCATCTTTTGTACTGAGGATGGACTGACACCGTGTTCCTCTGTGCTGGAGTCTTGTCGAGCAGCAACACAGAGCTCGGATCTCCTTACCTGGAACTTGTTGTCATCCTTGTCCTTGTTGCCGCTTCCCTTGGAGGTTCCACCAGGCTTGGAACTCTCCCCTCCTTTCGGTTTCTTAGCTGCTGGTTTCTCTGGCGCTGCTTGCTTTCTCTTCTTGGCCTACAACAGGGGTTCATTTCCACACATATAAAAATGGACTTTCTCTTCTGAAAGTACAAAAGGCAACCTCTGATTATAATATGAACTGTAGCAGGTTAGCGTTTTTCGCCATGAATCTTGTTCTGGAGGCAGCTCTACAGTGGTCACTAGCTGGCAAGGCCACAAAGTCATAAAATCTGAATTTAAACTTGACCCTAGCCTTAACCCTAACCACACTGCTAACCCTAACACCTAACCATAACCTTAAAATTATGACCAAAAAGCACATTTTTGTTTTCATGAATTTTTTACAATATAGCCCCCTTTTTACTTTGCAGAAGGTCCATCTAGGTCCATCTGCCTCAAGGACATGACTCATCCCAATAAACGTCAACCTGCTCTGGACTCCCGAGTGGCGCAGCAGGCTAAGGCACTGCATCTCAGTATGAGAGGCGTATTTACAGATACCCTAGTTCAAATCCAGGCTATAACAGGCTGTGATTGGGAGTTGCATAGGGCGGCGTACAACTGGCCCAGCGTCGTCCGTGTTTGGCTGACATTGTAAATAAGAATGTTCTTAACTGACTTGTCTAGTTAAATTTAAAAATCTAATATAGGCAGCTATATAAAAACCCGGCTCTGAATCTAGGTACACTACCGTTTGAAAGTTTGGGGTGACTTAGAAATGTCCTTGTTCTTGAAAGAAAAGCACATTTTCGGCTATTAAAATAACATCAAGTTGATAAAAAATACATGTTGTATTAGTGTTGTAAGTGACTATTGTAGCTGGGAACGGCTGATATGTAGATATTCCATTAAATAGGTGTACAGAGGCCTATTATCGACCACCATCACTCCTGTGTTCCAATGGCACGTTGTGTTAGCTAATCCAAGTTTATCATTTTAAGAAGCTAATTGATCATTAGAAAACATTTTTGCTATTATGTTAGCACAGCTGAAAACTGTTGTTCTCATTAAAGAAGAAATACAACTGGCATTCTTTAGACTAGTTGAGTATCGACATTTGTGGGTTCGATTACAGGCTCAAAATGGCCAGAAACAAAGACCTTTCTTCTGAAACTCTTCAGTCTATTCTTGTTCTGAGAAATGAAGGCTATTCCATGTGAGAAATTGCCACAAAACTGAAGATCTCGTACAATGCTGTGTACTACTCCCTTCACTAAACAGCACAAACTGGCCCTAACCAGAAGAGAGGATTACAAGGGGCACCGGTGCACAACTGAGCAAGAGGACAAGTATATTAGATTGTCTAGTTTGAGAAACAGACGCCTCACAAGTCCTCAACTAACAGCTTCATTAAATAGTACCCGCAAAACACCAGTCAACATCCTCTGTCCAGTGTCTGTGTTCTTTTGCCCATCTTATTCTTTTATTTTTATTGTCCAGTCTGAGATATATATTTTACTTTGCAACTCTGCCTAGAAGGCCAGCATCCCGGAGTCGCCTCTTCACTGTTTACATTGAGACTAGTGTTTTGCGGGTACTATTTAATGAAGCTGCCAGTTGAGGACCTATGAGGTGTCTGTTTCTCAAACCAGACACTAATGTACCAGTTTGCTCTGTTCTGTGAAGAGAGTAGTACACAGCGTTGTACCAGAGCTTCAGTTTCTTGGCAATTTTTCACGTGGAATAGCCTTCATTTCTCAGAAAAAGAATAGACTGACGAGTTCCAGAAGAAAGGTCTTTGTTTCTGGCCATTTTGAGCCTGTAATCGAACCCACAAATGTTTGTGCTCCAGATACTCAACTAGTCTAAAGAAGGCCAGTTGTATTTCTTCTTTAATGAGTCAACAGTTTTCAGCTGTGCTAACATAATTGCAAAAGGGTTTTCTAATGATCAATTAGCCTTTTAAAAAGGATTAGCTAACACAATGTGCCATTGGAACATAGGAGTGATGGTTGCTGATACATGGGCCTCTGTACGCCTATGTAGATATTCCATTAAAAAACAGCCGTTTCCAGCTACAATAGTCATTTACAACATTAACAATGTCTACACCGTATTTCTGATCAATTTCATGCTATTTTAATTGACTTTTTTTGCTTTTCTTAAAAAAAAAGGGCATTTCTAAGTGACCCCAAACTTTTGAACGGTAGTGTAGATCTGATCATTTTGAAATATTTGTGTCCTTTTCAGTTCTTTTGACGGAAACACAATGTCTTTACTTTGTGGCTTTGGATACAACACAGGAGCAGGGGCTGTCTGTTTAAACAATGCCACTTCATATAATGTTTACATACCCTACATTACTCATCTCATATGTATATACTGTACTCTATATCATCTACTGCATCTTGCCTATGCCGTTCAGCCATCACTCATTCATATATTTGTATGTACATATTCTTAGTCATTCCTTTACACTTGTGTGTATAAGGTAGTTGTTGTTAGATTAGATTACTTGTTGGATTTTACTGCACTGTCGGAACTAGAAGCACAAGCATTTCGCTACACTCGCATTAACATCTGCTAACCACGTGTATGTGACAAATAAAATTCGATTCGATTTTACCTTGGTCTCAGCCTCACTGTCTGAGTCACTGGCACTGGCACTGCCAGAAGTAGATGATAGAACTTCCTTTGACTTGGGCATCCTGGAAAAAAAGATGATGCAATGGCTGAATAAATACCATCCTTTCGTAAGACGTCAATGCACAATGTTATCAAAAATAAACCTACATTCCAAAGTGCATGATTTTGTTCTATTGCAGCGTAACCTCTGATAATCCGCTGTGTGCAGTAACACTATACCGTAGTTAGCAGATTAATGATAATCAGTGACCTAGTCTATAATGCACTCTTAGAAAAAAGGTGCTAAGTAGAACCATACAGGGTTCTTCGGTTTGTCCCCATAAGGGAACCCTTTTTAGTTCTGGGTAGAACCCTCTATGTGCGGTTCCTCAAAGAGCCCCCTGTATATGGTTCTACCTAGAACAATAACCATTTTGTCATCTAAAGGTTCTTCCTAGAACCCTCTATGAACGGTTCCAGCTTTACTAGCCTTTAAAATTGTATTATTTAGGACAAAACATTACATTTATCATCAGGCCTTTCATTGAGGAACTAGTCAAAGATTTGTTTAAATAAACCAAGATAAACCACAGCCTGTCGTTTCAAATGGGAACAAATGAGCCATAGTGGGCAGAACAAGCAAGGAGGTTGGCAGAGTCAAGCACGAGCTAGCGAAATCCTAGTGGCGCATTCTAGCATGCATTTCCATATTTCCGTTGGGGAACGCCTACTCTGTAACGTGCATGTGTGCAATAACTCAATTTGCCTTTGAACTCCTTCTAAACATCCCAACATTGGCAAAGGATAAAGTCTACAAAACTTTGTCCACTCTGTTCGTAACATATTGTAGTTTTGGGAAAATAAAACTGTATTGAGATCAAATGCTTAATTGATGGGTAAAATTAACAGATTGTCGGCCTAAATCCATCTCTTTCCATCACTGCCGGCCCCCGACTTTCTCTTGCTACCATATTTGATAGTGAGTGGAAACGCCAACCGGGTGCTTCACATCTATACATCCAGTGAAATATCTGTCTCATTGTTCTATCCGTGGCCTAGTTATACTCTTAACACAGTGGTGTTAGGAATCTCCTGGTTTACAGGCCACCACAGGCCTTCAAGTCACATTGTGCTGGTTTGCAAAGTGATGTGTAATTCCTATTGGAATCCAGCCAGAGTTAGGATAGCCAACAAGTGGAATTATTAATCAGCCCCAACCTGCATTCAGAATGACTGCCAGGTTAGGGAAGTCTGAATACTGAGACTTCCTCGGTCATCTAAACTGGAACAACCATCTCAGTAACAGGTGCCATAAAACCAACAGATTGGATCAGTTTAGAAAACAGTATGTTCTTTATCTTTGTGTAGCATAAAATGTATTAGCCAATCAATGTACATGCAAAAACAGATTTTACAGTAAAACAAACAATTTTGAAAATCTCCCTACATGCCGGGAAACATTATAGATGGTTCTATGCAGCACCCTCCATGCCTTCCAAAAAACGTCCAAGAACCCTTTCTTCCAAAAACGGTTCTTAGGATGTTAAATGTTTCAGATAGAACACTTTGCCTAACAAAAGGATCCTTGTCTTCCAAAAGGGGTTCTGATCAACAATTGTTATTGGTAGAACCATATCCCTCCGCAAAGAACCTAGAGAAGAACAACTGATGTCGATATATACAGAAATCAACCACATTTCCACTGGACATTTTCCAACCTAAAAAAAAAGAAGAAATGCTACACGGGTTCCCTCACGCTGACCCAGATGTAGTCCACGTGACCACCGAATGTGTACATTCAAGTAAATGTTATGGTTATTATTTCCATTTGCAATCTAGGACTGATTCGCTCGAATTATTGCACAGCTCGTCGAGTTACTGTACAAAATAGCACGCGCATACTCTGGATAGGAAGGCCTGAATTAACCAAGAATCCAACAATGTATCACGATCAATCGAGTTTGTAAAGCTCTTGCAGCACGGCTACCATGTTGCATTTGGGTTTGCACCATTGTTTGCTCCAGGTAGAAAATCTACATAGTAACAACAATACAGTACTTACGTGCAATATTTCACTGTATCAGGCTCGAGGGTCGTGTACGCGGATACTGTGAAGGCGCGAGATAAAGGCCTGCAAATCAATAATTTCTTGTCTTGTCAGAACCTGCGCGGTTTACCAAATCTTCCTTTCAAATGAACTGGACGAAGTAAAAACAGCACAAGGCTTTCATCCCGTTCATGTGATCTAGAAATCAGCGGCGCAAGTTTTGCTGCAGCTTCGATGCATCCGGAGGTAAACGGTATATTTGTGGGAAATGGGAGTTGTGGGAAATGGTGTTCTCTGATTGTGCTCCTGCTTACAGTTACAGGCGCTGCATGGTCAATTCTATGTTTTTATTTGACCTTGATTTAGCTAGGCAAATCAGTTAAGAACAAATTCTTACTTACAATGACGGCCTAGGAACAGTGGGTTAACTGCCTTGTTCAGGGGCAGAACGACAGATGTTTTACCTTGTCAGCTCAGGGATTCTATCTAGCAACCTTTCGGTTACTAGCCCAGCTCTACATTTGGTAACAGTTCAAAACAATAAAAATGCATACATTTCGGCAATCACTGAAAGTAATAGGGCCTGAATTATTCTATCAATAACCTTGTAATAGAGTTGTAGTAGCAGCACATAATAAATCATTATTTGGTGGGTGCTTATATTTGTCAAATTTCACACACTGTGTAATATACATGTGTGAATTGGAAACGTTTTTTTTTTTTTTGCGTATTCCAACTCACTCCTAAGACACATTCAGAGAGTGAGGTCACAGCCAGGGTCAGCCATTCTCAATGGCGACCCTGGAGTAATTAGGGTTAAGTGCCTTGCTCAAGGGAACATCAACAGATTTTTCACCTTATCAGCGCTGGGGTTTGAACTAGCGACCTTTCGGTTAGTGACCCAAAGTTCTAACGGCTAGGCTACCTGTCATGTTCTGTGAAGTACAGTATATAATATGATACAGTATACTGTGTGTATACAACCAAGGGTCATATTCTTTAGGCACCAAATGGAATCAAAACAGACTGAAACAGGGAGGGACTACCTGAACATGTCTAATAAGAACCTTTTCTGTTGCAAAACGTTTTGCTACAGTGTGCATCAAATGAATATGACACAGGAGTCAGCTGACAACAGGTGCACTCATTGCAGACACTGTAGAACTGTACAGTACTTCCCCACATCTGATAGGCACGCCCACAATACAGGACAAGCCAGAACATGTTAATCACTGCTATTACTGCTGTGACCAGGGATACGAGAACACTCATGATAGGAGGGAAATTATGTCCACATCAGTTCTGAACCTGGCGCCAGTGCAGGCCTTTGAAACATATATAGGCATGGACAGATGCTGCAGTCCTGCGTTGTTATTCCGTCTATCAGTGAGTACATTGAGCAAGCCAATTCATTTTGACAACTGTTTTATGTAAGTGTGCAAGCATTCTCCCGGTGATATCAATCAAATAACATGTTGTGTCCTAACCCAGCATGCTATTGATTGCAGGTGTGGTGTTCCTAACATACACAGCATCACTTTCGACAGGTTATTTTTGACAGGTTATATGGACTGTCGCTTGCTGCAGTGGAAAGTGTACTGTGCCAATCAACTTTCAAGTGGAGACCAAGAGAATATTCCTAATTTACATTTACATTTTTTTCATTTGTTAACTGTCTAGTATTTTATGAATCAATATTTCAGATATTTACGAGTGTCTTTTTGTTCCACAAAATAATATAAAATAGTGTAACTATCTGTAGTCCTTAATTCAAATCAAATGTATTTATATAGCCCTTCGTACATCAGCTGATATCTCAAAGTGCTGTACAGAAACCCAGCCTAAAACCCCAAACAGCAAGCAATGCAGGTGTAGAAGCACGGTGGCTAGGAAAAACTCCCTAGAAAGGCCAATACCTAGGAAGAAACCTAGAGAGGAACCAGGCTATGTGGGGTGGCCAGTCCTCTTCTGGCTGTGCCGGGTGGAGATTATAACATAACATGGCCAAGATGTTCAAATGTTCATAAATGACCAGCATGGTCGAATAATAATAAGGCAGAACAGTTGAAACTGGAGCAGCAGCACAGTCAGGTGGAAGTTGAAACTGGAGCAGCAGCATGGCCAGTTGGACTGGGGACAGCAAGGAGTCATCATGTCAGGTAGTCCTGGGGCATGGTCCTAGGGCTCAGGTCAGTTGAAACTGGAACAGCAGCATGGCCAGGTGGACTGGGGACATCAAGGAGTCATCATGTCAGGTAGTCCTGGGGCATGGTCCTAGGGCTCAGGTCCTCCGAGAGAGAGAAAGAGAGAAGGAGAGAATTAGAGAACACACACTTAGATTCACACAGGACACCAAATAGGACAGGAGAAGTACTCCAGATATAACAAACTGACCCCAGCCCCCCGACACATAAACTACTGCAGCATAAATACTGGAGGCTGAGACAGGAGGGGTCAGGAGACACTGTGGCCCCATCCGAGGACACCCCCGGACAGGGCCAAACAGGAAGGATATAACCCCACCCACTTTGCCAAGCACAGCCCCCACACCACTAGAGGGATATCTTCAACCACCAACTTACCATCCTGAGACAAGGCTGAGTATAGCCCACAAAGATCTCCGCCACGGCACAACCCAAGGGGGGGGCGCCAACCCAGACAGGATGACCACAACAGTGAATCAACCCACTCAGGTGACGCACCCCCTCCAGGGACGGCATGAGAGAGCCCCAGCAAGCCAGTGACTCAGCCCCTGTAATAGGGTTAGAGGCAGAGAATCCCAGTGGAAAGAGGGGAACCGGCCAGGCAGAGACAGCAAGGGCGGTTCGTTGCTCCAGAGCCTTTCCGTTCACCTTCCCACTCCTGGACCAGACTACACTCAATCATATGACCCACTGAAGAGATGAGTCTTCAGTAAAGACTTAAAGGTTGAGACCGAGTTTGCGTCTCTGACATGGGTAGGCAGACCGTTCCATAAAAATGGAGCTCTATAGGAGAAAGCCCTGCCTCCAGCTGTTTGCTTAGAAATTCTAGGGACAATTAGGAGGCCTGCGTCTTGTGACCGTAGCGTACGTGTAGGTATGTACGGCAGGACCAAATCAGAGAGATAGGTAGGAGCAAGCCCATGTAATGCTTTGTAGGTTAGCAGTAAAACCTTGAAATCAGCCCTTGCTTTGACAGGAAGCCAGTGTAGAGAGGCTAGCACTGGAGTAATATGATCAAATTTTTTGGTTCTAGTCAGGATTCTAGCAGCCGTATTTAGCACTAACTGAAGTTTATTTAGTGCTTTATCCGGGTAGCCGGAAAATAGAGCATTGCAGTAGTCTAACCTAGAAGTGACAAAAGCATGGATTAATTTTTCTGCATCATTTTTGGACAGAAAGTTTCTGATTTTTGCAATGTTACGTAGATGGAAAAAAGCTGTCCTCGAAATGGTCTTGATATGTTCTTCAAAAGAGAGATCAGGGTCCAGAGTAACGCCGAGGTCCTTTACAGTTTTATTTGAGACGACTGTACAACCATTAAGATTAATTGTCAGATTCAACAGAAGATCTCTTTGTTTCTTGGGACCTAGAACAAGCATCTCTGTTTTGTCCGAGTTTAATAGTAGAAAGTTTGCAGCCATCCACTTCCTTATGTCTGAAACACATGCTTCTAGCGAGGGCAATTTTGGGGCTTCACCATGTTTCATTGAAATGTACAGCTGTGTGTCATCCGCATAGCAGTGAAAGTTTACATTATGTTTTCGAATAACATCCCCAAGAGGTAAAATATATAGTGAAAACAATAGTGGTCCTAAAACGGAACCTTGAGGAACACCGAAATGTACAGTTGATTTGTCAGAGGACAAACCATTCACAGAGACAAACTGATATCTTTCCGACAGATAAGATCTAAACCAGGCCAGAACATGTCCGTGTAGACCAATTTGGGTTTCCAATCTCTCCAAAAGAATGTGGTGATCGATGGTATCAAAAGCAGCACTTAAGGTCTAGGAGCACGAGGACAGATGCAGAGCCTCGGTCCGATGCCATTAAAATGTCATTTACCACCTTCACAAGTGCCGTCTCAGTGCTATGATGGGGTCTAAAACCAGACTGAAGCATTTCGTATACATTGTTTGTCTTCAGGAAGGCAGTGAGTTGCTGCGCAACAGCCTTCTCTAAAATTTTTGAGAGTGGAAGATTCGATATAGGACGATAGTTTTTTATATTTTCTGGGTCAAGGTTTGGCTTTTTCAAGAGAGGCTTTATTACTGCCACTTTTAGTGAGTTTGGTACACATCCAGTGGATAGAGAGCCGTTTATTATGTTCAACATAGGAGGGCCAAGCACAGGAAGCAGCTCTTTCAGTAGTTTAGTTGGAATAGGGTCCAGTATGCAGCTTGAAGGTTTAGAGGCCATGATTATTTTCATCATTGTGTCAAGAGATATAGTACTAAAACACTTGAGCGTCTCTCTTGATCCTAGGTCCTGGCAGAGTTGTGCAGACTCAGGACAACTGAGGTTTGGAGGAATACGCAGGTTTAAAGAGGAGTCCGTAATTTGCTTTCTAATAATCATAATCTTTTCCTCAAAGAAGTTCATGAATTTATCACTGCTAAAGTGAAAGTCATCCTCTCTTGGGGAATGCTGCTTTTTAGTTAGCTCTGCGACAGTATCAAAAAGGAATTTCGGATTGTTCTTATTTTCCTCAATTAAGTTAGAAAAATAGGATGATCGAGCAGCAGTAAGGGCTCTACGGTACTGCACGGTACCGTCCTTCCAAGCTAGTCGGAAGACTTCCAGTTTGGTGTGGCGCCATTTCCGTTCCAATTTTCTGGAAGCTTGCTTCAGAGCTCGGGTATTTTCTGTATACCAGGGAGCTAGTTTCTTATGAGAATTTTTTTTAGTTTTTAGGGGTGCAACTGCATCTAGGGTATTGCGCAAGGTTAAATTGAGATCCTCAGTTAGGTGGTTAACTGATTTTTGTCCTCTGGCGTCCTTGGGTAGGCAGAGGGAGTCTGGAAGGGCATCAAGGAATCTTTGTGATGTCTGTGAATTTATAGCACGACTTTTGATGTTCCTTGGTTGGGGTCTGAGCAGATTATTTGTTGCAATTGCAAACGTAATAAAATGGTGGTCCGATAGTCCAGGATTATGAGGAAAAACATTAAGATCCACCACATTTATTCCATGGGACAAAACTAGGTCCAGCGTATGACTGACAGTGAGTGGGTCCAGAGACATGTTGGACAAAACCCACTGAGTCGATGATGGCTCCGAAAGACTTTTGGAGTGGGTCTGTGGACTTTTCCATGTGAATATTAAAGTCACCAAAGATTAGAATATTATCTGCTATGACTACAAGGTCCGATAGGAATTCAGGGAACTCAGTGAGAAACGCTGTATATGGCCCAGGAGGCCTGTAAACAGTAGCTATAAAAAGTGATTGAGTAGGCTGCATAGATTTCATGACTAGAAGCTCAAAAGACGAAAACGTCATTTTTTTTTTTGTAAATTGAAATTTGCTATCGTAAATGTTAGCAACACCTCCGCCTTTGCGGGATGCACGGGGGATATGGTCACTAGTGTAGCCAGGAGGTGAGGCCTCATTTAAAACAGTAAATTCATCAGGCTTAAGCCATGTTTCAGTCAGGCCAATCACATCAAGATTATGATTAGTGATTAGTTCATTGACTATAATTGCCTTTGAAGTAAGGGATCTAACATTAAGTAGCCCTATTTTGAGATGTGAGGTATCATGATCTCTTTCAGTAATGACAGGAATGGAGGTGGTCTTTATCCTAGTGAGATTGCTAAGGCGAACACCGCCATGTTTAGTTTTGCCCAACCTAGGTCGAGGCACAGACACGGTCTCAATGGTGATAGCTGAGCTGACTACACTGACTGTGCTAGTGGCAGACTCCACTATGCTCCACTATAATTCATCTTTACTTGGGAAATTGGGCACCTGTGGTCAGTGAGGGCCAAAGGAATATCCAGAATTAGTTTATGGATAGTGTAATGTATGATCTTTTTCTAGGCCCACCCCACACACTTCCAAGTGAATTAGCCTACAATGATAATCAGCTGCCTATTTGATTACAAAGTCATCTTTGAGGAAACACAGCACACAACATTGTAATAACAAAGAGGACTGAGCATGACCGCAGAGCATACAGCAGCTGATTAGGAGGCGGGACTTGGACAGGGGATCCACAATCTACGTCACCATGGCAATATAACGAAGCTAACTTCCGACTTTAGCAGAGACCTCACTGCTGACTGATAAGAATTACAGAGCTGCATGCATTCAGATACTCAATCTACTCTGTACCACAAGCACAACATAGCTCTAGAAGAGCTCAACGAAGAAACACAACGCAAGCCCAATCAATATGACCGGAAAAGGTCATTCATATTTCTGCCATTTAGTTTTGTGCTTACGATTTTACCACAAATGAGACATTATCCTGTTAAACTGACCGACTAAATGGTTACTTTCTCTTCTCTCCAGATCTAAATGCCGTTCTGGATTGTGCGCATCAGCTGCGTAAAGTTGGAGACGGCCTCGCTAGTGACGTCCTGGACTGGAGATCCAAATGGTTGGAGATATTGACAACACATTACAAGAATATAATCAATGTGAAGTGAGGCACTTCAACCCCCTCTCTGAAGATCACCGAAACAAGAAGACGGAATACTACCTCAGTGCCCGAGGGCAACGGTTTTGTTAACCATGCAGTGGGCAGAATGGAGGGTTCCAGTTCACCCTCAGTGATTCAGGGGTGAGGTGAAGTCAAGGGGATACTTTGTCATGGAGAGAGTGAACAGTGAACCTGTGACATTGTAATGGCAAAACCAGTGCACCACCATGTGTCGTTTGACATTTGGCCAGGGGTGGGAAAAGTACCACATTTTCATACTTGAGTAAAAGTAAAGATACCTTAATAGAAATTGACTCCAGTAAAAGTGAAAGTCACCCAGTAAAATACTACTTGAGTAAAACTTCAAAAAGTATTTGGTTTTAAAATATAGTTAAGTATCAAAAGTGTAAATCATTTCAAATTCATTATAATAAGCAAACCATTTACAGATAGCCAGTGTTACACTCTAATACTCAGACATAACTTACAAATGAAGCATTTGTGTTTAGTGAGTCCACCAGATCAGAGGCACGAGGGATGACCAGGGATGTTCTCTTGATAAGTGTGTGAATTTAACCATTTTCCTGTCCTGCTAAGCATGCAAAATGTACTTCTGGGAGTATGGAGTAAAAATAACATCATTATCTTTTTTTTAATGTAGTAAGGTAAAAGTTGTCAAAAATATCATTAGTAAAGCACAGATACCCCCAAAAAGACAAGTATATTTACACCACTGCATTTGGCAGACCTGTTGCCAGTCATATGGACCATCCGACTCAAAAAGGGTGTCCAGAGCCAAAAAAAAACAATCATACAAAGTGTGATGCAACAAATGATGATCTGTCGTTGGGGACAAGTGTCCTATCATGTTCAACTACATAGAGATCATCATTCTGTCATTGGGGACAAGTGTCCTATCATGTTCAACTACATAGAGATCATGGACACAGTGTCCTTCAAAGCGCTATCATGTGTTACGTGGAGGCCAGAGGCCTAGGAGCAATTTTTTGCTTCCATTAATTACTACATGTGCCACTAAAAGCGGTGTTCAAAAAACTGCATCTTGTATAGTTAGTTATCCATTGTTAGTGTTTTTGATTCTGTTAAAAGAAAGAAAAAAAGTCAGACAACATATACCGTATGTTTTAGTCAGACGGCGAGTCCTTTTTTACACGCTGTTGTAGTGCAATCAATCTGGAGGCGTTTGTTTTGAGTACTGGTAATTCCTTCAAGGAATTATCATACAGAAGCCGGCTGATAAAGACAGGAGCGCTACACAGTGCTAAATTCAGGCACTTAAAAAGATCCATCCTTTATTGTGGTAAAAAAAAAAAAAGCATACAGAAGATCCCTTTCATTACGCTGTACATTAATTGATCAAATTTGATATTATAATCAGTTCCTCTCAGGAAATCCATACTATATAAATCATCCCCATCCAATCCCTCCACCATACTTTGTCTGTACACCCTCCAGATCAGTCAAATGCTAACCCCCAACCACAGATCTAGGATCAGATAACCCTTCCCCCTGTCCTAAACCTTAAGGCAGATCAAATAGTATCTGACCCTGTATCAGTAGTTAGGGCCAACTCCTAGTGATGAATAGTACAACCAACTAGCAGGCATAAAAGAGAGAGAAAAAGAAAAAAGCCCAAACCATGAATGAAGACCAACTAAATATGAATGTAATCATGTGAATTATATTAAAGCAATAGAAATTGGCTCAAGTAGAAAATAAAATATACATTAAGGATAAAATCAAAAGCGTTAAGATTATACTGCCAGAGCGGGACACGTATATAATACAATTAGCCCGTTTTAGATGTTTCTTCTACCTAGTCATATGCCACAATATATTTTTCTTCTTCTCTCAATACACTAACTAAATGACATAGATATTTGGCCAATTTGAGAGTTTCTTTCTTGAAAACTGTACCTCTTCGAAACATGACTGCACACATGTACACCCGAAACCAGTTTGCCTGCAAAGAGGAGACGCGCAGTGTCTGGAATAGGATGATAGAGTTGCAGAGAATATAGTCTCCCATCTGAAAGGGATGGAAAGCACAAGCTACGATTCTTTAGTACATGGAGAGGGGGACACAAAGTCAAATTTAACAGGAATAATGCACTTGGGTTGGTACCCTGAACAAAATAAACGGTGCTTCGGAATTCAACTTCATGATTTTTTTCTGCTTGTTTTTACAAATAGTAAACTCTTCAATATCCCGTGTTGAATGTGCAAAATGGTTTGGAGATGGTTAACATTTATTAACAACAAACAGACGTGAGATCTATAGGTCATGTCTAAAAAAAACTCCTCAAAGTGACTAAACGCAAAAGACAAAAACAATGACTTATGTTCTGTATGATCATATCAGGTCATCATGGTAGGTCTGGGCCATGATGGTCACGCAAAACCTAGCGGTTTTAAAAGTCCCTCCTAAAAGAAAGGACACAGACCTGGGTGGGTGCCAGCTACTGACGCAAGTGCTTAAAGTTACACTAGGTCTCACAGTGAACAGAAAGGCCGCAACCCAAATGGCACCCCATTTCCTATGTAGTGCCTACTTTTGATCAGAGCCATTAAGGCCCTGCTCAAAAAGTGCCTCATATTAGGAAACAGGGTGCCATTTGGGACGAACCCACAGGGTACTTGATGTCAACCAACTGGCCAGGAGATAACAGGACAGTGACTCCGAGAGGTCAGGGGTCACAGCACTGTCAATACAGAGGGAGAGCCGTGCTTTGTGATCTTCATCGTTGTCTTCCTCACTGCCAACACCATCATCATCCTTGTCGTCGTCATATCAGAACAGGGGAGATCTGAGAGCTCTGAGCCCCAGAGGTCTGTAGTGTTTTTTTAAAGTTCCGTCTCACGTTGGTTTCCGGTAGGGCTTCATTTGGTGAAGGCGGCCACCACGGCCCACAGCAACTCGTTAGCGTTGGCCTTGGTGCTCTCCGCCTCTGGCTCCAGGTCCAGCAGCAGACGTACCCTCTTCATGGCCAGGTCATACTGTTCGTCCAGCAGCGGGGCGAAGGCGTTCTCCAGCACGTCTGATGAGTGGGCCAGGAAGATCAGGGCCAGCACGCGCTTGTCGAAGCGCCCCGGATCGTTCACCCACTTGTCCAGGACGGACTCCTGGACCTTCTTGACCAGCCGCTGTTTGATGGTGTCGTTGGTCAGCGGGTGTGTGGTCATGTCGAAGAGGAGGAAGTTCTGTTTCTCTGTGGTCAGAACGCCTTTCTCGACCAGGTTCTTGGCCAGACGTTCACGGACATTCCTCAGCTGGTAGTGCAGCTTCAATGGGTTCCACGTCTCACCTGGACAACAAAACAAATGACGGGTACAATTTTACTTGGAAACCTAATAGGCTAGCTATTGTTTAAAAAAAAACATCAAGACAAACTCATTTCATTTCAAACAGGACTGGGAAGGGGAGGTGGTAATATAAAAAAAATCATGATGATAATAAAGAACAAAACACTAAGAACGGAAGACAGACAGATAAAAAAATACAGTAGTTTAAAATAGGGGAAGTAATGGAGGGTGGGCGTATTCAATATGGCTTCTCACCGCTCAGCAGCTCTATCCAGCTCTGGACTGTTTCTGGGGGCTGGGTTTCTTTGACATGCTTCAGAGCCTCGTCCAGCAACATGTCTCCTGTAGGGGCGGCTGACTTACAGATAACCTGACAAAATAGATACCAGTTTTTTTTTTTTTATGTTGATTTCACACACACACAACAAAACCTTACTGTAACATTGGGATATACACACATAAGCACAAACGTCTAGAGTTGGCAGACTCTGCTGGTCTACCACGTTGCAATACCACACACACACGGCAGGTTGCCTAGCGGTTAACGCCATGGATGATGAAAGCGTTTCCACTGGGATGCGGGCATGTTGACTCCAATGCTTCCCACAGTTGTGTCAGGATGTCCTTTGGGTGGTGGACCATTCTTGATACACACGTGAAACGGTTGAGCATGAAAAACCCAGCCGCATTGCAGTTCTTGACACAAACCTGGTACCTTCTCCCAAAACCCCGTACAAAAGGCACTTAAATCCTTTGTCCTGCCCATTCACCCTCTGAATGGCACACATACAAAATCGATGTCTCAATTTTCTCAAGGCTTAAAAATCCTTCTTTAACCCGTCTCCTTCCCCTTGATCTACACTGACTGAAGGGGATTTAACATTTGATTTCAATAATGGATCATAGCCTGGATTCACCTGGTCAGTCTTGGAAAGAGCAGGTGTTCTTAATGTTTCGTACACTCAGTGTATAAGCAAGTGGGTTTGTAGGCTGTTGACACTTGAGAGAGAGGTGGAAGAAGATGTTCTGTGTGAAACCGACAGCCGTGGTGACGGCACGTTGGAACAAGATACGAGTGTGTTAAGAGTGGTGAAAAAAATGAAATAAGAGAAGTAGAGGTTCCGGTGGAATCTATAGTTTTGCCTTGTTTTTTTAGTCCGAGGGAGGGTTTTGGACTGATGGGAGTTTCCCGGGACATCTGATCAATACAAATCATGGATGCAATGTGACATCAGTTAGGGTAACAAGAAGAAACAGTGCCTTCAGAAAGTATTCACGCCCCTTTTTCCACATGCTGTCGTGTTACAGCCTGAATTTAAAATGGATTTTTAACTGTGTCACTTACCTTACCTACACACAATACCCCATACATTTTCATTTGGAATTTTGTTTGTAGATTTACTTAAAAAATATATATATAATTAAGCACTTTTGGGTAGTGATTACAGCTGTGAGTCTAAGAGCTTTGCACACCTGGATTGTACAATATTTGCCCATTATTGTTAAAATTATTCAAGATTTGTAAAGTTGTTCAGGCTGTAACACAACAAAAATGTGGAATAAGTCAAGGGCCAAGGGATATGAATACTTTCTGAATGTACTGTAGCTGCTTAACTAACAAACCCTTGACCTGCACTTTCTGGTGTGCTGGTGTAGGAGTGGATAGGTATGGGGAGTGGCCGGTCTGCGAGGCACTGTCACAGACTATTAAATAACTCTACACTTTCTGGTGTGCTGGTGTAGGAGTGGATAGGTATGGGGAGTGGCCGGTCTGCGAGGCACTGTCACAGACTATTAAATAACTCTGCATTTGATTGAATAAAGACAATGATGTCAGATGAAACTACTTAGGAAAGAATAGTGATTTTTTTTTTAAATGAACTGAAAAGTATGACTAAATCAAATCTAATTTTATTTGTCACATGCGCGGAATACAACAGGTGTAGACCTTCCAGTGAAAAGCTTACTTACGAGTATAGAGTTAAGGAAATATTTACTAAATAAACTAAGAGTAAATGTTTTAAGTAACAATAAAAGCACATAACAATAATGAGGCTATGTACAGGGGGTACCAGTACTGAGTCAATGTGCGGGTGCACAGGTTAGTCAAGGTAGTTTGTACATGTAGGTTGGGGTAAAGTGACTATTAACAGCGAGTAGCCGCAGTGTAAAAACCAAGGGGTGGGGGGGGTCAATGTAAATAGTCTGGGTGGCCCTTTTACTAATTGTTCAGCAGTCTTCTAGATTGGGGGTAGAAGCTGTTAAGGAGCATTTTGGATCTAGACTTGGCACTCCGGTACAGCTTGCCATGTGGTAGCAGAGAGAGCAGTTTATGACTTGTGCGACTGGAGTCTGACCATTTTTGGGGCCTTCCTCTGGGCCGTAAGCACTACCCTCTGTAGCGCCTTACGGTCGGATGCCGAGCAGTTGCCATACCAGGCGGTGATGCTACCGGTCAGGATGCTCTTGATGGCACAGCTGTAGAAATGAGGATCTGGGGACCCATGCCAAATCTTTTCAGTCTCCTGATTGGGAAAAGGTGTTGTCATGCCCTCTTCACAACTGTCTTGGTGTGTTTGGACCATGATAGTTTGTTGGTGATGTGGACACCAAGGAGCTTAACTCTCAACATGCTCCACTACAACCCCGTTGATGTTAATGGGGGCCTGTTCAGCCTTTACCTGTCCACGATAATCTCCTTTGTCTTGCTCACATTGAGGGAGATGTTGTTGTCCTGGCACCACACTGCCAGGTCTCTGACCTCCCTATGGGCTGTCTCATCGTTGTCGGTGACAGGCCACTTGTGTCGTCAGCAAACTTAATGATGGCGTTGGAGTCGTGCTTGGCCACGCAGTCGTGGGTGAGGGGAGTAAAGGAGGGGACTAAGCGCACACCCAAGGGCCCCCGGTGTTGAGGATCAGCGTGGCAGATGTGTTGTTGCCTACCCTTACCACCTGGTGGAGCCCCGTCAGGAAGTCCAACATCGACTTGCAGAGGGAGTTGTTTAGTCCCAGGGTCCTTAGCGTAGTGAAGAGCTTTGTGGGCACTATGGTGTTCAGCGCTAAGCTGTAGTCTATGAACAGCATTCTCACATAGGTGTTCCTTTTGTCAAGGTGGGAAAGGGCAGTGTGGAGTGCGATTGAGATTGTGTCATATGTGGAGGCAGTATGCGAATTAGAGTGGGTCTATGGTTTCCGGGATGATGGTGTTAATGTGAGCCATGACCAACCTTTCAAAAGCACTTCATGGCTACCGACGCGAGTGCTACGGGGCGTAGCCCATTGAGGCAGGTTACCGTCGCTTTCTTGGGCACAGGGACCATAGTGGTCTTCTTGAAACATGGGTATTACAGACTCGGTCAGGGACAGATTGAAAATGTCAGTGAAGACACGCCAGTTGGTCCGTGCATGCTACGAGTACACGCACTGGTAATACATCTGGCCCCACGGCCTTGTGAATGTTGACCTGTTTAAAAAGGTCTTGCTCACATCAGCTACGGAGCTGATGGTGATCTCATGCATGCTTCAGTGTTGCTTGCCTCGAAGCGAGCATAAAAAAGGCATTTAGCTTGTCTGGTAGGCTCGCACCACTGGGCAGCTCACAGCTGGGTTTCTCATTACAGTCCGTAATAGTTTGCAAGCACTGCCACATCCTACGTCAGAGCCAGTGTAGTAGGATTCAATCTTTGTCCTGTATTGATGCTTTGCCTGTTCGATGGTTCGTCTGAGGGCATAGCGGGATTCCTTATAAGAGTCCGGATTAGTGTCCCGCTCCTTGAAAGCGGCAGCTCTAGCCTTTACCTCGGTGCGGATGTTGCCTGTAATCCATGGCTTCTAGTTTGGATATGTACGTAAGGTCACTGTGAGGACAATGTCGTCAATGCACTTATTGACGAAGCCGGTGACTGAGGTGGTATACTCCACAATGCCATTGGATGAATCCCAGAACATATTCCAGTCTGTGCTAGCAAAACAGTCCTGTAGCGTAGCATCCACGTCCGTATTGAGCGAGTCACTGGTAATTCATGCTTTTGTTTTTGCTTGTATGCAGGAATCTGGAGGATAGAATTATGGTCAAATTTGCCAAATGGGGGGCGAGGGAGATCTTTGTACACATCTCGGTGTGTGGAGTAAAGGTGGTCTACAGTTTTCCCCCCTTCGGTTTGCACATGTGACATGCTGGTAGAAATGAGGTAAACCGGGTTTAAGTTTCCATGCATTAAAGTCCCCGGCCACTAGGAGCGCTGCTTCAGGATGAGCATTTTCTTGTATGCTTTATGGTCTTATACAGCTCGTTGAGTGTGGTCTTAGTGCCAGCATCGGGTTTGTGGTGGTAAATAGACGGCTATGAATAATATAGATAATTCTCAACTATCTACCAAGAGTTTCTGTTAATTGAATGATTCGAATATTCGGCCCTGAATCATATAATTGTATGGAATTGATTAGAATGTATAAAATCATAATCAGTAAATGTGTAGTTCTAGTCAGGATTAGGGTAAAACAATATGTCTTTATGGTATTTTAAAACACAGACTGTCTGAGCTTGGTGCCGACCTGACTAGAGATTTGGGAGAGAACGGGGAGTACGTCTCAAGGACAAGGTCACTATCTCTGTCGGCTGGGTAGTGAGACAGTGTGTGCGTAGCAGAACATTGTGTGCGTATGGTTGTGTGTGCGTATGTGTGTGCGTGTGTGCATGTGTGGGCGTGAGAAGTCAGTATAAAATGAATTGCTTTGTATTCTTGACTTTAGAACGTTCCCGTGAATAAACCTTGTTGACTATTTTAGCTGGGCCTCCGTCGGTATTTTCCACCAGGATCTTACAAATTCTGGTTTGCAGACTGAGTAATATAATTAAATTGGGTTATGTACCCGGAGAACATAATTCTCTTATCAATAGGTGTGGTCTACAGCTTATCATGAACTACTCTACCTCAGACGAGCAATACGTTGAGACTTCTTTAATATTAGACATCTGCTGTTATTGACAAATAAACACACACCTCCACCCCGTCTTACCAGACGTAGACGCTCTGTCCTGACGCAACTTTATGTACAAAATATGTTAAACAAAAAATATGTTAAATAGCACAGTTGGGTAGGAACCCGTAAAACGGCAGCCATCCCTTCCAACGCCATTATCAATGTAGACCAATCAGTGTACTTCAACAACCTATTTAATACCAATGTCTGTACCTCATTTTTTACAGTTGCTTTTATAATGATTTATGTTTTTGTTATGATGATTTTGTCTCTTTTCCCAGCCATAGGTAAGAGATGGGTTGGTGGGGTTGTGGGGGAGAGGGTAGATGGAAAATTGGGTGAGGGTATTAGTGGGTGGGTAATAAAAATAAATCCTGTAGGATGAATTACTATTACGTCACTGTGCGGGAATAATTGTGAAAACATTGTTTTTGTTTTATTTTGGGGGTTTGTGTGTACGTGGAGCCGAAGAAATGTGCTTTGTTCCTCAAAAAGATATCGGAATGTAATGTGCCGTGTGTGGCTCTTCAATGCAAGGCGCCTATCAATGGGGATTATCTCAAGGGGTGGTGCTGGAAGTGAATGCAGATGTCGACTGACCAGTATAGTGGATGGAGTGAAGACGTTTACTCCATCCATACTATTGTTCTTTGATGAACAGTCTCTCCCTTCACATATAAAGTTCGGCTTTATGAGATATTCTGTAAGAGCTTTCGTGCCAAATCCCATCAACTATGATAAATAAAAAATATTTGGTCATGTGGCAAGTGTATGCAGATGGGAAGAGTATTGTATGCCAAAGGTGAAATGTGGTGATGAACATGCCTCCATTGAAGCCAGGGGCCTTCCCCAAACTGTTTCCACAAAGTTGGAAGCACAGAATCGTCTAGATTCTAGAATGACATTGTATGCTGTAGTGTTAAGATTTCCCTTCACTGGAACTAAGGGGCCTCGCCGAACCATGAAAAACAGCCCCAGACCATTATTCCTCCTCCACCAAACTTTACAGTTGGCACTATGCATTCGGGCAGGTAGCGTTCTCACCCCAGAGAACATGTCTCCAATGCTCCAGAGTCCAATGGTGGCGAGCTTTACACCACTCCAGCCAACGTTTGGCATTGCGCATGGTGATCTTAAGCTTGTGTGCAGCTGCTCGGCCATGGAAACCTATTTCTTGAAGCGACCAATGAACAGTTATTGTGCTGACGTTACTTCCAGAAGCAGTTTGGAACTTGGTAATAAGTGTTGCAACTGAAGACAGACGATTTTTATGCCCTCTGCAGATCAGCACTCGGCGGTCCCGTTCTGGGAGCTTGTGTGGCCTATCGCACAGCCTTTACAGTTGACCAGGGCAGCCATTTAACAAACTGACTTGTTGGAAAGGTGGCATCCTATGACAGTGCCACGTTGAAAAGTCACTGAGCTCTTCAGTACGGGCCATTCTACTGCCAATATTTGTCTATGGAGATTGCATGGCCGTGTGCTCGATTTTATACACCTGTCAGCAACGGGTTTGGCTGAAATAGCAGAATCCAATCATTTGAAGGGATGTCCACATACTTTTGTATATATAGTGTATTACATGTTAAAAAGGTGGACTTTGTATAATTTATTGCAATGGTCATAAACTGTACAGCACAAGTGGAGAAGGAATCTGAGAAAATGTGCATCATTGTGAGTGCGGCTGAATGTTTTTGGACATTGTAATTTCAGAGCCGAGGCCTTCGAAGGAATCCTGCTGACAACTGTTCCACCCTCACAAGACCCTGAGCCTGTGTACGGAAAAGACGCAAGCACAATTAGAACAATGAGCCAGATCTTTCACTGGATGTGAAGCATCCGGTTGGCATTACCAAATATGGTGACGAGAGGAAACCCAGTGGCAGAAGATGGAGCGACATTCTGGAAATGTTCTCATGGACGAAACATCTCAATACAGTTCTCTGTTCACAAAACTAGAAACTATTCATAAGAGTGTACTAAGTTTTGTAGACTACTGCCTTTGCCAAAGGTTTTTTTATACGTGGTGTTGTTTAGAAGGAGAGCAAGGGCGAATTGAGTTATTGCCCTCGCGCACTTCAGAGTAGGCGTTGCCTAACAGAAATATGCAAATACAGGGTAGAACGTGCCAATAGGATCTGGCTAGCTCATGCTTTGCTATGCCCACTTCCTTGCTTGTTCTGCTTTTTATGATTCATGCTTCCATTGGAAACAACAGGCTGTGGTGGGGAGCAATGGCGGAAGCATTGTGTGATTCTGTGGGCGCGAGTAAAATTGGTGAGAATGAGTGTGGACGACGGTGAAGAGTGGAATAAAAAAGGCCTCAAGTTGGACAGGAGTAGAAGTTTGTTGGAGTGCGATTCACCAGCATGTTTTTTTGGGGGGTGACCCGTTTTGCGGTCTCAAAGATGGCGAAGGACAAATTGGGAAAAGTGGAATTGGTCAGAGTGACCAGAAGCGGTATGATGGTGATTTTGTGTGTGTCAAAAGAGCAAAAGCTCTATCGTCCTATGATGTGGAAAGCTAGGATTTTCTGAGTAGGGCACCGATTAAAAGGTGTCATCTCTGGTGTCTCGTTGGACAGAGGCTTCATGGTTTAGGGAGAACATGCCAGGGGTGGTAGACGCACAAACGCTTGACCCGAATGATACACCGGAAGAAGGTGGAAAGTCTATCGGCTTTAGTGTCGTTTGACTCAAAGTAAAACTTAGGTATGTGAGACATGCGGTGAAACCGTGTGTACAAAAACCACTGCAGCGTTACAATTGTAAAAAGGTTTGCAGAAGGAATGCATGTCATTGGTGAAGAGCCAGTAAGGGTGAAGGAGGTCACAGTATCTAGGATCAGGGCTTGCTCCAGCAGGTCTCCTTTGTGGAGGCAGTACAAATAGCTGAAGGAGCGAGTGGAGATTAAATGGTAGTGGATGCCCAACAGCCTGTAGAGAGATGGTGTTCATCAGAGATCATGAAATACTAATAGTGAAGAAAGTGGACTGTTGCATTTTTGCACAATTGATAAATTGCACTGGACAAACTAATATATGAAACTAGGTATCATTGTTAAGGTGGCAAAAATATTTTGGGATCTCCAGGACCTCAGGACTGAAACGGTGCAGGGAATATTGAATGAAGATGTTCCCCCCCTCCCAGGCTCCCGAGCCTGTGTAGGGATCTGAGTACACATTTGAGTCTGACTGAAGGAGTACATTTAGTTTCCTTTTAGAATACTTGGACGATGTTTTATTTTCACCTATTATCTCTGTTTTAAAGTGTCTCAGTTTTCAACCTATCCAGTAAGTTGTTTTATTTTCACCTATTATCTCTGTTTTAAAGTGTCTCCGTTTTCAACCTATCCAGTAAGTTGTTTTATTTTCACCTATTATCTCTGTTTTAAAAAGTTTCTCCGTTTTCAACCTATCCAGTAAGTTGTTTTATTTTCACCTATTATCTCTGTTTTAAAGTGTCTCCGTTTTCAACCTATCCAGTAAGTTGCGGCATGCACATCTAATACTTATTTGCGAATCACCATAATACCATGGAGGAAGATGACAGGCTGTGGTCCATCTTGGGTTAGTTAAAATATATATTTGACACAAGCGTGGTAACCAAGTGAATCAGTGTGTTTTCCTCACCTTTCTGGCCAGCAGGCTTTTCCTCCTCATACCACAAGCCTCTAGCTGCAGTCTCCCTCTCAAAGCCAGTTCGATGAGCATACAACCTCGGAGACCAGAAGAAATGCAGTCATTCCAGAATGAAGTGTAGCCCTGTTGGAGAAAAAAAAAAGTCAAGCATTTGGTGAATGCTTCACATGATGACACGTCCTGGTTATACTAAGCAAACATCCTACTGGTGACAGAGGTGACACGCACAAAGTGACACGTTTGAAAACCTTTCAGAACAAATGGGAACTCGGAAATCTCGAACTTCGGAGAGTTCAAGACAACTGGGAACTCGGGAAAAACGAGCTTAGAATGGGAAAAAAAACGGTCTTCCAACTCGGAAATTCGGGTATTTTTCTAGAGATCCGACTTCCCGACCTGAAGATCACTGACGTTATGATTTTCTCGTTCCCACCCCCAAGTTCCCAGTTGTATTGAAAGCACTATTTGTTTGCAACGTTGAATAGACGGTAAAGCTAACGTAAGGAAAAGCGCATTAGCTTAGCTAGCTATGTTAGCACATATCGTAAGCTGGTTGGAACGTAAATAAACAGCTAGAGTTACTGTAGCTAGCTAACGTTATAGCAACATGCTAACGACGATAACTAACACCATACCTCTCGATCTTTCAATCCCAACAGCAACACTTCTTCCATCAACGTCAGTCGAGTTTCTTTGGAGTCTCCTTTCTCATCCTCTTCCTCTTGACGTGGCTCGTTGTCCTCATCATCTGACCCCCTCTCCTTATCGGCAGCTGCATTGCGAGAGGCCTCGGTCCTCCTCTGCACCAGGCCCGAACTTCGCTGTGTTAGGGAAGTCATACTCTGGATGCACGTCCCAACAACAGGTAAATACAAATGATTTGATATCTCCTGAAGGTTTTAGTGTTTCCGGTGCATAAATAAAACCCAGTTGATCGTAAAATTGGGTGGAAATGGAATTAATATTCGAATAACTACAACAGTAAACCTGCAACAGATTTTCACTTCAATTACTTTCCACTTCCTGACCCAATATGGCGACACGTGATGAATGGATACACGTGATGACGTCAGAAGAGGATGCACCTCTCTTTCTTTCTCTCTCTCTCTCTCTCTCTCTCTCTCTCACACACACACAAGGCATAAACATGGTTGAGTAGGCATACTTAAATCCATAGATTATTGTAGATTGTAATACATTATGTTGCTTGTACAGGCAGTGGGTCCTTGTTTTTCATGTTGTGATGCAAACTCCATTGTCTTCTGAGCTCTCAACATTCGGCAAAACATGTATTACTGATGCATTCACTCATGTCTTTCTCCTTTTAGTTACATTCATGCAGTCTAATTGAGAAGCACCGTCTGATGAGAGAAGACTTGCCATAATCCCTCCACAGTAAACAAGATGAATTCAGCCGTTTCTGTTGCAAAACGTTTCTTAAACAGAACGAAATGGGGAGGGACCTACCTGAATTTGACTTCCATTTGGTTCTGAAACGGTAAACGGGTTTCCGTAACGAATATACATCTTTGCTATTTCTCCATGCGTGGCAGCTCTTATGATGCTTTCACATCTGGCCTATATTGGCAATTTAAAGTAAGATTAAATTGACCCAAACATGTAGATTAGATGACCTAAACCTTTTAGATGGGTTCACTTACAAGGTTTTAACTGATGGGGGGAAAAAAACTATGGTCTTCTTCTTCCCAAACCACTTCTTCTGTGACAAACCACTCTATTCAAAGACAAAGATCAGTGTCTTTGTTCATGTGTCTGTTTACCATATGAAGCAGAGAGAAGAGTTCACGCCAGATAGCTTTGATGATAACAGTCCTTTATTGTCTGAGTCTGACCGTGGCTCCTGTCGTGTCTTTGGCTATGGCGGATTAAGTGATACGACATGCTATTCTATAAAATAATTTCTCCGTAATTAATATCACCTGCTTGAGCTAATCATGTAAATGTAATTAACTAGAGAGTCGGGGCACCACAAAATAATATTTATAGAGCTGTTATCTTCCGAATAAACTCTTAAAGACCTCGTAATATTTTACATCAATAGCAGTCAAAATTAATCGTCCCCTTATTCAGTCTCATCTGAAAGTTGTAAATTCTTGGTTATCTGCACGAACCCTGGCTAACGATTTGAATCAGCAATACAAAATTGGATTTAATCATTTATTTACTAAATACCTAACTAATCACACAGAATTACACATACACATAATTATATCATAACTTGATTACAAATTACGTCATAAAGGAAAATGTCCCTAGCCGGGCGGAACAGATATGACCGCTTGTTACACAAAGGAAAAGGGCTGGGTTTGAGTGAAAGAGCGGGAAGACTGAGGAACAAAGGGTGAAGCTGTACTATCGTAAATACAGTATCTTACACATTCTAAATTACCGCCCATTTGGAAAACGAAAATGCAATAAATATTTACTCTGAGCTGCGCTTCGGTAGGTTGGTGGTAGATGGAAGGCCGTGTTGTCCAACCGAGTCCTTTGAAGAATGTCTCTGGTTGTCAATTGCATACGTTGTAGTAACATCGTTGGGTGATAGACGGGATACTCTGTCTGTTCCTTCCTAACCCTTGTTTGCATCTGCTGTTGCTAACTCAAAGTTCACACCATTCGCAACCAAAGCTCACGCTGATGTTGGCTTCATTCTGTAGTTATTATCTGAAGCATTCTGACATCGGACCGTCGTCCTACATCCTCGGAACAGGGGGTTATATTGTCGTCAAGGGCTTATATAGGAAAGGAGTGGAGGGTGTGTTTGAAAAGTTTTATAGCCCATGTACCTTCACAGGGGCGGGCCACTGATTGAGCAGCCCTATCTTATGAAAACCCACATCTCACATTTTAGAAGCTAAAATCACATTTCATCCCATCACGAATAATTTCATATTCAAACATTTAAATTGAACAACAATTCCATGTGAATCCGATGTGTAGACTTTCCACTGTAGAGTTTATGTCATCTTATCATTGATGAGAATGTCTCAGATGACAACCGAACTGACATCATATTCATTAAGTACCACCGCATATGTTCAATTGTTCGGATTACCAGAATATAGTTCATTTCCCCCCACCTACTGATGTTCCCAGAATCTCTATGTTAACCAAGGGTTTTGCAAATGTAACCTCCATAGGGTAGAGAGAGGAAAAAGGGGGGAAGAGGTATTTATGACTGTCATAAACCTACCCCCCAGGCCAACGTCATGACACTCCCCATCGCTGCTTGCTGGTCTTGCAATTCTTATTCTTGTTGTTTCAACTCCTCTTAAGTGTATCCCGGCTCAAATGAATAGGGTTGTATGTCCCTATGTAAGAAAAAAACATCCAAAACATTTCTGTCCTCCGTCAGGCTATATTCTTTACAAATCCAGGTTAAATGTGTCAACCTAAATGTCCTGCAATGGCTCTATTGAACAAGGACAACTATAGCTACTTGCTGCTAGGAAGCGTGATTGCGCATTCGGCAAAACACAAAGGCCACAATAATTGCTCCAAAACATGACTCCATAACTTTTTTGATCAGACAACAGGCTCAATCAACCAATGACATCAACCAATGTGTGTGTGTTACCTGCAAATCTGGAACAGCATTGATCTTTATTGCTCCCTGTTGGGGAACACGAGCCTTCAGGTTTTTCTTCTTTGGGAAATAACAGGACGAAATACACACGCAGTCTGCCCGCTGTGAGTCATCTGTGTGTAATACACCATTCATACCACAAGATGGCAGACTAAAAGCAAGTAAAAAGATGATACCTTTTCAATGACTTGCTGTACTGTACTGATACTGGTAGCACTGTTGTTGTAGAAGCTGTTAGTAGTTGTAGTCACAGCATTTATCTTTTCACCGGTTTTTCTTCTACTAGCCAGAAAAACGAACATGTGAAATTAAACTTTTGACATACCAATCTAAAAAGGACATGTATTTGATTTTCATTACAAAAAAACAACCCTGGAAATTTCTCCCTTATAAATCCCATTTATTTCCCCTGCAAATAGAGATGTGCTAGTCTTAGTCTTAATCACATCAGTTTGGGAACTTCAGGGAATCAACAAGTAGCAACATATATGACACATGGCCTCGAGTGGCACAGTGGTCTAAGGCACTGCATCTTGAGGCATCACTACAGACACCCTGGTCCGATTTCAGGCTGTATCACAACCGGCTGTGATTGGGAGTCCCATAGGGCGGTGCACAATTGGCCCAGCGTCGTCCGGGTTTGGCCAGTGTAGGGCCGCCGATGTAAATAAGAATTTGTTCTTAACTGACTTGCCTAGTTAAATACAGGTAAAAACATTTATAATTGGCCCTTGATTTCCATTGTGAGCAGAAAAGCTGCCCTCTCGTGCTCACAGTGAAATGAGATAGCCTCAGCACTCCTGTGAGAAAACAGTGGAGAATCTTCGGCCCAGTATTAAAATACACTCTCGATTCCCAGCATTCAGATTCAGAAAGAATTTATGGAAATGAAAACTGTGTTTTAGGGACATGAGGATGACATGAGGATGATGACTATGATGACCCATATAGATGTTGGAACAGTGTTGAATTAACACACTGCTTGGTGTAAAGCCCTATTTCCCAGAGTGCCTTGCCTTTCGAGTGAGTTGTAGAGTTACCACCCATGACTGTATTTGTCAGTGACAGAGATGGTTATTGCACTCTATTTTCAGTCCTAGGGACTTCACCAAGTGAAATCCCGAGCTAATATATCATCATCATTAAAAAGAGCAGGGTAGTGTGTCCGAGTGGTCTAAGGCGCTGGATTTAATGGAGGGAGGTGGTCAAGAGGCCCAGGTCCAAGGGGGGAGGCTTGCCTGACCCATACAACGTTACATCTCACTCACCTCCCCGGTCAACAACAAGACCCAGGTCCTCGGTTCTGGCTGGGATCTTACCTCAGAACCCTGAGGCTGATCCCAGTCGACCTGCGAGCCCCAGTCTCTTTCCTGCTCCTTATAACAACACTGTGCCCAGCTCTGGAAATGTTTAAGACATTTTAAACTGGAAAAAGAAGCAGTCACGGTTTTAACTAAACACTGCTCTCTTCTCTCTCTTGTGCAGGAGTGGGAACCAGTGTGAGCCCATAACGGTTTGGCGTAACGTGGCCCATCCTGCTCTCCTGAATCGGCACCGGGACCTGTCCTGGATGGTCGCGCACGAGATCCTCCCGGTCAGGGCCGTTATGCACTCCCGGGGCATGACGAGGATATCCGCGTGCCCCCGACCAGGCTGTGGCTTAGAGGAGTCAGTGACGCACTTTCTCTGGGAGTGCAGAGCCGCCAGGGACCTGTGGAAGGAAGCAGGCCCCCTGATCTCCCCGCCCCAGCTTGTGCTGTATGGCGTTGGCCGAAGGCCTATCCCACCAAAGGCCTCACGTGTCTGAAGGAAGCACTGTGGTCCTCCCGTAACCTGCCGGTAGCGAAATGGTAGAGGCCACCCCCCCCCCCCAGGCAGTGGCCATGGTAGCCACGGAAGCCCTGGGGTGGTACAAGCGAAGGGTCCCCCACAACACCCAAGGCCCCGGCGGCCACGGCCTGACAGCACTGCGGCGCCTAGGGCGATACACCTATGGGAGGGATCTCCTCTGGGCCCCGAAGGACGGCACTGGAATTGATTCGGAAGAGCAAGAGGAGGCGAGTTTGATAAGAACTCACACCGCTCATGTGCAAAGGACCAAAGACAGCTTCTCAACAAAGTGACTTTTTTCACATGTCTTCATGTCAAATTTTTTTTTGACTTTTGTTAAATAATTTGTACACATTTTAAATGGCTTTTACAGAATTTATGTTTTTACAAAGAAAAGTACTTTTATTCATGGTTTGTTTCTATTGTTTTTAACATGTACTTTTTTAACAAATTTAATTGTAATATTCATGTGATGTGTTTTATGCTTTTATGCCGTTTTTATGTGTATAAAATGATGTACAAAAATATATATGAGCTGTTTTTAAAGGAAATGGAACAATAAAACTTTTCCAAAATAAAGAAATTATCATTAAAATGTAATTGTTGAACACAATACAATATGCATTTCTTAAGGCAGTGGTATTCAACTCTAACCCTACGAGGGATGGAACCTGCTGGTATTCTGTTCTACCTAATGAATTAACACCTGGTGTCCCAGGAGAACAATGAAAAAATGCAGTGGAACTGGCTTCGAGGTCCAGAGTTGAGTTTGAAGGTCATAAAGCCTACACTCTAAACATATCAATTCACTCTGTAAGTGTTGAATTAACACTCATTGGTCTAAAATAACCCCAGTGTTTCCATCATGCTCTATTGCTGGTTAATGTTAACAATCGTTTGTTGTAATATCTATGTTTTTGCATGTACATTGATTGATTAATTAATCTTATGATTCTCAAATATAAATGACATACATTTTCTAAACGAATCCAATATGTTACTTGAACTTATTGCTCCCTTTACTGAAATGGTTGTTCAAGTTTAGATGCTTTAGGTAGTCTAATAATCCTGAAATGTTGGTTGTTTGGGTTACCCAAACATGGGTAAATGTAACCATCAATTGAGGTTTTATTCACTTTCATGCTGGGTTGACCAAGCAGCTGTTTAAAAAAAATGGAATCCATAGATTATTTTCAAGAGGCGTGGCTTATTAGAGGCTTGGCTTTTATATAGTTACCTTTGGCCACCCGTGAGAGGAAATGTCAATCCTGTTAAATTTGTACACTGCAATGTTACATTCCAAAATGTAGGAGGTCAGTGGTGGTACTCCCCTGTGGTATGCTCGCTCCAGGCATCGGTCTAGAGCTTTAGTCCTTCCTCCGCACCTCTTTTGGTGTGGTGATGAATGGTTCCTGGTCCTAGTGTGGTTCTGTGAGAGGCAGAAGTGCAGAGGGATGGAGAGAGAGAAGGGGGATGGGGGTGGGTGTGTCCATTGGCCCGGGCTGGTTGTTGTTGGGGCAGCAGCGATACGGCAACAAGGCTGGACGCTGGAAGCTCAAAGACAGTGGGAGCAAACAGGCACCAGACTCACCTGGCCAAGGAGCACTCACAAATAGTTGGTATGTGTGTTCAGTGGGAGTGCCTCTGTAGGGGCAGCTCTCTATACGTACAATGAGCCATCTATAGATGGATTCCCTTGAGGGGAGGCAACCATGAAGAGCCGTCAAGGGAAAATTCTTCTGTTTGGAGTGTATTGTCATGGTCATGATGATGGATTATTGGGGGGAGGTTGGTGTTGGCCATGTCATTACATATTTGGATGAGGGCATCTAGTGGGTTGTTTGTGTTAGGTGGTTCTTGGCTGTTCCTTGGTCTTGGCATGCCTTCCCACTGACTGCCTGGTGAAACCCTGTACTGTCTTGGTGATGGTATGGGGGATGCTGGGAGGGGTGAAGGTGGTTTGGAGGGTTCGAGAGGTCTGGACTGAGGCAGCCTGGTCTGATGCTGTGCAGGCTCAAAGGGCCGGGAGGGATAAGGAGTGTGGATCTGGTTTGCAAAGGAGCAGGGTGGAAGAGTCAGGGGCAGTAGGGGGTATGGTAGGAGGGTCAGGGGCCATTGGTGGTGGGAGTGAGGATTCAGGACAGTAAGGGATAGGGAGGAGAAATCAGAGGGCATCTCAGTTTGGGTTCTGGGGTAGTCTTCTGGTCTGGTCTCTTGTTGGTCTATTCTGTTTCGTAATTTTTTTCCAATTTGGGTCATCGTTGTCATCTAAGAACTGGAGTTGTGTGGTCAGGGGGTCTTCCGGTTGTATGACCTCTCTCTCAACCAGCTCCTCTTTGACCAGGGGTTTGGGGGGGGTGGAGGAGGCAAGTAAGGGATTTGTTGGGACTGTAACGGTGGAGGGGCCAGCAGGGGTGGGGGCTGTGTCTGGGGCGTCTAGTGTGGTGACAGGGATGAGGGCCGTTTTTGAGACATCTTGGGTGGTTGGTTGGGTGTTGCCTGTGGAAAGGGATGGGTCTTCGTTGTTGTTGTCTGATGGAGGGAGTTGGGGAATGGTGGGTTTGGGATTTGGGTTGATGATGTTGATTTCGGCACTTGCTCTGCCAGCATAGGACCTGGGGAAGGTTCTGGTGAAATGGCCTCCTTTCCCTCACAGGTTGCAGGGGCATGTGGAGGTACAGTCTGAGGTAGGGTGGTTGTCTTTACAGATCTAGCAGATGGTGGCTGTGCAGGCTGCGGCCGGAAGGTGCAGTTGACCGCAGTTCCTGCACAGTCTGGGCATGGAGCCTCTGTTTCCCAGCGTGATGGTGCTAGGGGAAGTGTTCATTCCGCCCACTCCGGTTGCATCTGGTCTTAACAGTACCAGCCATTTTCTTGCCCCAGTCCAGACGATGTCTTCGTCCAGGACCCTCCTAGCCACTGACTTGAGGTGGCGAAGCTGCTCAACCAAACTTGTATGTTGTAGTCCTGAATGCATTCGTTGTGAAACTGTACTGTAACTATCTTGGACTCTGGAGGGTATGCTCGGAGTTTGTTTAACAGGACTGTATATTTGCACTTTCTGTAACTGGGGGGGGTAGCTAGCTTCAAATGATTCCTGTGGCCTTGGGGGTTTCACCAGGCAGTTCAGGTCAGATGCCCTGCTGAACTCCAGGCGGGTCATGGTTTCAGGTCTGACGGTTGTTGTTGCTGCTCCCCGGAGATTAGCGGCTCCGTCTTCAGCAGCCTCGTCATCGGGGATTAGTGCCAGCCTCACTGTGTTGTAGCGGCACCTGTGGTGGCAGTATTTATTTTATTGCATTTCCTTTAAAAACAGCTTATATATATTTTTGTACAACATTTTATACACATAAAAGCGGCATTTGATATTACATTTACATTTGTTAAAAAGTACATGTTGTTAAAAACAATAGAAACAACCATGAATTAAAGTACTTTTTCTTGTAAAACATCCGATCTGTAAATGCTATTGAAAATGTGTATGAATGACTTAACAAAAGTCCAAACAAAATAATGAAGACATGAAAACATAAAACAAGTGACTTTGTTAAAAAGCTGTCTTCAGTCCTTTGTACAGGAATGAGGTGAATCCTTATCAAACGCGCCTCCTCCTGCTCTTCCGAATCAATAACCGTCCTGTCCTTCAGGGGCCAGAGGAGATCCCTCCCCTAGGTGCATCGCCCTGGGCGCCACAGCGCTGTCAGGCCGGGGCCGCCGGGACCTTGGGTCATCCAAACAACCCAGTATTGTTTAGTGTAAAAGAAGAACTGAAAATGGATGAATGCAACAGCCATGTCACTAACAAATTCAGTCATGGGTGGTAACTCTACATTTCACTTGAAAGGTAACACACTCTGGGAAATATGCAAATAAAGCTTTACACTAAGCAGAGTCTTAATTCAACACTTCAGTTTATATACGGGTCCACATTTTCAGTGTTCATTTAAACGTGAGGAATTTGCTGTGTGAGAAAGAGTTGGCTAAAACATTCAGATGTTTATTTTAACTAGGCAAGTCAGTTAAGAACAAATTCTTATTTACAATGACCGCCTACCCCAGCCAAACCCAGACAACACTGGGCCAATTGTGAACCGCCCTATGGGACTCCCAATCACAACCAGATGTGATGCAGCCTGGATTTGAACCAGGGGCTGTAGTGACACCTCTTGCACTGAGATGCTGTGCCACTCGGGAGCAGAGATGTATCTCTCTGTTAATTAAAAAATCTCATTAGGAACGACTTCTACAATCCTATCATCACGCCTTAGTTTAGTTCCTAGACTGTTTCACCCACGTCTACAGTCAGATTCAAAGCTGAAGCAGAGCTCAGCTGTGTTGTACAGCGGGGAGGCCCAATGGCTGAGAGAAGCCTCAGAAGCTCTCAAAGAAATGATCCCCAAAAGGTATTGAACTATGTCCAGTTTAGACAAAACTCCTCCTGTAGACAGTCTCAGCCAAGGAAATGCAGCTCGTCTCTCTGACCATGTAAGTAACATATTTGCACACTATCCAAGATGACAAGATACACAAGCAATGCTCTCTGGAGAGAATCTGTCATATGTAAGAGTAGCTGTCTATGTCCCAAAGGGCAGCCTATTCCCTATATTTTGACCAAGGCCCATAGGGTTATTTTCAAAAGAAGTGCACTATATAGGGAATAGGGTGACATTTGAGACAGACACCGAATCTGACTCCTAGCTTTATCTTCACACACAAAAAAAGCCAACTGTTGTAAACTGAAATTGTTGACAGTTTTCTATATTTGCAGCTGGTATTAATCAGAGGAGGCTGATGGGAGCAGCTGTAGGAGGACAGGCTCATTGTAATGGCTGGAATGGCATTAATGGAACTGTATCAAACACATATACAATGAACCTGTCCTCCTATACAATGGACCTGTCCTCCTATACAATGGACCTGTCCTCCTATACAATGAACCTGTCCTCCTATACAATGGACCTGTCCTCCTATACAATGGACCTGTCCTCCTATACAATGAACCTGTCCTCCTATACAATGGACCTGTCCTCCTATACAATGGACCTGTCCTCCTATACAATGAACCTGTCCTCCTATACAATGGACCTGTCCTCCTATACAATGGACCTGTCCTATACAATTAACCTGTCCTATACAATGAACCTGCCCTCCTATACAATGGACCTGTCCTCCTATACAATGGACCTGTCCTCCTATACAATGGACCTGTCCTATACAATGAACCTGTCCTCCTATACAATGAACCTGTCCTCCTATACAATGGACCTGTCCTCCTATACAATGGACCTGTCCTCCTATACAATGAACCTGTCCTCCTATACAATGGACCTGTCCTCCTATACAATGGACCTGTCCTATACAATTAACCTGTCCTATACAATGAACCTGCCCTCCTATACAATGGACCTGTCCTCCTATACAATGGACCTGTCCTCCTATACAATGGACCTGTCCTCCTATACAATGAACCTGTCCTATACAAGGAACCTGTCCTCCTATACAATGGACATGTCCTCCTATACAATGGACCTGTCCTCCTATACAATGAACCTGTCCTCCTGTACAATGGACCTGTCCTCCTATACAATGAACCTGTCCTCCTATACAATGAACCTGTCCTATACAATTAACCTGTCCTCCTATACAATGGCCCTGTCCTCCTATACAATGAACCTGTCCTCGTATACAATGAACCTGTCCTCGTATACAATGAACCTGTCCTCCTATACAATGAACCTGTCCTCGTATACAATGAACCTGTCCTCCTATACAATGGACCTGTCCTCCTATACAATGGACCTGTCCTCCTATACAATGGACCTGTCCTCCTATACAATGAACCTGTCCTCCTATACAATGGACCTGTCCTCCTATACAATGGACCTGTCCTCCTATACAATGAACCTGTCCTATACAATGAACCTTCCCTCCTATACAATGAACCTGTCCTACTATACAATGAACCTTCCCTTCTATACAATGAACCTGTCCTCCTATACAATGAACCTGTCCTCGTATACAATGAACCTGCCCTTCTATACAATGAACCTGCCCTCCTATACAATGAACCTGTCCTCCTATACAATGGACCTGTCCTCCTATACAATGGACCTGTCCTCCTATACAATGAACCTGTCCTCCTATACAATGGACCTGTCCTCCTATACAATGGACCTGTCCTATACAATTAACCTGTCCTATACAATGAACCTGCCCTCCTATACAATGGACCTGTCCTCCTATACAATGGACCTGTCCTCCTATACAATGGACCTGTCCTCCTATACAATGAACCTGTCCTATACAATGAACCTGTCCTCCTATACAATGGACATGTCCTCCTATACAATGGACCTGTCCTCCTATACAATGAACCTGTCCTCCTGTACAATGGACCTGTCCTCCTATACAATAAACCTGTCCTCCTATACAATGAACCTGTCCTATACAATTAACCTGTCCTCCTATACAATGGCCCTGTCCTCCTATACAATGAACCTGTCCTCGTATACAATGAACCTGTCCTCGTATACAATGAACCTGTCCTCCTATACAATGAACCTGTCCTCGTATACAATGAACCTGTCCTCCTATACAATGGACCTGTCCTCCTATACAATGGACCTGTCCTCCTATACAATGGACCTGTCCTCCTATACAATGAACCTGTCCTCCTATACAATGGACCTGTCCTCCTATACAATGGACCTGTCCTCCTATACAATGAACCTGTCCTATACAATGAACCTTCCCTCCTATACAATGAACCTGTCCTACTATACAATGAACCTTCCCTTCTATACAATGAACCTGTCCTCCTATACAATGAACCTGTCCTCGTATACAATGAACCTGCCCTTCTATACAATGAACCTGCCCTCCTATACAATGAACCTGTCCTCCTATACAATGAACCTGTCCTCCTATACAATGAACCTGTCCTCCTATACAATGAACCTGTCCTCCTATACAATGAACCTGTCCTCCTATACAATGAACCTGTCCTCGTATACAATGAACCTGCTCTTCTATACAATGAACCTGCCCTTCTATACAATGAACCTGTCCTCCTATACAATGAACCTGTCCTCCTATACAATGAACCTGTCCTCCTATACAATGAACCTGTCCTCCTATACAATGAACCTGTCCTCATATACAATGAACCTGTCCTCCTATACAATGAACCTGCCCTCCTATACAATGAACCAGTCATTCTATACAATGAACCTGCCCTCCTATACAATGAACCTGTCCTCCTATACAATGAACCTGTCCTCATATACAATGAACCTGTCCTCCTATACAATGAACCTGTCCTCCTATACAATGAACCTGTCCTATACAATGAACCTGCCCTCCTATACAATGAACCTGTCCTCCTATACAATGCACCTGTACTCCTATACAATGAACCTGTCCTATACAATGAACCTGCCCTCCTATACAATGAACCTGTCCTCCTATACAATGAACCTGTCCTCCTATACAATGAACCTGCCCTCCTATACAATGAACCTGTCCTCCTATACAATGAACCTGTCCTCGTATACAATGAGCCTGTCCTCCTATACAATGAACCTGTCCTTCTATACAATTAACCTGTCCTATACAATGAACCTGCCCTCCTATACAATGAACCTGTCCTCCTATACAATGAACCTGTCCTCCTATACAATGAACCTGTCCTCCTATACAATGAACCTGTCCTCCTATACAATGAACCTGTCCTCGTATACAATGAACCTGTCCTCCTATACAATGAACCTGTCCTCGTATACAATGAACCTGTCCTCCTATACAATGAACCTGTCCTCCTATACAATGAACCTGTCCTCCTATACAATGAACCTGCCCTCCTATACAATGAACCTGTCCTCCTATACAATGAACCTGCCCTCCTATACAATGAACCCGTCCTTCTATACAATGAACCTGTCCTATACAATGAACCTGCCCTCCTATACAATGAACCTGTCATCCTATACCATAACCTGTACTCCTATACAATGAACCTGTCCTATACAATGAACCTGCCCTCCTATACAATTAACCTGTCCTCCTATACAATGAACCTGTCCTCCTATACAATGAACCTGCCCTCCTATACAATGAACCGGTCCTATACAATGAACCTGCCCTCCTATACAATGAACCGGTCCTATACAATGAACCTGCCCTCCTATACAATGAACCTGTCCTCCTATACAATGAACCTGTCCTTCTATACAATAACCTGTCCTATACAATGAACCTGCCCTCCTATACAATGAACCTGCCCTCCTATACAATGAACCTGTCCTCCTATACAATGAACCTGTCCTCCTATACAATAAACCTGTCCTATACAATGAACCTGCCATCCTATACAAAGAACCTGCCCTCCTATACAATGAACCTGTCCTACTATACAATAGACCTGTCCTCCTATACAATGAACGTGTCCTATACAATGAACCTGCCATCCTATACAATGAACCTGCCCTCCTATACAATGAACCTGTCCTTCTATACAATGAACCTGCCCTCCTATACAATGAACCTGTCCTCCTATACAATGGACCTGTCCTCCTATACATTGAACCTGTCCTCCTATACAATGAACCTGCCCTCCTATACAATGAACCTGCCCTCCTATACAATGAACCTGTCCTTCTATACAATGAACCTGTCCTCCTATACAATGAACCTGTCCTCCTATACAATGAACCTGTCCTCCTATACATTGAACCTGTCCTCCTGTACAATGAACCTGTCCTCGTATACAATGAACCTGTCCTCCTATACAATGAACCTGTCCTCCTATACAATGAACCTGTCCTCCTATACAATGAACCTGTCCTCCTATACAATGGACCTGTCCTCCTATTACCTTAACTTAATAGGAGGACAGCAGCGTAAAAGGATACATGGATAGTTTGTGACACTGTCACGTTCTGACCTTTATTTCCTTTGTTTTGTATTTATTTAGTATGGTCAGGGCGTGGGTTGGGTGGGCAGTCTATGTTTGTTTTTCTATGTTTTGGGGCATTTCTATGTTTCGGCCTAGTATGGTTCTCAATCAGAGGCAGGTGTTGTCTCTGATTGAGAATCATACTTAGGTAGCCTGGGTTGCACTGTTTGTTTGTGGGTGATTGTCTATGTTGTAACTTCACGGTCGTCATTTGTTTATTGTTTTGTATACAGTGTCAGTACTTTCTTTATTAAAGATTTACCATGGACACTTACGACGCCGCATTGTGGTCCGACTCTCCTTTTCGCCTCTCCTCTTCGGAAGAAGAGGAGGAACACCGTGACAGACACAACATTTCCCCTTAAAATAATCCTAATGAATGACTTCCCTTCAAATATTTACAATATTTTCAGTTTGAGATCTCTTCCCCAAAACAAACTATCTCCGAAAATATATATGATCGTTTACAATCTATTTTTGAATTAGATAATAACAAGGTCATAGGTGTTCTTCTCCGACACGATTGTTTGGCTTGTACGTATGACTCAATAAAAGCGAAGCGCAATTTTTCACTGCACATTTTTGCTTGCTGAACCAGAGTTCCATAGCCTGACAAGAGCCTTAAATCCCTCCCTGGGGTTTTAAGAGAGCCACACTCATATTTGAGCCATTTCCTGTCTCTTGAGTAGGCAAGAGGGGGTGACCTGGACCCCCAGACCCAACACCCCGAGCCCAGGGCTCAGGGCACGCAGTGCACCCCTCTTTTAAGTCAACACACCCACACTGAGAAACAGTGGAGTCATTTTCCAGAACAGAAGAGCAGAACCCAACTGCAGAAAGGAAATATCTGAATAGTTCACACAGATCACTGAGGTCACAGGATATGTCTTACATATGATTAATAGGTGTTAGAAAAAGGCCATCATCTTTAAAAGGTACACACACTGCTCAATTTTAAAAGCCCAGTGAGTCGATGGTCTTATGGTCTGTGGACCTCTCCAATGACTTCTCAAATGCGTTTCTTGCTCCCTGTTACAGTAATAGAAATGTGGGCTATTCTCTAGTAAAGGTGCGCAGAAACATCTGAGATCGGAGATGAGAGAATTTAGTGCCCAATCTATCCATATGCAGGAGTTAGTTTCTCTCCACAGGATTCAGTTACTTGGCTGATCTTGCAGAATGTTGGTCTGCTGGTGTGAACTTGATGCGCACAGTGAAACAGAAGCCTGATGGCTTTCTGCTGCTGTGGCTCAGTCGTGGTCCTATTATGGTAAGAGTCGAGGACGCATTATTGTTCTTTTGCTGAGTCCACGTTTCGGATGGACTTACTGTAATAAGGCCCTGCCATCGCTTCACTACCGTGGCACTAAAAACGCTAGACAAAGGAGAAAACTAGGAGAATGAGAGAGAGAGGGAGCTGGGGGAGAGTAGATTGACTTGAATTGAGAAAATGAGAAAGATGTAGAGAGAGAGAGAGAGAGAGAGAGACAGAGAGAGAGAGAGAGAGAAAGATGTAGAGAGAGAGAGAGAGAGAGAGAGAGAGAGAGACAGAGAGAGAGAGAGAGAGAGACAGAGAGAGAGAAAGATGTAGAGAGAGGAGAAGAACGAGGAACGAAAGAAAGCGATGGCACATTTCAACATCTGCTCTTTGCCTTGACAATGGTAGGAAGTGGTGTTCTGTAACTTCCCAACGGTAGAGTGTACTGTACCATAGCAATGACATTATGGGGAATTGGGAGGGAGAGACAACAATAACACTGATGCAATCCCTACTCATGGCCATTCAGTCAGAGGAAGTCACTTGGCGTTTGTTGGAATGTTATGTCATTGTGACTTTTCATATCGGTGTTAAGTGTTACATTCGTTAAGGCGATACTGATTGCCCAAAAATATGATTTTCGTCTTCTCCCATGCTTAGCTAGAGCATGATTTTCTCCAGGGTTGGGGTCAATTCCATTTCAAAAGCAAATTCCTTTATCTCATTTCCACATTTTTCACATTGAAATTCTCACTTGGGGAGGTCTTTTTGTTTCCGAGTAACTAGGCTACTGTGCGGCTTGCAGCTTGCTGCCAAACACTGAACAGTGAACTACATGATCCTCCCTTTCCCCCACCCCCTAGGGGGATCTGCTCAGGAAACACTTAACAATAGAACCCCACTGCCTCCAAACCCTTCTGAAGCCCCTCCCACTCTGCTTTGAAGAAACACAGTGAGGGAGAGAAACCGACATGGCCAGCATCCAGTCACTTCATAGGAAGTCACGTGTTCTATTCTCTATTACCTAGGTTGCTTTCTATCCTTCTCCCAGATTTGAGTGTAAGCATCGGCTGGAGGGAGGTGGGAGTTTCCATCAATGCTACATCCATGACAGAGCATGCTGGGAATATGATAAGGATGAGCGTGATTTTGCAGATCAGTTTGACCGGCTAGCTAGGTCATGCTGGACCAGTATAGACAAAAAAGTTATTGAGGGGTTCGTTGTCAGGAGTGAGGGCAATAGGAAGGGTTCTTTACTGCTGTGATGGTTGTGAAGAATCATCCTGTTCTTTCCCTCGCCACCATGTTTTCTTTGTATCGATTAAATGCTACACTGTTAAACAGATTTGTGTCAGCACAGAGCGATAGGGCAATGAGTGAGTTATGCTTCAGTAAGTTTGGCTTCTTAGCATTCATGGCAATGATGGAGCGTAAATAGATGTTGTGGTGGCAGCTGCAGACAAGTATTTGGGTATAAGAGATTTGACGTCAGAAGAGTTACAGGGTGTGTTGAGGGGTGGTGTCTCATCCTCCCAGGCCGTTGGCATGGTGCAGGAGCAGATAGGGTCCAAGTAGTGGAATGCAGTAGTGGATTTGAATGAGTGTAGATGTGGCAGCTGCAGAGAAGCACCTGGGTGTACAAGATTTAACTGCAGAAGAGTTAATGGGGTGGTCCTTTTTTAAAAATGAAATAGTGGTATATAGGTATAGGGTTAGTTGGTGGTGCAATTTTTCCCTTTCAGGAACAGGAATAATGAAGAGGATTTACTGTAGGTTAGCTGTGACTGGCCTCACACTTTAGTACAGTAGGTGGCGCTGTATACACCTTTGAGTTGGATGCGATCCGCCAACCCAATCCCACAGGAGATGAAGATAAAGAACCTAACTTACACTCAACCTAGACCTGCTTGCTAAACCAAAAAGACAGTGAATGAAAACCAGTGGAGAGAGAAAAAAAACTGTGAAAGCCTTTTATCCACGGCGAACCTGCCCTCCAGCCTATAGGCTGTCTGTCAAGCGTCAAAGGCTAACTTGTGTTTCAATCTGAAATGAAAGTGTTTGAGGGTTTGAAGTCATCTCAGTGTGAGCACCACAAGAGAGCATAGCAGGCCGATTACAGGCAATTTAGCAAGGGTCAACTCAGCCTCTACAACATGGTTCAACTCCCCATCACCGGAGAGCAACATTGCAGACACTTGAGGAGATTTGACTCCCCTGAAGTGTCTCAATTGTAATGTCACATAGCCCTGGGTAGATTGAACTCACCATGGCCAAAGGAAATCTGTCCAACTAGTAGTAACTAAACGATGAATGTACAGTTCAGACTGCCATACTGGTCCCGCATGAGAGATGTTGTTGCACAATCAAACGTGTCACAAAATGAAAGCAAGCAGCATCACTGGTCCTTTAGTTGTTGTTGATGCTGTCGGCTTTGTTGTTATCGCTGTGCTTAACAAAAGGCCGCCCCATGTCCACATTAATAATTGAAATGCCTCGCCGAAGGGGGTGTAGATCCTAGAAGCCTGACATTTGTTGGAATTGACCTTGCAAGTCTGATCCCCGGACCACTTCGCTGCAGCACTCTGGCATGCCATATTGGGACACACTTGGGACTTCTCCTGTTCAGAACTGCAGAGGGGCAGAATCCGATATCCTCCAATCACACTGAGCAACGGAAATGTGCGGAATGTGATGTCACATGTGGTCGACTGGGAGTCGTAAAAAGAAAAGAGAAACAGTCTCTGAGTTCCTCAGACGATATTCTCACAGGACCACTGCTGGCATGCTGTAACCTGGGGAAAGCCCTGCGGTGTAGCTTGGCATTCATTACAATTGTAATGGTTCACGCCACTTACTGAGGGAACAACAAATTATTGCAGGAGCTGATTATTATTATTTTTTTTTAATTTACAGGCGCCGGTAGAAGTAGCCTTCATAAAAACAGAGAGTTCACTTTTGACTCTGCTTTTCAGATCTAAGTTCACCATGTAGTGCATTGAATTACATAATGGCTTCTAACCTTTGAACTCTCCCTTCACAACAATACAGTTTAGCCCCATCAAATATGTCAACGGTAAACGGATCACAGAGAAAATATGTTTAACAACACCAAAAGTAACTGGACCATGGGAGAGAGGTTATGACCTTGCTGTAACCTCCAGCTTTGAGCCATTGTTGACAGAGCCAAAAGGCCAGGGCACCCTGATGGCCTAGGCATGGCCATTAGGACAGAGGGGAAGATAGGGCATCCAGGGGCTTCAGGAAGGTACATGGGGGAACCAGAGTTACATGGCCCTAAGTGGCCAGGATAAGGTTGTGTCTCATCAAACCCAGAAAAGATTCAAGTTTCAAAGTTTATTTGCCACGTGCACAGGATACAACAGGTTTAAAACAGCACATTCAAATTCTTACCTTGTGAGCTCTTTCCCAACAATGCAGTGACAATAATAAGAATAGAAAATATCATAAAAAAACTATAATAATAGAAAAAAAATCTGTAAGTACGACATGTTTTAGTATATACAGGCCAGTGCCAGTACCTTATTCAATGTGCAGTGGTACTGGAGTGGTTGATGTACACTCTTAGAAAAAGGTTCAAAAGGGTTATTCGGCTGTCCTCATAGGAGAACCCTTGTTAGTTCCAGGTAAAAAGAGGGTTCTACCTGAAGCCAAAATGTTTCTACCTTGAACCAAAAAGGGTTATTCGGCTGTCCTCATAGGAGAACCCTTGTTAGTTCCAGGTAAAAAGAGGGTTCTACCTGAAGCCAAAATGTTTCTACCTTGAACCAAAAAGGGTTATTCGGCTGTCCTCATAGGAGAACCCTTGTTAGTTCCAGGTAAAAAGAGGGTTCTACCTGAAGCCAAAATGTTTCTACCTTGAACCAAAAAGGGTTATTCGGCTGTCCTCATAGGAGAACCCTTGTTAGTTCCAGGTAAAAAGAGGGTTCTACCTGAAGCCAAAATGTTTCTACCTTGAACCAAAAAGGGTTATTCAGCTGTCCTCATAGGAGAACCCTTGTTAGTTCCAGGTAAAAAGAGGGTTCTACCTGAAGCCAAAATGTTTCTACCTTGAACCAAAAAGGGTTATTCGGCTGTCCTCATAGGAGAACCCTTGATAGTTCCAGGTAAAAAGAGGGTTCTACCTGAAGCCAAAATGTTTCTACCTTGAACCAAAAAGGGTTATTCGGCTGTCCTCATAGGAGAACCCTTGTTAGTTCCAGGTAAAAAGAGGGTTCTACCTGAAGCCAAAATGTTTCTACCTTGAACCAAAAAGGGTTATTCGGCTGTCCTCATAGGAGAACCCTTGATAGTTCCAGGTAAAAAGAGGGTTCTACCTGAAGCCAAAATGTTTCTACCTTGAACCAAAAAGGGTTATTCGGCTGTCCTCATAGGAGAACCCTTGTTAGTTCCAGGTAAAAAGAGGGTTCTACCTGAAGCCAAAATGTTTCTACCTTGAACCAAAAAGGGTTATTCGGCTGTCCTCATAGGAGAACCCTTGTTAGTTCCAGGTAAAAAGAGGGTTCTACCTGAAGCCAAAATGTTTCTACCTTGAACCAAAAAGGGTTATTCGGCTGTCCTCATAGGAGAACCCTTGTTAGTTCCAGGTAAAAAGAGGGTTCTACCTGAAGCCAAAATGTTTCTACCTTGAACCAAAAAGGGTTATTCGGCTGTCCTCATAGGAGAACCCTTGTTAGTTCCAGGTAAAAAGAGGGTTCTACCTGAAGCCAAAATGTTTCTACCTTGAACCAAAAAGGGTTATTCAGCTGTCCTCATAGGAGAACCCTTGTTAGTTCCAGGTAAAAAGAGGGTTCTACCTGAAGCCAAAATGTTTCTACCTTGAACCAAAAAGGGTTATTCGGCTGTCCTCATAGGAGAACCCTTGATAGTTCCAGGTAAAAAGAGGGTTCTACCTGAAGCCAAAATGTTTCTACCTTGAACCAAAAAGGGTTATTCGGCTGTCCTCATAGGAGAACCCTTGTTAGTTCCAGGTAAAAAGAGGGTTCTACCTGAAGCCAAAATGTTTCTACCTTGAACCAAAAAGGGTTATTCGGCTGTCCTCATAGGAGAACCCTTGTTAGTTCCAGGTAAAAAAAGGGTTCTACCTGAAGCCAAAATGTTTCTACCTTGAACCAAAAAGGGTTATTCAAAGGGACATGGGGACAGCCAAATAACCCTTTTAGGTTCTAGATAGCACCTTGTGTAGGTTTATACATAGGCATGTATGTCCTGGATGGCTTGGATGTTGCCCCCGGGATGTGCTGGGCAGTCCACACCTCCCTCTGTAGGACCTTCCGGTCAAGGGCGGTGGAGTTCTCATACCAGACGGTGATACAACTAGTCAGGATGCTCTCGATGGTGTAGCAGTTCGTGAGGATCTGAGGGTACATGTCAAATCTTTTCAGCCTCCTGAGGGAGAAGAGTCTCTGCCGTGTCTTCTTCAGGAATGTGCTGGTGTGAGAGGACCATGTTAAGTCCTCAGTGATGTGGATGGAGGTGTGCACCCCCGTTTCCTGTAGCCCAAGATCAGCTCCTTGGGCTTGCTGATGGTGAGGGAAAGGTTGTTGTCCTAGCACCACACTGCCAGGTCTCTGACCTCCTCCCTGTGGGCTGTCTTGTCGCCGTTTGTGATCAGGCCTACCACCGTAGAGTCACCAGCAAACTTGATGATGTAGTTGTGCATGGCAACACAGTCATGTGTAAACAGGGAGTACAGGAGGGGGCTAAGCACACAACCCAGGAGGGGTCCCTTGTTGAGGGTCAGCGTGGTGGAGGTGTGGTTGCCTACTCTCACCACCTGGGGTCAGCCCTTCAAGATCCAGTTGCAGAGAGAGGGAGATGTTCAGTCCCAGGGTCCCGAGCTTGGTGACGAGCTTGGAGGGCACTCTGGTCTTGAACACTGAGCTGTAGTCAATGATCAGTATTCTCCCATACTGTAGGTATTGCTTGTCTCGTAGAGTGATGTTGGCGATTCATTCCCTAAAAGATGTTTCCTGTTTATTTTTGTTTGAAAAGTGCGTTTCAAACAAACTGTCTAAATAACGTTCCTAAAAGTTCAAAGGTGAAAACAAATCTGATCTGGAAATAGTCGCAAAGGACATTCAGTAGGAATCTCTCTGCTTTATTTCATACTGAGTTGTCAGAACGTAGTTTGAAGTCTTTACCATCCATGTCCCCTGTGTAGTAAAAAGGTCAGTGACTCAACATCCACCTTGAGCTGAACAGGGTTTCGCTAGCTGTGCTATTCGCCTGTAACAGGGAGTGGATGGCGGGTTTTCAACAACGGTCAGAGAGAGAGACATGAAAGAGAGACATGAAAGCAGTAAATCAATTTTTTAAAATGAATGAATAGACTCTTAGAAAGCAGACTTCTTACTGTCTCTTCTTCTTCCTTGTCATGGCTAATTAGATTATTTGATTCAGAGAAGGGAACTTCCTCTGCTCTATCTATCTTCCGTCTTTAGTTATTCACATTAACTATGAGTTTATTGTTTTATGAGTGAGATTCTGATTGACTTCTTCCGTAACAGGCTAGTATAATCAGCTATTAACTCACCACCAAATGACAGCTTCAAAGCTTTTCTTTGACAATCAGATCATTGGTGTCTAACAGTCTAACATGGGAATGGATGGGAACATTTGTAATTTGGGGATATGTCAAGAGAACATTGTAAACATATAACCATAAATAGCTCCAAAACAAAGTGGCGGCTGGATGGCGTAACCTCAACTAACCTGTACCCCCGCACATTGACTCGGTACTGGTACCCCCTGTTTTTCATGGTTCGGGTTAGGCCCCTTAGTTCCAGTGAAGGGAAATCTTAACGCTACAGCATACAATGACATTCTAGACAATTCTGTGCTTCCAACTTTGTGGCAAGGCCCTTTCCTGTTTTAGTATGACAATGCCCCTGTGCATAAAGCGAGGTCCCTACAGAAATGGTTTATCGAGATCGGTGTGCAAGAACTTGACTGGCCTGCTCTGTGAACCTTTGGGATGAATTGGGACGCCGACTGCGAGCCAGGCCTAATCGCCCAACACCAGTGCCCGACCTCACTAACACTCTTGCGGCTGAAATGGAAGCAATTCCCCGCAACAGTGGTCCAAAATTCTTTGAGGAAAACCTGAAGAGTGGAGGTTGTCATAGCAGCAAAGGCGGGACCAACTCTATATTAACGCCCGTGACTTTTGGAATGAGATGTTTGACGAGCAGGTCTCCACATACTTTTGGTCATGTAGTGTATATAATGTACAGATTCCTTGTATGTAACCGAGTCCTAGTTGTTCAGAGATAATAAGCATATTGTTTCTGTGGCTTTTGGCTAATTCGATGACCAATATTGCTATGTCACACAAACCAAAATAATTCAATTCATTTCAAAGGATTTGCTCAGGATATGCATCGTCGATAAGCCGCCTGTAGCATGTACACCTCCTATACCACGATCCACATTCTCCATTCTGCCATCAACAGGCAGTGACAGTGGGAAGGGAAGGGGACAACATGAACACTAATCAGTGTCTTTCTTAAAATGTAGTCATGGAAGATATCTGGCGGGCTGAAGACACAGGAAATACTTTTGTCTGTGTGTGTGTGTGTGTGTGTGTGTGTGTGTGTGTGTGTGTGTGTGTGTGTGTGTGTGTGTGTGTGTGTGTGTGTGTGTGTGTGTGCGTGCTGTGCATGCACATGTGCTTGTACCTTGTATGCATGTGTGTGTCTTGTGTGTGTGTGTGTATGCTTGAGTGCATGTGTTTGGGTCACAGAATCCATGAACAGTAAATAACAGTCATCTGTAACGTGTTAACTAACAGATGCAGAGAACCTCCAGCGAATGACATCCTGTGTGTACGAAACATCTAGACATATTTATTACACGGTACTGAAATGGACACATAGTGTTCATGCCACTGAGTGATTGTAGAAACAGAGACGGGTAGCTATCTGCTAAGGTATTACCTCCCAAATGGAAAATGACAGGTCAAAATAATAGGAACACATCTCATGTAACCAGTATCCAAACACAGTCTCAATCTGTCTCAATTTGAAATGGAAACCTTCTGGAAAAAGAGGGCTAACAAGAAGAATGTCAACAATGGCGATGGGTCAGTGGTGAGTTGAAGGTTGCCACTTCTACTGTTTCTGCGGCTGCATGTTCTCTTATGAGATTTTAACAACAGGAGGTAATCACAATCTCGCCTGGAATCCAAACTGATATACTCCAAAACAGAACATATCAGTTTGGGTTCCAGGCTAATCCCAAACCCCTCATACCACTACTTTATGGATGTTGTTCCCTGTCTACCATGTAAAATATGTGCACGCATGACTGTAAATTGCTTTGGACAAAAGCATCTGCTAAATGTCATATATTATTATATAATTTTTTTAAACTCTCTTCTCCAGAACAGGTGTAGTGAATTAACTGTCAGTAGGGTTGTGAAAGTCAACCATACTGTGTACATGCTAGTCATAACTCCATAAGCCAGGAGCACGCCCCAACACCTGAATCTAAAGCTAATGTTATCCTGTAATTGCAGCTCAGAAAGTACAGAAATGGTTATTCGTCCAGATTGTGTTTATCGATGAGGTGGTGGTAAATGTGATGTTCTTTAAACAACAATGATAGAGCTATTTCCTCAAAACCAAACCAAAGCATGACTGAAGGATGATTATAGCTGGCAAAATATTTTGAGTGACATGGTTCCATCATGTGAGCTCCATTGCTTTTCTTACTGTCAAGTTTATAGAAAGGTTGAAATCACCTGCAATTTTTTTCATCACTTTACAAGACCTGGCAAGGAAATGTCTTTTGAATTATATATTGGCTATGGATAACACTAATGGTGGTGATTTGGATTGGTGGTGATTCCCCATTCCAAAGTAACTACTCTTATATACAGAGTCAGACCTCGCTGTCATAGTTTTTTTTGCAGGATAAGATTTGCCCATGGGTTGGCTTGGCAAGCCAACTCCCACAAACTTGTTCTCCCTGCCCGGTCCACTCCACGCAGTAGCCTACGCAGCAGCAGAGGATATGGAGCGGTGACGTGCCACTGAACAGAAGAATAACACTTATTTTTTTAAACGGAATAAGTTTAGGTTTAGTGGCACTTACAGGGTTCCTCTTGTACTTCAAACGCAGATGCTAGAATACAGGAAATGTCAGGCGAATTCTCAGAGTAGTTCAGTCACCCCTCGCGCCTCTAGAGAGATCTGTCTTCAGTTGAATATTGCGCGTCAGACGGGAAGGGTCGAAGAATACCGCTCCTGTCGCCCTGGAGACCGATGATACCAAGATGCTCGGGCGAATGCAGTATATTAAATTAACGACAGCACTCGGTAAGTGAGCTTTACTCGAATATGCATGTTATTACAAGCGAACAGTCCATCGTGCCGTGCGCGCATGGTTTACCTTACATGGTCTAGGTTCTATTGTGCGCATCCGACGGGCACAAATCATTAGGTGTTCTATATTATTTATGAGTAATCGTGACCCATTAAAGCATCCATTAGTTGTAAGTGACTTTTGGATTGGATTGACCCCTTTTTAACCTGAAGGTTAAGCAAGTTCATCACGTGCACTGCCATGGTTTATTAGAATAGACCTCAGAATCTAACGGTTTTGAAATGGTCCTTTTCGGCCGGTATAAATGTTTCTCTGGTGAATATGATAGTGGGACATGTACGCATATCCTATTCCTTCCCATGTCTAACTATGGGAATCCACTGCAATTAGACCCTAATTCTTTCAGCTCTGTTTGGGACATTTTAAGAGAGAACAACGCTACCTGTAAATCTGGACACAGAAGTTAAGTCATCATGAGTGATGATCAGATCAAGTCAAATCAAATTGTATTTGTCACATGCGCCAAATACATCTGGTGTAGACCTTACAGCGAAATGCTTCCATACAAGCCATTAACCAACAATCCAGTTTTAAGAAAAAATAGCTACAAAAAATCTGAAATAAAACTAATAAAAAATAAAGAGCAGCAGTAAAGTGAAGGGGCACCGGTTAATCTAGGTAATTGAGGTAATATGTTGTTGTGTCTTTGGCTATGCCGGATTAAGTGATATGACATGCTATGCTGTAAAATAATTTCTCCGTAATTAATATTACCTGATTGAGCTAATCATGTAAATGTAATTAACTAGAGAGTCGGGGCACCACAAAATAATATTTATTGAGCTGTCATCTTCCGAATAAACTCTTAAAGACCTCGTAATATTTTACATCAATAGCAGTCAATATTAATCGTCACCTTAATTCAGTCTCATCTGAAAGTTGCAAATTCTTGTTTATATGCACGGACCCTGGCTAACAAGTTGAATCAGCAATACAAAATTGGGTTTAATTATTTATTTACTAAATACCTAACTAATCACACAGAATTACACATACACATAATTAAATCATAACTTGATTATGTCCTAAAGGAAAACGTCCCTTGGCAGTTGCCATACTAGGCAGTGATGCTCCTATGGTGCAGCTGTATAATATCCTTATGAGGATCTGAGGACCTATGCCAAATCCAAGTCTCCTGAGGGGGAATAGGTTTTGTCGTGCCCTCTTCACAACTGTCTTGGTGTGACAGTTTGTTGGTGATGTGGGCACCAAGGAACTTGAAGCTCTCAACCTGCTCCACTACAGCCCCATCGATGAGAATGGGGGCGTGCTCGGTTCTCCTTTTCCTGTAGTCCACAATCATCTCCTTTGTCTTGATCACATTTAGGGAGAGGTTGTTGTCCTGGCACCACACGACCAGGTCTCTGACCTCCTCCCTATAGGCTGTCTCATTGTTGTCAGTGATCAGGTCTACCACTGTTGTGTCATCGGCAAACTTAATGATGGTGTTGGAGTCGTGCCTAGCCATGCAGTCATGAGTGAACAGAGAGTACAGGAGGGGACTGAGCACACACCCCTGAGGGGCCCACGTGTTGAAGATCCACTTGGCGGATGTGTCGTTACCTCCCTTTACCACCCGGGGGCTGCCCGTCAGGAAGTCCAGTATCCAGTTGCACAGGGAGGTGTTTAGTCCCAGGGTCCTTAGCTTAGTGATGAGGTTTGCGGGAACTATGGTGTTGAACACTGAGCTATAGTCAATGAATAGCATTCTCACATATGTGTTCCTTTTGTCCAGGTGTGAAAGGCCAGTGTGGAGTGCAACAGAGATTGCATCATCTGTGGATCTGTTGGGCCGGTATGCAAATCGGAGTGGGTCTAGGGTTTCTGGGATAATGGTGTTGATGTGAGCTATGACCAGCCTTTCAAAGCCCTTCTTGGCAACAGACGTGAGTGCCACGGGTCGGTAGTCATTTAGGCAGGTTACCTTAGTGTTCTTTTGGCACAGGGACTATGGTGGTCTGCTTGGAAGATGTTGGTATTACAGACTCGGACAGGGCGAGGTTGAAAATGTCACTGAAGACACTTGCCAGTTGGTCAGAGCATGCTCGGAGTACACGTCCTGGTAATCCGTCTGGCCCTGAGTTCTTGTGAATGTTGACCTGTTTGAAAGTCTTACTCACATCGGCTACGTAGAGCGTGATCACACAGTCGTCCGGAACAGCGGATGCTCTCATGCATGTTTCAGTGTTACTTGCCTCGAAGCGAGCATAGAAGTAATTTAGTTCATCTGGTAGGCTCGTGTCAATGGGCAGCTCGCGGCTGTGTTTCCCTTTGTAGTCTGTAATAGTTTGCAAGCCCTGCCACAGTTCACCAGCGGGTTCAGCTGCCACTCCTTGAAAGCGGCAGCTGTACCCTTTAGCTCAGTTTGGATGTTGCCTGTAATCCATGGCTTCTGGTTTGGGCATATACATACAGTCACTATGGGGACGACGTCATTGATGTACTTATTGATGAAGCTAGTGACTGATGTGGTGTACCCCTCAATGCTATCGGAAGAATCCCGGAACATATTTCATTTAACCACTATCTTATTGACCCAGTCACTGGTGCTTCCTGCATTAGTTTTTGCTTGTAAGCATGAATCAGGAGGATATAATTATGGTCAGATTTGCCAAATGGAGGGTGAGGGAGGGCTTTGTACGTGTCTTTGTGTGTGGAGTAAAGCTGGTCTAGAGTTTTTTTCCCATCTGGTTGCACATTTTAACATGCTGGTAGAAATGAGGTAAAACGGATTTAGGTTTCCCTGCATTAAAGTCCAAGGCCACTAGTAGCACCGCCTCTGGATGAGCGTTTTCCTGTTTGCTCATTGAGTGCGGTCTTAGTGCCAGCATCGGTTTGTGGTGGTAAATAGACAGCTACAAAGAATATAGATGAAAACTCTCTTGGTAGATAGTGCGGTGCCTAATTGAGCAGTTGAGTCAGTGGTGCAACTGACTGTGAGAAACAGTGAACCTGTATGAGTGTAGCCTCTAGAACTGGTTCTTATTAACTGTTATTATGTCTTAGGGAAGAATATTGATATAATACGCATTCTTTTTTTTTGTTGCCAAAATGTTGATGGCCTGTATTTTCGAGTACAAACCGTTTACTGTGTATGATAACTGGGAAAAATTGGGAACACACCTCCAATAAATAATCTGAAGTGAATTAAATGAAGTTCCTGTGTGGTGTTAGTCCACAGCCAGACCTCATGTCATGCAACCAGGTGTGGTGTTTCTGACACTGCCAGTGAAGACCAATTATTGAACATTTTGGAAATAGATATGCCTGTTACTGGTATTGGGAAGTCCCTCAGTGACTGAGCACTCCGTTATAAATCCAGCAGTACTGAATTAACTTCTCCGGTCATGTTCTTGTAGTGCAAAAAGGGAGGAAAGTACCAACAACATATTGGAGACTGGGCCTGCCTCCCTGGCACCTACTGTATATGTTCCTTATATTGTGCCCTACTTTTGACCAGAGCCCTATGGGCCTTGGTCAAATGTAGTGCACTATATAGGGAAGACGGTGCCATTTGGGACACAACCTGGAACTGGGTCTGAAACCCTGAAACGCTCCTCTGTTTCTGTAAAGCCAACTCTGACTCTCAGATTCCTACGCTCACATGTGATGCAGGCCCGTGACCATCATTAGAGAATTGAGTTAGATATGCAGCTGGAGATAGAGGCTCACATTAGCAGCTATCACATCACACCAAGGCTGAGTCCCAAATGGCACCCTATTCCCCATGGGCCCTGGTCAAAAGTAGTACACTATATAAAGAATAGAGAATAGCCATTTGGGAAAGGGACACGGACTAAGAGTTTCCCTGTAACCTCTGGGTCCCATCCCCACTGACCACCTACTACACACCCAGGCAGCCTCAGTCCTTGCATTACAGCCTGGGGAGAGCTAGAAATGCTCATTCTGCTGCAAAACGTTTTCCATTCCATGCTCTAATGAAACTGACCCGAGACTGCTATAGTCCAGATGGAACACAGCCACAGCTATAGTAGTGGGAAAACGTCTTCCATACATGCCCTCACATCGACTCGGTACTGGTACCCCATGTACATAGCCAAGTTATCGTCACTCATTCTGCTGCAAAACGTCTTCCATACATGCCCTCACATCGACTCGGTACTGGTACCCCATGTACATAGCCAAGTTATCGTCACTCATTCTGCTGCAAAACGTCTTCCATACATGCCCTCACATCGACTCGGTACTGGTACCCCATGTACATAGCCAAGTTATCGTCACTCATTCTGCTGCAAAACGTCTTCCATACATGCCCTCACATCGACTCGGTACTGGTACCCCATGTACATAGCCAAGTTATCGTCACTCATTCTGCTGCAAAACGTCTTCCATACATGCCCTCACATCGACTCGGTACTGGTACCCCATGTACATAGCCAAGTTATCGTCACTCATTCTGCTGCAAAACGTCTTCCATACATGCCCTCACATCGACTCGGTACTGGTACCCCATGTACATAGCCAAGTTATCGTCACTCATTCTGCTGCAAAACGTCTTCCATACATGCCCTCACATCGACTCGGTACTGGTACCCCATGTACATAGCCAAGTTATCGTCACTCATTCTGCTGCAAAACGTCTTCCATACATGCCCTCACATCGACTCGGTACTGGTACCCCATGTACATAGCCAAGTTATCGTCACTCATTCTGCTGCAAAACGTCTTCCATACATGCCCTCACATCGACTCGGTACTGGTACCCCATGTACATAGCCAAGTTATCGTCACTCATTCTGCTGCAAAACGTCTTCCATACATGCCCTCACATCGACTCGGTACTGGTACCCCATGTACATAGCCAAGTTATCGTCACTCATTCTGCTGCAAAACGTCTTCCATACATGCCCTCACATCGACTCGGTACTGGTACCCCATGTACAGAGCCAAGTTATCGTCACTCATTCTGCTGCAAAACGTCTTCCATACATGCCCTCACATCGACTCGGTACTGGTACCCCATGTACATAGCCAAGTTATCGTCACTCATTCTGCTGCAAAACGTCTTCCATACATGCCCTCACATCGACTCGGTACTGGTACCCCATGTACAGAGCCAAGTTATCGTCACTCATTCTGCATTTATTATTACATTTATTTTTACAGGTTTTACTTTTCTATTATTTCTCTATTTCCTTTCTCTCTGTAAGTAAGCATTTCACTGTTAGTCTACACCTGTTGTTTTCAAAGCGTGTGACAAATAACGTTTATTTGTATTTTTAATTTGACACCTCCCCTTCTTGGAATAATAACCGTGTGAGGAGCTTTGTTTAATGGTTCCTAGCTACTCTTCCTGAGTATTGGTCTCGTCTATGGCCTTGTACCCCTCTGTGAGCTGCCTGATTGTTTATGAACGAGAGGGGCTGGGCAGGAGCATACTGGTTGGGACCATACTGACAATTCTCATGTTGTACTAGGAGAGCTGTTCCAGCATGGCTCAGGGGCCCACATCTGGTTACTGCGGTGGCAGCATTTAAACCTAACGCTAACAGAGATGGGAGTGCAGGTGTTTGGTTTAGGACCTGGAGGAGAGCTCATCTGGCTTCAATCAGAGGTGTGTGGGACTGGAACAAGTCAACTTACTCTGGACACTTGAAAACACACACACACACACACACACACACACACACACACACACACACACACACACACACACACACACACACACACACACGCACATTACACCATGACATTCATGGGGGAGGGTGGACTCTATGTTGAAAGCAAGAGCTTTGCAAATACTTTTTTTATGGGCCTAATAATAAAGACGTAATTTAAACTGTGAACAATTATTACCTTTAATTGTGGCGTGAACACCAGTCATGGTATTTTCATTTGATTGTCAAACAAATCCCTTTAAAAAAGTAGGCAACCTGTCCATGTTCCTGCGCCATTTAATGAATGGAAATAGACATCTGTTACAAAACACCAAAAAGTATGCCTACTGACAGCGATTGCCATTGATTAGGCCTGCATTAATTGATGCGTTTTGCTGACAAATGTACCTTTTTGTTGTAGCCTGAAAAGTTTGGACACCTGAAATGGGGCTGAAACTGTCCCGGGGAAAAAACGGGATGGTCACCTTAACACACATGGTCAACTTACTAGACTAGGCTACAATTGTTAATCGACTAGCTGGGCTGTAATCGACTAGCTGGGCTGTTCCCCCGGACCCCGTATGTAGGGACTTATACAATGCTTGAAGAAGGCTATTGAACTTGACATTTGTGTCTGTCTTTATTCTTTTCTCCAATATATCGTACTGGAACATGGTATCAGAAGTGTCTCGAAACCCACACGTTTGTTATTTTTGTAGCTGTAGTATCTGTGATCTACATCTGTTTATATGAGTTACTGTGCTGTTACTAAGCAGTAATGTATTACGACAGTGTTATGTTACTACACCTAACAGGAAATGCACATGCACACTATTGTGCCGGGGGCTGTAGAGCACGAGAGGTTTTGACTAAACTAAACTAATTGTACTCCCGTCTCCTGCCTGGTCATTTCTCCACAACACAAATATTACAGTAGTTAAGTTACAGTAGTTACGTTCCATATGTGAACACAGGCCGTTTCTTACTGCTAACGTTAGTCACACCACTGATCAACTCGTTGTTAGCTGGCTAGCTAGCATCACTACCTACCTCGATGGCTGACGGCAAAGAGATCTCCTATTCCATCGCTGTGGCAGCGAACATTCCGCCACCAAATCCCATGGTTCTCACAGGGGACTGGAATACTAATTGGGACAACTTCAGGGATGAATTCGAGGACTATGCGCTGGCGACCGGTCTACATGAGAAACCCAACGAGGTCCAAGCGGCAACTCTGAGGAGCTTAATGGGCAGCGAATGCAGGCCTATCTACCGGCACAATCTCGCCCTCACAGCACAACAACAGGGTGATGGCCACACTGGATGCATTGGAGAATTACTTCAAACCCACCAGGAACGTCATTTACGAGCAGTTTGTTTCTGGAAGCTGCAAACAGGAAGAGGGTGAGTCAGTACACAACTGTGTAACCCGTTTGAGAGAAAGATACGCTACTTGTGAATATGAGGGATTGAAAGATGAACTGATTCGTGACAAATATTCCTGGGAATTTCAAATGAGGACGCGTGCCGGCATCTACTAAGAGTGAGAGGCTTAACATTAGTAACTGCCATGGAAGTGTGCTGCACTGCTGAAGTCACTGACATGAGAATGAGAGCAATGGAAATCGAAACCCCACACACCAACGTTGATACTGTTCACGCTGTTGCCAGGCAGACATTCAGACAAACCAATCAAACGGTGGACACAGACCACCCCATAGCATGCAAATACTTTGGAAATGCACACGCACGAGGCAAAGAGCACTGCCCTGCCGATGGAAAAACCACACAGAGCTTGTGGAACCAATAATCACTTTGCAAAAGTGTGTCTCAAAAGCAAAAGAAGAGGGAGTGGGGGCAAGATTAACTGTGTTGATGATGTCACTCAGTGAAAGTGACATTTACATGCACGAATCCGTTGGGGCTGTACACTCGAGGGAAGAAATGGTTTGTGACACTACGATTACACAACAAGATGCAAAAATGTCACCTGGATTCCTGTGCTACGTGCAATGTAATAAGCTATAAAGACAAATCTTTTGCCCAGAGATACTAGACTAAAGCTGTACTCAGGAGAACTAATGAGCTCTATGGACATCTTTGAGACCGAATGTGTTATTCAAACACAAGCTGGAGTTTGAGATTGTGAAAACCAGTCAACATCCTCTCCTCTCAGACTCTACATGCAAATGCCTGGGACTGATGCAGTTCACCGTAGCAAATGACCTGCACATCGTGGAGCATGTCCAGCATGGACCCCTGTCCAAAGAACAGCTACTCAGCAGATATGACAATGTATTCAATGGGCCCGTTGAATCAGTACCTGTGGAGGTGCACTTTGAATTGGATGAGAGCTTCACTCCAGTCTAGTGTGCTCCTCGCAATGTGCCTATTGCAATGAAAGTGGCCTTGAAGGCCCAGCTGGACAAGTATGAGGCCGATGGCCACATCAACGGTTCTATGACTGAACCAACTGACTGGATCAGCAATATGGTCATAGTGAAAAAGCCAGAGAAGATGAGAAGATGAACCAAGCAATGAACCAAGCATCTGAACCAAGCACTGAAACACTCCCACGACATCATGCCAACACTGGAGGATGTCCTCTACAAGCTTCCCATGGCCAGGATTTTCACCTTGGTGGATGCCCGAGATGCATTCCTTCATTGGTGGTGACAGAGACGAAAAGCAGAACGCGACCACGATGTGAAGCTCCTGGCACTGATGGAGCGCTGCCGATCAGTTAAGCTGCGCCTTGGCCTGAAGAAGCTGCAGTTCAAGGTGAAAGACGTCCACTTCCATGGCCAAATTCTCTCGGCCAAAGGCCTGAAGCCGGACCCAGACAAAGTCAGAGCGATCCTCGACATGCCAAACCCGTCTGATGCAAAAGGAGAGCAGCGTCTCATCGGCTTTGCAAACTATCTTGCAAAGTTCATGCCACACCTATCAGCAGTCTATGAGCTTCTGCGCTGATTGCTGGACAAAGACACACCATGGCACTGGCTACCCAAACCCAGACTATTTGCATTCTTCCCCCTCTTCTACGCTGCTGCTACTCTCTGTTATTATCAATGGATAGTCACTTTAATAACTCTACCTACATGTACATATTACCTCAGTTACCATGACGCCGGTGCCCCCACACATTGACTCTGTACCGGTACCCCCTGTATATAGCCCCACTATTGTTATTTACTGCTGCTCTTTCACTAATTATTTGTTATTCTTTCTCTTACTTTTTTTTAGGTATTTTCTTAAAACTGCATTGTTGTTAAGGGCTTGTAAGTAAGCATTTCACTGTCCTACTCGGCGCATGTGACAAATAAAATTTGATTTGATTTGAAACACGAGACTGCAGTGCAGGAGATGACATCTCTGGCTTCCTCCATGCCAGTGTTGCGCTACTACGACGTCACGAAGCCTGTCAAAATCCAGAACAACTCCAGCCAAAGCGGACTTGTATTCTGCCTTATCCAGGAAGGCCAGCACGTTGCGTTTGAAGCGAGAGCACTCACCGCCACCGAACAAAACTATGCACAAATTGAGAAAGAGTGCCTCAGCATTGTCTTCTCCTGCTGGTCACTGCTGAAACGGACCACAAACCACTCATTGATATATTCAGTAAATCTCTTCTCAACGCGCCAAAGGGCTTCAAAGCATGCTCCTGACTCTGCAAAACTACAGCCTGAAGGTAATCTACAAGCCAGGACCAGATATGTACATTAGTGAGACACTGAGCAGGGCAACAGCACAATGTACAGGCAGAGACACTGCCTATCAGCGGCATGCCATCTGTTCGCCACAGCAGGAACAACAAGATGTTCAACAAATCAATCAGGCAGACTACTTAAACGTGACAGATCACTGCCTAGCCCAGATCAGGCAACACACTGACAAGGACGAACACCTACAGTCACTGAAGTCCATGGTCCTCACAGGTTGGCCGTACCTGAAATAGGAGACACCTTTCACAGTGAGAGATTACTGGGCCTTTCGAGATGAGATCAGCGTGCAAAATGGCATCTTGTTCGGAGGTCAGAAGATCATTATCCCCAAATCACTACGTCCAGAGATGCTTACCCGCATACACTCCAGTTTTAGGTGACGCATGCTACCGCCAGACATGTGAAACATTCTACTGGCCAAACATTCAAGCAGAAATGAAAGACTTTGTCAGCAGCTGTACCACATGCAACGAGTACCCTCATGAACAGCCAAAGGAAACCATCATGTCACACAAACTTCCCACAAGGGCCTGGCAAATCGTCAGCATGGACTTATTCATCCACGGACAAAAGGACTATCTTGTCATTGTTGATCACTACTCTGACTTTTGAGAAATTGAACTCTGACTTGTCTACAGAGACGAAGAAGGTCGCAGTTTGGAAGGCAGGGCCAACCTGACAAGGTCAGCACGGACAATGGCCCACAATTCACTAAAAAGTTCAAGTGTTTCGCCTCAGAATGGGCGTTTGACCACATGACCACCTCTCCAAGACACCCAAAGGCAAATGCAAAGCAGAGTCAGCTGTCAAGATTGCAAAAAACCTATTACACAGGGGCTTGCATGACAGCAACGACCCCTGGAAAGCCATCTTACAGTTGAGGAACACCCACCGAAAACATAGACAGCAGCCCAGCGCAACACCTTCTGAGGACTACCATCCCCGTAGCTAACAAGCTACTTGAGCCCTGCGACATGGTCACGGACAAACTGCACCACAGAAAGCAGCTCTCTAAGTGCTTCTATGACTGGATGGCTCGAGACCTACCAGAGCTGGAGGTGGGTGAAACGATAAGGATGAATCCGCTGCTGAGAGACATACAGAACTTTGGAGGCTGGGCAAGTGCTTATACAGAGTTGCACCACATTCTTACCGGGTGGATGTTGGTGGCTCCCTCTATCGTCGCAATCGGGTGGATCGCACGTAGCAGAGCAGACAACAAACCATATGTCTGTCAACTGAAGTCTATGCAAAGAGAATCCTCAGCATTCTTTAGAGGAGTGACATTTTCCCTTCGCCATATTTCAGCTTGTGTGTATAGGCACTACAGTGTATCTATCTCTACTCCCCTAGATAAAATGGACAGTCTACATTTATTTCACTGTCTGAAGGCTGATTTATGTATGGAACGCTGCTGCAGCTGATTTGATTAAATTACCAATTCACTGGCTGTTAGAAGATAAGTGGGGTCAGTTTGTCTTTAGACATTAGTGCTCTGGCTGAATTTATGAGTCTGGAAAAAAGGAGACTGGCTGAATCCACAGACCCACAGCAAATGATTGCAACCGTTGCCAATTTGATATGCACTGAATATGCCAAAAATAGGATAATATAATTTGTTTTAATCTGGTGAACTCCACTCCATTGCCTCATGCAATGGAACCAAGGAAGTAGTCCCAAAAGTTAAAATCGCCCATCTGGCACTCTAGGCAGGTTCAACAAAGGTATTAGAAAGAATTTCAACCCAGGTCAGGGTATAACAGAAGAGGGGGAGAGGGAACGATAGTCAAGCTTTGTCCAACAGAAAAATGGCCAATCCCTCACCATAACCATGGTCCTGGTATTGGGAGTCCCTCCTCTGCCCTCAACCAGCACTCTAGGCAGGCCAAATCAAACTATATACAGTTGAAGTCTGAAGTTTACATACACCTTAGCCAAATACATTTAAACTCAGATTTTCAAAACTCCTGACATTTAATCCTTGTAAAATTCCCCATCTTAGGTCAGTTAGGATCACCAGTTTATTTTAAGAATGTGAAATGTCAGAATAATAGTAGAGATAATGATTTATTTCAGCTTTTATTTTTTTCATCACATTCCCGGTGGGTCAGTAGTTTACATACACTCAATTAGAATTTGGTAGCATTGCCTTTAAATTGTTTAACTTGGGTCAAACGTTTTGGGTAGCCTTCCACAAGCTTCTCACAATAAGTTGGGTGAATTTTGGCCCATTCCTTCTGACAGTGCTGGTGTAACTGAGTCAGGTTTGTAGGCCTCCTTGCTCGCACACGCTTTTTCAGTTCTGCCCACAAATTTTCCATAGGATTGATGTCAGGGCTTTGTGTTGGCCACTCCAATACTTAGACGTTGTTGTCCTTAAGCCATTTTGACACAACTTTGGAAGTATGCCTGGGGTCATTGTCCATTTGGAAGACCCATTTGCTTTAACTTCCTGACTGATGTCTTGAGTTGCTTCAATATATCCACATAATTTTCCTGCCTCATGATGCCATCTATTTTGTGAAGTGCACCAGTCTCTCCTGCAGCAAAGCACCCCCACGACATGATGCTGCCACCCCCGTGCTTCAAGGTTGGGATGGTGGTCTTCAGCATGCAAGCCTCCCCCTTTTTCCTCCAAACATAACGATGGTCATTTTGGCCAAACAGTTCTATTTTTGTTTCATCAGACTAGGTGACATTTCTCCAAAAAGTACGATCTTTGTCCCCATGTGCAGTCTGGCTTTTTTTATGGCGGTTTTGGCGCAGTGGCTTCTTCCTTGCTGAGCGGCCTTTCAGGTTATATCGATATGGGACTTGTTTTACTGTGGATATAGATACTTTTGTACCTGTTTCCTCCAGCATCTTCACAAGGTCCTTTGCTGTTGTTCCTGAGCAGTATGATGGCTGCGTGGTCCTATGGTGTATATACTTGCATACTATTGTTTGTACAGATGAACTAGGTATCTTCAGGCATTTGGAAATTGCTCCCAAGGATGAACCAGACTTGTGGAGGTCTACCATTTGTTTCTGAGGTCTTGGCTGATTTATTTTGATTTTCCCATGATGTCAAGCAAAGAGGCACTGAGTTTGAAGGTAGGCCTTGAAATACATCCACAGGTACACCTTAAACTGACTCAAATGATGTCAATTAGCCTATCAGAAGCTTCTAAAGCCATGACATAATTTTCTGGAATTTTCCAAGCTGTTTAAAGGCACAGTCAACTTAGTGTATGGAAACTTCTGACCCACTGGAATTGTGATAAGTGAAATCAAATGTCTGTAAACAATTGTTGGAAAAATGACTTGTGTCATGCACAAAGTAGATGTCCTAACTGACTTGCCAAAACTATTGTTTGTTAACAAGAAATGTGTTGAGTGGTTGAAAAACGAGTTTTAATGACTCCAACCGAAGTGTATATAAACGTCTGACTTAAACCGTAGCTACTTGAAAGAAAGCAAATAGTATTTGAACCCAGGTCTGATGAGAGGGAGTAATGGTCCAGCTTTGTCCAACAGACAGACATCCACTTCCTTCCCTTACCCAAACCAGGACATTGGCAGTCTCCCCTCTCTCCCCTCTGCGTGGTCGGTCGTAAATCCAGAGAATCCCCTGACGGATGCTCCAGATCTCCCAGAAGACCTCACTCTGAATCGACTCTCTCCATACTTGGAGCTTAAAAAAAAAACATTCCTTTACTGTCCGTTTGACGGGCCGAACCACTGTCTTCTGTCTTCTCTTTTATCGGCCTAAATGAAACACTGGAAGCAAGAAGCTTATTGTTTCTTACAACAAGTATTTTTTGTTGTTGTGAGAACCAAAAACTAGATATCAGGAAGGTTTTATTTGTGAGGTTACATCAATGTGGTCACAGAAACGAAATATGAGAACTGAAATATCAGAATACATATGACTTGATGTGATCTATAACCAGTAAACAAATAACGTGTAAATAGTGAAACAAGACATCGGGTAAAATATCCAAGAAAATGTGCATCCAGGGGGTAGTATCTACTTTAACAAGCATGGAAATGACCTAATGACCTAATGATCAAACATCACTGTTAATACATGCCAACATAGTATCTACTGTAACAAGCATGGAGTTTGACTCCTGGAAGCAGATCCTATGTATTCACAGATCTCATACACAGCTGGTGTTTGCAAAGCTTTTAAGAGCCCGGAATAGTAATGTTTCCCATTACCTTGTGGAAGTGTTTAGCTTTGGAATATCAAACACCAAATGACCTAATGATCCAACATCACTGTTAGTACATGCCAACATACACAAGTACTGGCTTGAAAAGCAGCTAACTATAATACTTGAAGGAATTTAATGTCTATACACATAATTGATTCAGAACTATCAAAACGTTTGCAAAATATAACAATCGTGCTGTGAGGAAACCTAAACCTCAAGTGAGTTGTCAGATGAACATCTGTTTTTGTGTATCACGATGTTGATATACTGTTACTTTATGTTCATTGACAGTGATGGTTAGTAGATAGAAGATCAAGAAAAGTGCTACTGCCGCTTCCTATTGCTGAGGTAGCTGTAAGGCTATCAAGCAAAGGAAGAATTCTGAGTGCAGGCAGTATGTTTATGTACACAGTTGTAATCGTTTTGTTGTTTTGCTGGCAGATTGTGGGTTGTGGGTATATCAGATATGGCAGGGGCACAAGTTTCCATCAAGTTAACAAATACACACTGTAGTTTGGCAGTAGACACAAGCAGGAACGTCGCTGGCTCGCACCATAAAAATAATTGCCTATCCACAGACTGGATAAATCTCATCCAACGCTTGTTTAAGGCTAACCGAGAGCCTTTCCTACGTTTGTTTATCAGTTTGTTAGTGTTTGTTAGTGCCTCTCCTCGGTGCACCACGAAATTAAACGTTTAAGATTCTTAGCATTCAACATTTCAGTTTTTGTTTGTTCCTTTGATGCTGAGTTGCAGCCAGGAGAGGAAGTGTTGAGCAGGATGCATGAATGTGTGAGAAAGCTGCAGGGGAGGCTGGCGCTGACATCGTGTGTCATCATGTTTCTTACGCATCTGTGCTCATATGCACGCGGTCAAGCCATGTCTCGACAATCACACCTCGGAGTCTGTGGTCGACGCTAGTGTTCTATGAAGTATGCCATAGCAGCATGGACACACAATGCTCTTGGACATGTAAACTCAGCTATGTAGTTCCAATCTCTCTCACACTCTGTTCTAAGAATTCTCCAGGTGTCCATGCTGGATAATTCTTAGAAGCTCATTGAGTGTGAGAGACTATGACTGGATATATAATGGCATTGTTGAATACTTGTTTTTTTTTCTTCTAGACTAGCAATTTGTTTTCAATAGCATAGATTTGTATAAACCTTGCTGTCTCTCTGACATTTGCAAAATTGTTTCAATATTCAGATTCGATCTCCAGCTGTCCCATAGTAATTAACAGACAGGCAGGCAGCTTCACTCAGCCAGTCGAAATCATGAATCAGCATCATTTATAATGATATATGCAAAGAAATGTCAATAGCAAACAGGTCAAACGAAATGAAGTGCAGGTTGTTTGCAGCCTTTCCAGCTTCAGTTTGAAGTGATTGTGCTAGCTGTGCTGTTGGCTAGCTCCTCCTCAACAACGGTGACCTTTGTCAGGTGAAATCTTCAGTTTGAAGTGATTGTGCTAGCTGTGCTGTTGGCTAGCTCCTCCTCAACAACGGTGACCTTTGTCAGGTGAAATCTTCAGTTTGAAGTGATTGTGCTAGCTGTGCTGTTGGCTAGCTCCTCCTCAACAACGGTGACCTTTGTCAGGTGAAATCTTCAGTTTGAAGTGATTGTGCTAGCTGTGCTGTTGGCTAGCTCCTCCTCAACAACGGTGACCTTTGTCAGGTGAAATCTTCAGTTTTAAGTGATTGTGCTAGCTGTGCTGTTGGCTAGCTCCTCCTCAACAACGGTGACCTTTGTCAGGTGAAATCTTCAGTTTGAAGTGATTGTGCTAGCTGTGCTGTTGGCTAGCTCCTCCTCAACAACGGTGACCTTTGTCAGGTGAAATCTTCAGTTTGAAGTGATTGTGCTAGCTGTGCTGTTGGCTAGCTCCTACTCAACAACGGTGACCTTTGTCAGGTGAAATCTTCAGTTTGAAGTGATTGTGCTAGCTGTGCTGTTGGCTAGCTCCTCCTCAACAACGGTGACCTTTGTCAGGTGAAATCTTCAGTTTGAAGTGATTGTGCTAGCTGTGCTGTTGGCTAGCTCCTCCTCAACAACGGTGACCTTTGTCAGGTGAAATCTTCAGTTTGAAGTGATTGTGCTAGCTGTGCTGTTGGCTAGCTCCTCCTCAACAACGGTGACCTTTGTCAGGTGAAATCTTCAGTTTGTAGTGATTGTGCTAGCTGTGCTGTTGGCTAGCTCCTCCTCAACAACGGTGACCTTTGTCAGGTGAAATCTTCAGTTTGAAGTGATTGTGCTAGCTGTGCTGTTGGCTAGCTCCTCCTCAACAACGGTGACCTTTGTCAGGTGAAATCTTCAGTTTGAAGTGATTGTGCTAGCTGTGCTGTTGGCTAGCTCCTCCTCAACAACGGTGACCTTTGTCAGGTGAAATCTTCAGTTTGAAGTGATTGTACTAGCTGTGATGTTGGCTAGCTCCTCCTCAACAACGGTGACCTTTGTCAGGTGAAATCTTCAGTTTGTAGTGATTGTGCTAGCTGTGCTGTTGCCTAGCTCCTCCTCAACAACGGTGACCTTTGTCAGGTGAAATCTTCAGTTTGAAGTGATTGTGCTAGCTGTGCTGTTGGCTAGCTCCTCCTCAACAACGGTGACCTTTGTCAGGTGAAATCTTCAGTTTGAAGTGATTGTGCCAGCTGTGCTGTTGGCTAGCTCCTCCTCAACAATGGTGACCTTTGTCAGGTGAAATCTTCAGTTTGAAGTGATTGTGCTAGCTGTGCTGTTGGCTAGCTCCTCTTCAACAACGGTGACCTTTGTCAGGTGAAATCTTCAGTTTGAAGTGATTGTGCTAGCTGTGCTGTTGGCTAGCTCCTCCTCAACAACGGTGACCTTTGTCAGGTGAAATCTTCAGTTTGAAGTGATTGTGCTAGCTGTGCTGTTGGCTAGCTCCTCCTCAACAACGGTGACCTTTGTCAGGTGAAATCTTCAGTTTGAAGTGATTGTGCTAGCTGTGCTGTTGGCTAGCTCCTCCTCAACAACGGTGACCTTTGTCAGGTGAAATCTTCAGTTTTAAGTGATTGTGCCAGGTGTGCTGTTGGCTAGCTCCTCCTCAACAACGGTGACCTTTGTCAGGTGAAATCTTCAGTTTGTAGTGATTGTGCTAGCTGTGCTGTTGGCTAGCTCCTCCTCAACAACGGTGACCTTTGTCAGGTGAAATCTTCAGTTTGAAGTGATTGTGCTAGCTGTGCTGTTGGCTAGCTCCTCCTCAACAACGGTGACCTTTGTCAGGTGAAATCTTCAGTTTGAAGTGATTGTGCCAGCTGTGCTGTTGGCTAGCTCCTCCTCAACAATGGTGACCTTTGTCAGGTGAAATCTTCAGTTTGAAGTGATTGTGCTAGCTGTGCTGTTGGCTAGCTCCTCCTCAACAACGGTGACCTTTGTCAGGTGAAATCTTCAGTTTTAAGTGATTGTGCCAGCTGTGCTGTTGGCTAGCTCCTCCTCAACAACGGTGACCTTTGTCAGGTGAAATCTTCAGTTTGTAGTGATTGTGCTAGCTGTGCTGTTGGCTAGCTCCTCCTCAACAACGGTGACCTTTGTCAGGTGAAATCTTCAGTTTGAAGTGATTGTGCTAGCTGTGCTGTTGGCTAGCTCCTCCTCAACAACGGTGACCTTTGTCAGGTGAAATCTTCAGTTTGAAGTGATTGTGCCAGCTGTGCTGTTGGCTAGCTCCTCCTCAACAATGGTGACCTTTGTCAGGTGAAATCTTCAGTTTGAAGTGATTGTGCTAGCTGTGCTGTTGGCTAGCTCCTCCTCAACAACGGTGACCTTTGTCAGGTGAAATCTTCAGTTTGAAGTGATTGTGCTAGCTGTGCTGTTGGCTAGCTCCTCTTCAACAACGGTGACCTTTGTCAGGTGAAATCTTCAGTTTGAAGTGATTGTGCTAGCTGTGCTGTTGGCTAGCTCCTCCTCAACAACGGTGACCTTTGTCAGGTGAAATCTTCAGTTTGAAGTGATTGTGCTAGCTGTGCTGTTGGCTAGCTCCTCCTCAACAACGGTGACCTTTGTCAGGTGAAATCTTCAGTTTTAAGTGATTGTGCCAGCTGTGCTGTTGGCTAGCTCCTCCTCAACAACGGTGACCTTTGTCAGGTGAAATCTTCAGTTTGAAGTGATTGTGCTAGCTGTGATGTTGGCTAGCTCCTCCTCAACAACGGTGACCTTTGTCAGGTGAAATCTTCAGTTTGAAGTGATTGTGCTAGCTGTGCTGTTGGCTAGCTCCTCCTCAACAACGGTGACCTTTGTCAGGTGAAATCTTCAGTTTTAAGTGATTGTGCCAGCTGTGCTGTTGGCTAGCTCCTCCTCAACAACGGTGACCTTTGTCAGGTGAAATCTTCAGTTTGTAGTGATTGTGCTAGCTGTGCTGTTGGCTAGCTCCTCCTCAACAACGGTGACCTTTGTCAGGTGAAATCTTCAGTTTGAAGTGATTGTGCTAGCTGTGCTGTTGGCTAGCTCCTCCTCAACAACGGTGACCTTTGTCAGGTGAAATCTTCAGTTTGAAGTGATTGTGCCAGCTGTGCTGTTGGCTAGCTCCTCCTCAACAATGGTGACCTTTGTCAGGTGAAATCTTCAGTTTGAAGTGATTGTGCTAGCTGTGCTGTTGGCTAGCTCCTCTTCAACAACGGTGACCTTTGTCAGGTGAAATCTTCAGTTTGAAGTGATTGTGCTAGCTGTGCTGTTGGCTAGCTCCTCCTCAACAACGGTGACCTTTGTCAGGTGAAATCTTCAGTTTGAAGTGATTGTGCTAGCTGTGCTGTTGGCTAGCTCCTCCTCAACAACGGTGACCTTTGTCAGGTGAAATCTTCAGTTTGAAGTGATTGTGCTAGCTGTGCTGTTGGCTAGCTCCTCCTCAACAACGGTGACCTTTGTCAGGTGAAATCTTCAGTTTTAAGTGATTGTGCCAGCTGTGCTGTTGGCTAGCTCCTCCTCAACAACGGTGACCTTTGTCAGGTGAAATCTTCAGTTTGTAGTGATTGTGCTAGCTGTGCTGTTGGCTAGCTCCTCCTCAACAACGGTGACCTTTGTCAGGTGAAATCTTCAGTTTGAAGTGATTGTGCTAGCTGTGCTGTTGGCTAGCTCCTCCTCAACAACGGTGACCTTTGTCAGGTGAAATCTTCAGTTTGAAGTGATTGTGCCAGCTGTGCTGTTGGCTAGCTCCTCCTCAACAATGGTGACCTTTGTCAGGTGAAATCTTCAGTTTTAAGTGATTGTGCCAGCTGTGCTGTTGGCTAGCTCCTCCTCAACAACGGTGACCTTTGTCAGGTGAAATCTTCAGTTTGTAGTGATTGTGCTAGCTGTGCTGTTGGCTAGCTCCTCCTCAACAACGGTGACCTTTGTCAGGTGAAATCTTCAGTTTGAAGTGATTGTGCTAGCTGTGCTGTTGGCTAGCTCCTCCTCAACAACGGTGACCTTTGTCAGGTGAAATCTTCAGTTTGAAGTGATTGTGCCAGCTGTGCTGTTGGCTAGCTCCTCCTCAACAACGGTGACCTTTGTCAGGTGAAATCTTCAGTTTGAAGTGATTGTGCTAGCTGTGCTGTTGGCTAGCTCCTCCTCAACAACGGTGACCTTTGTCAGGTGAAATCTTCAGTTTGAAGTGATTGTGCTAGCTGTGCTGTTGGCTAGCTCCTCCTCAACAACGGTGACCTTTGTCAGGTGAAATCTTCAGTTTTAAGTGATTGTGCCAGCTGTGCTGTTGGCTAGCTCCTCCTCAACAACGGTGACCTTTGTCAGGTGAAATCTTCAGTTTGTAGTGATTGTGCCAGCTGTGCTGTTGGCTACCTCCTCCTCAACAACGGTGACCTTTGTCAGGTGAAATCTTCAGTTTGAAGTGATTGTGCTAGCTGTGCTGTTGGCTAGCTCCTCCTCAACAACGGTGACCTTTGTCAGGTGAAATCTTCAGTTTGAAGTGATTGTGCCAGCTGTGCTGTTGGCTAGCTCCTCCTCAACAATGGTGACCTTTGTCAGGTGAAATCTTCAGTTTGAAGTGATTGTGCTAGCTGTGCTGTTGGCTAGCTCCTCCTCAACAACGGTGACCTTTGTCAGGTGAAATCTTCAGTTTGAAGTGATTGTGCTAGCTGTGCTGTTGGCTAGCTCCTCTTCAACAACGGTGACCTTTGTCAGGTGAAATCTTCAGTTTGAAGTGATTGTGCTAGCTGTGCTGTTGGCTAGCTCCTCCTCAACAACGGTGACCTTTGTCAGGTGAAATCTTCAGTTTGAAGTGATTGTGCTAGCTGTGCTGTTGGCTAGCTCCTCCTCAACAACGGTGACCTTTGTCAGGTGAAATCTTCAGTTTTAAGTGATTGTGCCAGCTGTGCTGTTGGCTAGCTCCTCCTCAACAACGGTGACCTTTGTCAGGTGAAATCTTCAGTTTGTAGTGATTGTGCTAGCTGTGCTGTTGGCTAGCTCCTCCTCAACAACGGTGACCTTTGTCAGGTGAAATCTTCAGTTTGAAGTGATTGTGCTAGCTGTGCTGTTGGCTAGCTCCTCCTCAACAACGGTGACCTTTGTCAGGTGAAATCTTCAGTTTGAAGTGATTGTGCCAGCTGTGCTGTTGGCTAGCTCCTCCTCAACAACGGTGACCTTTGTCAGGTGAAATCTTCAGTTTGAAGTGATTGTGCCAGCTGTGCTGTTGGCTAGCTCCTCCTCAACAACGGTGACCTTTGTCAGGTGAAATCTTCAGTTTGTAGTGATTGTGCCAGCTGTGCTGTTGGCTAGCTCCTCCTCAACAACGGTGACCTTTGTCAGGTGAAATCTTCAGTTTGAAGTGATTGTGCTAGCTGTGCTGTTGGCTAGCTCCTCCTCAACAACGGTGACCTTTGTCAGGTGAAATCTTCAGTTTGAAGTGATTGTGCCAGCTGTGCTGTTGGCTAGCTCCTCCTCAACAATGGTGACCTTTGTCAGGTGAAATCTTCAGTTTGAAGTGATTGTGCTAGCTGTGCTGTTGGCTAGCTCCTCCTCAACAACGGTGACCTTTGTCAGGTGAAATCTTCAGTTTGAAGTGATTGTGCTAGCTGTGCTGTTGGCTAGCTCCTCTTCAACAACGGTGACCTTTGTCAGGTGAAATCTTCAGTTTGAAGTGATTGTGCTAGCTGTGCTGTTGGCTAGCTCCTCCTCAACAACGGTGACCTTTGTCAGGTGAAATCTTCAGTTTGAAGTGATTGTGCTAGCTGTGCTGTTGGCTAGCTCCTCCTCAACAACGGTGACCTTTGTCAGGTGAAATCTTCAGTTTTAAGTGATTGTGCCAGCTGTGCTGTTGGCTAGCTCCTCCTCAACAACGGTGACCTTTGTCAGGTGAAATCTTCAGTTTGTAGTGATTGTGCTAGCTGTGCTGTTGGCTAGCTCCTCCTCAACAACGGTGACCTTTGTCAGGTGAAATCTTCAGTTTGAAGTGATTGTGCTAGCTGTGCTGTTGGCTAGCTCCTCCTCAACAACGGTGACCTTTGTCAGGTGAAATCTTCAGTTTGAAGTGATTGTGCCAGCTGTGCTGTTGGCTAGCTCCTCCTCAACAACGGTGACCTTTGTCAGGTGAAATCTTCAGTTTGAAGTGATTGTGCTAGCTGTGCTGTTGGCTAGCTCCTCCTCAACAACGGTGACCTTTGTCAGGTGAAATCTTCAGTTTGTAGTGATTGTGCTAGCTGTGCTGTTGGCTAGCTCCTCCTCAACAACGGTGACCTTTGTCAGGTGAAATCTTCAGTTTGAAAGGATTGTGCTAGCTGTGCTGTTGGCTAGCTCCTCCTCAACAACGGTGACCTTTGTCAGGTGAAATCTTCAGTTTGAAGTGATTGTGCTAGCTGTGCTGTTGGCTAGCTCCTCCTCAACAACGGTGACCTTTGTCAGGGGAAATCTTCAGTTTGAAGTGATTGTGCTAGCTGTGCTGTTGGCTAGCTCCTCCTCAACAACGGTGACCTTTGTCAGGTGAAATCTTCAGTTTGAAGTGATTGTGCTAGCTGTGCTGTTGGCTAGCTCCTCCTCAACAACGGTGACCTTTGTCAGGTGAAATCTTCAGTTTGAAGTGATTGTGCCAGCTGTGCTGTTGGCTAGCTCCTCCTCAACAACGGTGACCTTTGTCAGGTGAAATCTTCAGTTTGAAGTGATTGTGCTAGCTGTGCTGTTGGCTAGCTCCTCCTCAACAACGGTGACCTTTGTCAGGTGAAATCTTCAGTTTGAAGTGATTGTACTAGCTGTGCTGTTGGCTAGCTCCTCCTCAACAACGGTGACCTTTGTCAGGTGAAATCTTCAGTTTGAAGTGATTGTGCTAGCTGTGCTGTTGGCTAGCTCCTCCTCAACAACGGTGACCTTTGTCAGGTGAAATCTTCAGTTTGAAGTGATTGTGCTAGCTGTGCTGTTGGCTAGCTCCTCCTCAACAACGGTGACCTTTGTCAGGTGAAATCTTCAGTTTGAAGTGATTGTGCTAGCTGTGCTGTTGGCTAGCTCCTCCTCAACAACGGTGACCTTTGTCAGGTGAAATCTTCAGTTTGAAGTGATTGTGCTAGCTGTGCTGTTGGCTAGCTCCTCCTCAACAACGGTGACCTTTGTCAGGTGAAATCTTCAGTTTGAAGTGATTGTGCCAGCTGTGCTGTTGGCTAGCTCCTCCTCAACAACGGTGACCTTTGTCAGGTGAAATCTTCAGTTTGTAGTGATTGTGCCAGCTGTGCTGTTGGCTACCTCCTCCTCAACAACGGTGACCTTTGTCAGGTGAAATCTTCAGTTTGAAGTGATTGTGCTAGCTGTGCTGTTGGCTAGCTCCTCCTCAACAACGGTGACCTTTGTCAGGTGAAATCTTCAGTTTGAAGTGATTGTGCCAGCTGTGCTGTTGGCTAGCTCCTCCTCAACAATGGTGACCTTTGTCAGGTGAAATCTTCAGTTTGAAGTGATTGTGCTAGCTGTGCTGTTGGCTAGCTCCTCCTCAACAACGGTGACCTTTGTCAGGGGAAATCTTCAGTTTGAAGTGATTGTGCTAGCTGTGCTGTTGGCTAGCTCCTCCTCAACAACGGTGACCTTTGTCAGGTGAAATCTTCAGTTTGAAGTGATTGTGCTAGCTGTGCTGTTGGCTAGCTCCTCCTCAACAACGGTGACCTTTGTCAGGTGAAATCTTCAGTTTGAAGTGATTGTGCCAGCTGTGCTGTTGGCTAGCTCCTCCTCAACAACGGTGACCTTTGTCAGGTGAAATCTTCAGTTTGAAGTGATTGTGCTAGCTGTGCTGTTGGCTAGCTCCTCCTCAACAACGGTGACCTTTGTCAGGTGAAATCTTCAGTTTGAAGTGATTGTACTAGCTGTGCTGTTGGCTAGCTCCTCCTCAACAACGGTGACCTTTGTCAGGTGAAATCTTCAGTTTGAAGTGATTGTGCTAGCTGTGCTGTTGGCTAGCTCCTCCTCAACAACGGTGACCTTTGTCAGGTGAAATCTTCAGTTTGAAGTGATTGTGCTAGCTGTGCTGTTGGCTAGCTCCTCCTCAACAACGGTGACCTTTGTCAGGTGAAATCTTCAGTTTGAAGTGATTGTGCTAGCTGTGCTGTTGGCTAGCTCCTCCTCAACAACGGTGACCTTTGTCAGGTGAAATCTTCAGTTTGAAGTGATTGTGCTAGCTGTGCTGTTGGCTAGCTCCTCCTCAACAACGGTGACCTTTGTCAGGTGAAATCTTCAGTTTGAAGTGATTGTGCTAGCTGTGCTGTTGGCTAGCTCCTCCTCAACAACGGTGACCTTTGTCAGGTGAAATCTTCAGTTTGTAGTGATTGTGCTAGCTGTGCTGTTGGCTAGCTCCTCCTCAACAACGGTGACCTTTGTCAGGTGAAATCTTCAGTTTGAAGTGATTGTGCTAGCTGTGCTGTTGGCTAGCTCCTCCTCAACAACGGTGACCTTTGTCAGGTGAAATCTTCAGTTTGAAGTGATTGTGCTAGCTGTGCTGTTGGCTAGCTCCTCCTCAACAACGGTGACCTTTGTCAGGTGAAATCTTCAGTTTGAAGGGATTGTGCTAGCTGTGCTGTTGGCTAGCTCCTCCTCAACAACGGTGACCTTTGTCAGGTGAAATCTTCAGTTTGAAGTGATTGTGCTAGCTGTGCTGTTGGCTAGCTCCTCCTCAACAACGGTGACCTTTGTCAGGGGAAATCTTCAGTTTGAAGTGATTGTGCTAGCTGTGCTGTTGGCTAGCTCCTCCTCAACAACGGTGACCTTTGTCAGGTGAAATCTTCAGTTTGAAGTGATTGTGCTAGCTGTGCTGTTGGCTAGCTCCTCCTCAACAACGGTGACCTTTGTCAGGTGAAATCTTCAGTTTGAAGTGATTGTGCCAGCTGTGCTGTTGGCTAGCTCCTCCTCAACAACGGTGACCTTTGTCAGGTGAAATCTTCAGTTTGAAGTGATTGTGCTAGCTGTGCTGTTGGCTAGCTCCTCCTCAACAACGGTGACCTTTGTCAGGTGAAATCTTCAGTTTGAAGTGATTGTGCTAGCTGTGCTGTTGGCTAGCTCCTCCTCAACAACGGTGACCTTTGTCAGGTGAAATCTTCAGTTTGAAGTGATTGTGCTAGCTGTGCTGTTGGCTAGCTCCTCCTCAACAACGGTGACCTTTGTCAGGTGAAATCTTCAGTTTGAAGTGATTGTGCTAGCTGTGCTGTTGGCTAGCTCCTCCTCAACAACGGTGACCTTTGTCAGGTGAAATCTTCAGTTTGAAGTGATTGTGCTAGCTGTGCTGTTGGCTAGCTCCTCCTCAACAACGGTGACCTTTGTCAGGTGAAATCTTCAGTTTGAAGTGATTGTGCTAGCTGTGCTGTTGGCTAGCTCCTCCTCAACAACGGTGACCTTTGTCAGGTGAAATCTTCAGTTTGAAGTGATTGTGCTAGCTGTGCTGTTGGCTAGTTCCTCCTCAACAACGGTGACCTTTGTCAGGTGAAATCTTCAGTTTGTAGTGATTGTGCTAGCTGTGCTGTTGGCTAGCTCCTCCTCAACAACGGTGACCTTTGTCAGGTGAAATCTTCAGTTTGAAGTGATTGTGCTAGCTGTGCTGTTGGCTAGCTCCTCCTCAACAACGGTGACCTTTGTCAGGTGAAATCTTCAGTTTGAAGTGATTGTGCTAGCTGTGCTGTTGGCTAGCTCCTCCTCAACAACGGTGACCTTTGTCAGGTGAAATCTTCAGTTTGAAGTGATTGTGCTAGCTGTGCTGTTGGCTAGCTCCTCCTCAACAACGGTGACCTTTGTCAGGTGAAATCTTCAGTTTGAAGTGATTGTGCTAGCTGTGCTGTTGGCTAGCTCCTCCTCAACAACGGTGACCTTTGTCAGGTGAAATCTTCAGTTTTAAGCGATTGTGCCAGCTGTGCTGTTGGCTAGCTCCTCCTCAACAACGGTGACCTTTGTCAGGTGAAATCTTCAGTTTGTAGTGATTGTGCTAGCTGTGCTGTTGGCTAGCTCCTCCTCAACAACGGTGACCTTTGTCAGGTGAAATCTTCAGTTTGTAGTGATTGTGCTAGCTGTGCTGTTGGCTAGCTCCTCCTCAACAACGGTGACCTTTGTCAGGTGAAATCTTCAGTTTGAAGGGATTGTGCTAGCTGTGCTGTTGGCTAGCTCCTCCTCAACAACGGTGACCTTTGTCAGGTGAAATCTTCAGTTTGAAGTGATTGTGCTAGCTGTGCTGTTGGCTAGCTCCTCCTCAACAACGGTGACCTTTGTCAGGGGAAATCTTCAGTTTGAAGTGATTGTGCTAGCTGTGCTGTTGGCTAGCTCCTCCTCAACAACGGTGACCTTTGTCAGGTGAAATCTTCAGTTTGAAGTGATTGTGCTAGCTGTGCTGTTGGCTAGCTCCTCCTCAACAACGGTGACCTTTGTCAGGTGAAATCTTCAGTTTGAAGTGATTGTGCCAGCTGTGCTGTTGGCTAGCTCCTCCTCAACAACGGTGACCTTTGTCAGGTGAAATCTTCAGTTTGAAGTGATTGTGCTAGCTGTGCTGTTGGCTAGCTCCTCCTCAACAACGGTGACCTTTGTCAGGTGAAATCTTCAGTTTGAAGTGATTGTACTAGCTGTGCTGTTGGCTAGCTCCTCCTCAACAACGGTGACCTTTGTCAGGTGAAATCTTCAGTTTGAAGTGATTGTGCTAGCTGTGCTGTTGGCTAGCTCCTCCTCAACAACGGTGACCTTTGTCAGGTGAAATCTTCAGTTTGAAGTGATTGTGCTAGCTGTGCTGTTGGCTAGCTCCTCCTCAACAACGGTGACCTTTGTCAGGTGAAATCTTCAGTTTGAAGTGATTGTGCTAGCTGTGCTGTTGGCTAGCTCCTCCTCAACAACGGTGACCTTTGTCAGGTGAAATCTTCAGTTTGAAGTGATTGTGCTAGCTGTGCTGTTGGCTAGCTCCTCCTCAACAACGGTGACCTTTGTCAGGTGAAATCTTCAGTTTGAAGTGATTGTGCTAGCTGTGCTGTTGGCTAGCTCCTCCTCAACAACGGTGACCTTTGTCAGGTGAAATCTTCAGTTTGTAGTGATTGTGCTAGCTGTGCTGTTGGCTAGCTCCTCCTCAACAACGGTGACCTTTGTCAGGTGAAATCTTCAGTTTGAAGTGATTGTGCTAGCTGTGCTGTTGGCTAGCTCCTCCTCAACAACGGTGACCTTTGTCAGGTGAAATCTTCAGTTTGAAGTGATTGTGCTAGCTGTGCTGTTGGCTAGCTCCTCCTCAACAACGGTGACCTTTGTCAGGTGAAATCTTCAGTTTGAAGGGATTGTGCTAGCTGTGCTGTTGGCTAGCTCCTCCTCAACAACGGTGACCTTTGTCAGGTGAAATCTTCAGTTTGAAGTGATTGTGCTAGCTGTGCTGTTGGCTAGCTCCTCCTCAACAACGGTGACCTTTGTCAGGGGAAATCTTCAGTTTGAAGTGATTGTGCTAGCTGTGCTGTTGGCTAGCTCCTCCTCAACAACGGTGACCTTTGTCAGGTGAAATCTTCAGTTTGAAGTGATTGTGCTAGCTGTGCTGTTGGCTAGCTCCTCCTCAACAACGGTGACCTTTGTCAGGTGAAATCTTCAGTTTGAAGTGATTGTGCCAGCTGTGCTGTTGGCTAGCTCCTCCTCAACAACGGTGACCTTTGTCAGGTGAAATCTTCAGTTTGAAGTGATTGTGCTAGCTGTGCTGTTGGCTAGCTCCTCCTCAACAACGGTGACCTTTGTCAGGTGAAATCTTCAGTTTGAAGTGATTGTACTAGCTGTGCTGTTGGCTAGCTCCTCCTCAACAACGGTGACCTTTGTCAGGTGAAATCTTCAGTTTGAAGTGATTGTGCTAGCTGTGCTGTTGGCTAGCTCCTCCTCAACAACGGTGACCTTTGTCAGGTGAAATCTTCAGTTTGAAGTGATTGTGCTAGCTGTGCTGTTGGCTAGCTCCTCCTCAACAACGGTGACCTTTGTCAGGTGAAATCTTCAGTTTGAAGTGATTGTGCTAGCTGTGCTGTTGGCTAGCTCCTCCTCAACAACGGTGACCTTTGTCAGGTGAAATCTTCAGTTTGAAGTGATTGTGCTAGCTGTGCTGTTGGCTAGCTCCTCCTCAACAACGGTGACCTTTGTCAGGTGAAATCTTCAGTTTGAAGTGATTGTGCTAGCTGTGCTGTTGGCTAGCTCCTCCTCAACAACGGTGACCTTTGTCAGGTGAAATCTTCAGTTTGTAGTGATTGTGCTAGCTGTGCTGTTGGCTAGCTCCTCCTCAACAACGGTGACCTTTGTCAGGTGAAATCTTCAGTTTGAAGTGATTGTGCTAGCTGTGCTGTTGGCTAGCTCCTCCTCAACAACGGTGACCTTTGTCAGGTGAAATCTTCAGTTTGAAGTGATTGTGCTAGCTGTGCTGTTGGCTAGCTCCTCCTCAACAACGGTGACCTTTGTCAGGTGAAATCTTCAGTTTGAAGTGATTGTGCTAGCTGTGCTGTTGGCTAGCTCCTCCTCAACAACGGTGACCTTTGTCAGGTGAAATCTTCAGTTTGAAGTGATTGTGCTAGCTGTGCTGTTGGCTAGCTCCTCCTCAACAACGGTGACCTTTGTCAGGTGAAATCTTCAGTTTGAAGGGATTGTGCTAGCTGTGCTGTTGGCTAGCTCCTCCTCAACAACGGTGACCTTTGTCAGGTGAAATCTTCAGTTTGAAGTGATTGTGCTAGCTGTGCTGTTGGCTAGCTCCTCCTCAACAACGGTGACCTTTGTCAGGTGAAATCTTCAGTTTGTAGTGATTGTGCTAGCTGTGCTGTTGGCTAGCTCCTCCTCAACAACGGTGACCTTTGTCAGGTGAAATCTTCAGTTTGAAGGGATTGTGCTAGCTGTGCTGTTGGCTAGCTCCTCCTCAACAACGGTGACCTTTGTCAGGTGAAATCTTCAGTTTGAAGTGATTGTGCTAGCTGTGCTGTTGGCTAGCTCCTCCTCAACAACGGTGACCTTTGTCAGGTGAAATCTTCAGTTTGAAGTGATTGTGCCAGCTGTGCTGTTGGCTAGATCCTCCTCAACAACGGTGACCATTGTCAGGTGAAATCTTCAGTTTGAAGTGATTGTGCTAGCTGTGCTGTTGGCTAGCTCCTCCTCAACAACGGTGACCTTTGTCAGGTGAAATCGAACACATCATTAGTTCATTGTTCATTGTAGAAAACAGCCTAAACAAATGCAAATGCAACGACTACAGCGAGGGGAAAAAAGTATTTGATCCCCTGCTGATTTTGTACGTTTGCCCACTGACAAAGAAATGATCAGTCTATAATTTTAATGGTAGGTTTATTTGAACAGTGAGAGACAGAATAACAACAAAAAAATCCAGAAAAACGCATGTCAAAAATGTTATAAATTGATCTGCATTTTAATGAGGAAAATAAGTATTTGACCCCTCTGTAAAACATGACTTAGTACTTGGTGACAAAACCCTTACAGAGGTCAGACATTTCTTGCAGTTGGCCACCAGGTTTGCACACATCTCAGGAGGGATTTTGTCCCACTCCTCTTTGCAGATCTTCTCCAAGTCATTAAGGTTTGAGGCTGACGTTTGGCAACTCGAACCTTCAGCTTCCTCCACAGATTTTCTATGGGATTAAGGTCTGAAGACTGGCTAGGCCACTCCCGGACCTTAATGTGCTTCATCTTGAGTCACTCCATTGTTGCCTTGGCCGTGTGTTTTCGGTCATACCTGCTGGAATACCCATCCACGACCCATTTTCAATGCCCTGGCTGAGGGAAGGAGGTTCTCACCCAAGATTTGACGATACATGGCCCCGTCCATCGTCCCTTTGATGCGGTGAAGTTGTCCTGTCCCTTTAGCAGAAAAACACCCCCAAAGCATAATTTCCACCTCCATGTTTGACGGTGGGGATGGTGTTCTTGGGGTCATAGGCAGCATTCCTCCTCCTCCAAACACGGCGATTTGAGTTGATGCCAAAGAGCTCCATTTTGGTCTCATCTGACCATAACACTTTCACCCAGTTGTCCTCTGAATCATTCAGATATTCATTGGCAAACATCAGACGGGCATGTATATGTGCTCTCTTGAGCAGGGAGACCTTGCAGGCGCTGCAGGATTTCAGTACTTCGCGGCGTAGTGTGTTACCAATTGTTTTCTTGATGACTATGGGCCCAGCTGCCTTGAGATCATTGACAAGATCCTCCCGTGTAGTTCTGGGCCGATTCCTCACCGTTCTCATGATAATTGCAACTCCACGAGGTGAGATCTTGCATGGAGCCCCAGGCCGAGGGAGATTGGCAGTTCATTTGTGTTTCTTCCATTTGCGAATAATCGCACCAACTGTTGTCACCTTCTCACCAAGCTGCTTGGCGATGGTCTTGTAGCGCATTCCAGCCTTGTGTAGGTCTACAATCTTGTCCCTGACATCCTTGGAGAGCTCTTTGGTCTTGGCCATGGTGGAGAGTTTGGAATCTGATTGATTGATTGCTTCTGTTGACAGGTGTCTTTTATACAGGTAACAAGCTGAGATTAGGAGCACTCCCTTTAAGCACACATCTGCGTGCTTGCTCCTAATCTCAGCTCCGCTAGCGTGCCGTGGAACATCTCGGCGTTCATTATTTTCCATAGAACGCATCGTCCCTCGGCTTTAGATATTTACAGATATATACTGACCAAAAATATAAACGCATCATGTGAAGTGTTCATCATGTTTCATGAGCTGAATTAAAAGATCCCAGAAATGTTCCATTTGCACAAAAATGTTGCATAAAATGTTGTGCACAGATTTGTTTACATCCCTGTTAGTGAGCATTTTACCCTTTGTCAAGATAATCCATCCACCTGACAGATGTGGCATATCAAGAAGAGGATTAAACAGCATGATCATTACCCAAGTGAACCTTGTGCTGGGCGCAATAAAAGGCCACTCTAAAATGTGCAGTTTTGTCACACAACACAATGCCACAGATGTCTCAAGTTTTGAGGGAGCAAGCAATGGGCATGCTGACTGCGGGAATGTCCACCAGTGCTTTTGCCAGAGAATTGAATGTTAACTTTTCTACCAATGTAATTTTAGAGAAATTGGCAGTATTTCCAACCGGCCTCACAACCGCAGACCATGTGTATCCACACCAGCCCAGGACCCCCACATACGACTTCTTCACATGCAGGGTTGTCTAAGACCGTCCACCCAGACAGGTGGTGAAACTGTGGTTTTCCACTCCCGGAGAATTTCTGCAAAAACAGTCAGAAACTGTCTCAGGGAACCACATCTGCGTGCTTGTCATACTCACCAGAGTCCTGACTGCAGTTCGGCATCGTAACAACGAACACAATTGCATTTTATCATGGCAAATTGAATGCACAGAGATACCGTGAAGAGATCCCGAGGCCCATTGTCGTCTCATTCATCCACCGCCATCACCTCATGTTTCAGGAGGATGCTCTGGATCTACGCGTGTACGACAGCATGTTCCAGTTCCTGGCAATATCCAGCGACTTTTCACAGCCATTGAAGAGGAGTGGGACAACATTCCACAAGCCACAATCAACAGTCTGATCAACTCCATGCGAAGGAGATGTCGCGCTGCATGAGGCACATTGTGGTCACATCAGATACTGACTGGTTTTCTGATCTACACTCTACCTTTTTCATTAAGGTATCTGTGAACAACAGATGCATGTCTGTATTCCCAGTCACATGAAATCCATTGAATAAGGCCTTATTCATTTATTTAAATGGATTGATTTTCTCATATGAACTGTAACTCAGTAAAATCTTTGAAATTGTTGCATGTTGTGTTTATATTTTTGTTCAGTGTAGACGGCTCTTGGACATGCAGACTCAAGTCCCTCAGAGATGGATAGTGCGTGCAGACCAAGGCCATGAAGACATTATCATCTGACTTCACTGTACTGTAGTCACAAGGGCTTCGCAAACCCAGCAATGAAGGAAATGTCTGTCTGGAATTCACATAAATACACACTATGGCACAATTCACATGGTTCACCCACTTCAAACAATCTAACAAACCCACATCCACATAAGTTTGACATGAACCACACACACACACACACACACACACACACACACACACAGCGAGCAGATGCCAATATATCCTCCAAACACCGGCTTCGAGAGCATTATCACTTTTATACAATGGGTTACCCAGTGGTGTAAAGTACTTAAGCAAAAATATTTAAAATACTACTTAAGTCGTTTCTTGGGGTATCTGTATTTTACTTTGCTATTTATATTTTTGACAACTTTTACTTCTACTTCACTACATTCCTAAAGAAAATAATGTACTTTTTACTCCATACATTTTCCCTTACACCCAAAAGTACTTACTTGTTCCATTTTGAATGCTTAGAGGGACAGAAAATGATTAAATGCACTTATCAAGAGAACGTCCCTTGTCATCCCCACTGCCTTTGATCTGGCAGACTCAGTAAACAGAGAACGTCCCTTGTCATCCCCACTGCCTTTGATCTGGCAGACTCACTAAACAGAGAACGTCCCTTGTCATCCCCACTGCCTTTGATCTGGCAGACTCAGTAAACAGAGAACGTCCCTTGTCATCCCCACTGCCTTTGATCTGGCAGACTCAGTAAACAGAGAACGTCCCTTGTCATCCCCACTGCCTTTGATCTGGCAGACTCACTAAACAGAGAACGTCCCTTGTCATCCCCACTGCCTTTGATCTGGCAGACTCAGTAAACAGAGAACGTCCCTTGTCATCCCCACTGCCTTTGATCTGGCAGACTCAGTAAACAGAGAACGTCCCTGGTCATCCCCACTGCCCTTGATCTGGCAGACTCAGTAAACAGAGAACGTCCCTTGTCATCCCCACTGCCTTTGATCTGGCAGACTCAGTAAACAGAGAACGTCCCTTGTCATCCCCACTGCCTTTGATCTGGCAGACTCAGTAAACAGAGAACGTCCCTTGTCATCCCCACTGCCTTTGATCTGGCAGACTCAGTAAACAGAGAACGTCCCTGGTCATCCCCACTGCCTTTGATCTGGCAGACTCAGTAAACAGAGAACGTCCCTGGTCATCCCCACTGCCTTTGATCTGGCAAACTCAGTAAACAGAGAACGTCCCTTGTCATCCCCACTGCCTTTGATCTGGCAGACTCAGTAAACAGAGAACGTCCCTTGACATCCCCACTGCCTTTGATCTGGCAGACTCACTAAACAGAGAACGTCCCTTGTCATCCCCACTGCCTTTGATCTGGCAGACTCAGTAAACAGAGAACGTCCCTTGTCATCCCCACTGCCTTTGATCTGGCAGACTCAGCAAACAGAGAACGTCCCTGGTCATCCCCACTGCCTTTGATCTGGCAGACTCAGTAAACAGAGAACGTCCCTTGTCATCCCCACTGCCTTTGATCTGGCAGACTCAGTAAACAGAGAACGTCCCTTGACATCCCCACTGCCTTTGATCTGGCAGACTCACTAAACAGAGAACGTCCCTTGTCATCCCCACTGCCTTTGATCTGGCAGACTCAGTAAACAGAGAACGTCCCTTGTCATCCCCACTGCCTTTGATCTGGCAGACTCACTAAACAGAGAACGTCCCTTGTCATCCCCACTGCCTTTGATCTGGCAGACTCAGTAAACAGAGAACGTCCCTTGTCATCCCCACTGCCTTTGATCTGGCAGACTCAGTAAACAGAGAACGTCCCTTGTCATCCCCACTGCCTTTGATCTGGCAGACTCACTAAACAGAGAACGTCCCTTGTCATCCCCACTGCCTTTGATCTGGCAGACTCAGTAAACAGAGAACGTCCCTTGTCATCCCCACTGCCTTTGATCTGGCAGACTCAGTAAACAGAGAACGTCCCTTGTCATCCCCACTGCCTTTGATCTGGCAGACTCAGTAAACAGAGAACGTCCCTGGTCATCCCCACTGCCTTTGATCTGGCAGACTCAGTAAACACAAATGCTTTGTTTGTAAATTATGTGTTATCCATAAATTTTTAAAAAAGAAAAGAAAATTGTGCCGTCTGGTTTGCTTAATATAAGGACGGTTTTATTATTCAAGAATGACAATTCGGTACTTTTTCCCACCACTGGGGTTACCAACATATTAGAATAATGATTTACATATTTTCACCCAAAATGTTTTTATTTTGATCAGATCATGTGGCTTGCCTGAGTTTGCCTCTGTGTTCAACTTGACCAAGAAAACAATGATTTCTATTTGATTGGCCCTGTTGTGCTGCCCTGGTTTGTTTTGAGGGAGAGAAAAACATCTTACTTCCTGGCAGTAGCGTTTGAGCTTCCTGGTGTGTTGTGTTGGAATAATCCCCATCTAATGAAACATAATAGGGAAAAAAGCCAAGTTTCGCCCATTAAAATGTTCCCAAGCTGGGACTCTCTGGTGGGGCTGGAGCAGGTGTGACGGCACATTTCAGGGTCAGCTCATCTAGCGACCCCAAGGTCCCAGGTGTTAAAGATGTACCTGTTGAGGTTTTCTGATAGATGACCGTTCTGTTCCGTTCACTTCAATAATTGCAGGATGATGATTTATTCTGCAGAGGTTTCTGATATCCCTTTCACACACAGACTCATACACAAAATGAGTGTGAAAGTGATGTCGCCTTGTCCCCTTAATAATCAAATCAAATTGTATTTGACACGTGCGCCGAATGCAACAGGCAGTGAAATGATTACTTACAAGCCCTAAATAATGAATCCAAGTGTGTGACATGGTGGAGGGGACCAGTAACTTCATGATCAAACTTTATCATTGGAGAAGCAACAGGTTTCCTTCAAATATCATCCCAAAAAAAAAATACTATATGATCATTGGTGCAAGCTAGATACCCTTCCTAGTGTTAATAAGGTTGTATGATGTACTGCATAACACAAAGTGACTAAGCACAGTGTTAATTCCCTAACATTGACAAAGTGTAACAGCATCAGCACTAAGCACAGTGTTAATTTAAGACCGTTTTGATTTACCACTGGAGAATTTGTATAAACATTGCCTTACATTGTTTTTTACACATAATATACCACATCTTCTGTCTGCAATGGGTATGAGTAACTTTAGTGGAGAGTATTTTTCCGTCATGTGACCTGACAGTGTGCCGTGTGCAGTTGTTGTGGGGCATCAGGAAGGAGCAGAGGGGAAGTGGGGTGAGGGAGAGAGGGGAAGGGGTGGGCAGGAGATCTAGGGTTGTTGGGGTGAGAAGAGGGAGGAGGATGGTGGGAGGAGGAGGTGAAGGAGGAACGAGGAAGTAGGTGGATGGGGTAGATTACATTATCTTCACTTTAGCACAACAACATGAACAACAACAGTGGGGAAAAGAGGCTAAAGAGAGGCTAAAGAGAGGCTAAAGAGAGGCCAGACACCAGTTAGAGCAGCCAGAGCCATTAGGTTCACAAATAAGCAGCTCAGCGCAGAGGAAAGTCGAGCTCTTCAAAAGGCAACACATAGGCTGGTGGATACTGGGCAAAACAAATGTGTTTGTCGTTTTCATGTGGTATTTATGGAATTCTTATGGAATCTTCTGATGGAAATGTAATTATTTGGTTATGGAAAATTGTTCTGGTGTGCCTCTTGATGGTGTTACACAATGCTTTGAAAACAGAGAACACAGTCCATGGTATTTTCTCTGGTGTTCCAGATGTCATATCAACACCCCATCATTGCAGGCACACACACACACACACACACACACACACACACACACACACACACACACACACACACACACACACACACACACACACACACACACACACACACGTCAGGATCAGCAGTAGTCAGCAGATTCTCAAGACCCCTGAGTGGTGACAAAGTGTGTGTGCGCATGGGTGTGCGTGGGTGCACGCATGTTTTGTGCATCCGTTTTGTGCATCCGGCCGTGTGTTTCTGTGTGTGCTTCAGCCTTGCATCATCTGTGCATCAGACTGCACCAGAGCAGTGATCAGACCAGACCCTATATCCTCTCACCCCCCAGCAGGCTAGGTTAGGGCCCATCCATCACCCTGGCATCACACTGAGATGATGTGCAGGCTGCACGGGGCAGCTCATTCACATTAAACACAATCGTCAGCTATAGCAGGGCAACACGCAATGCTCTTACAGAGCCTCCACTGTATTGCCATGTTGTTCTCCTCCAAGACATGCTTTTTTCCCCACTAAATGTTCTTCTGATCTAGGCCAGGAGGGCAACAACCAATGGATGCTTGATGTTTTTCTTAAGGACAATGTGCGTGGTTAGTCAGGATAATTGAGGTAATATGTACATGTAGGTAGAGTTAAAGTGACTATGCATAGATAGTAGACAGAGAGTAGCAGCAGTGTAAAAGAGGGGGCGGGGGGAGGGGGTAGCAATGCAAATAGTCTGGGTATCCATTTGATTAGCTGTTCAGGAGTCTTATGGCTTGAGGGTAGAAGCTGTTAAGAAGCATTTTGGACCTAGACTTGGCGCTCCGGTACCGCTTTCTGTGCGGTAGCAGAGAGAGCAGTCTATGACTAGGGTGGCTGGAGTCTTTGACAATTTTTAGGGCCTTCCTCTGACACCGCCTGGTATAGAAGCTTGACTCCAGTGATGTACTGGGCCATATGCACTACCCTCTGTAGTGTCTTGCGGTTGGAGGCCAAGCAGTTGCCATACCAGGCAGTGATGCTCTCGATGGTGCAGATGTAGAACTTTTTGAGGATCTGAGGACCCATGCCAAATCTTTTCAGTCTCCTGTTGGTGATGTGGACGCCAAGGAACTTGAAGCTCTCAACTTGCTCCACTACAGCCTGTCAAATCAAATCAAATGTTATTGGTCACATACACATGGTTAGCAGATGCTAATGCGAGTGTTGCGAAATTCTTGTGCTTCTAGTCTCCGACAGTGCAATAATATCTAATATCTAAGTAATCAATTCAACAACAACTACCTAATACACACAAATCTAAAGGGACGGAATAATACACATGTAAATATATGGATGACCGAGCAGAATAGGCCAGATACAATAGATGTTATAAGATACAGTATTTACATATGAGATGAGTAATGTAAGATATGTAAACATTATTAAAGTGGCAGTATTTAAAGTGGCTAGTGATCCATTTATTTTAGTGGCCAATGATTCGAGTTTGTATGTAGGCAGCAGCCTCTCTGTGTTAGTGATGGCTGTTTAACACTCTGATGGCCTTGAGATAGAAGCTGTTTTTCAGTCTCTGTCCCAGCTTTGATGCACCTGTGCTGACCTCGCCTTCTGGATGGTAGCGGGGTGAAAAGGCAGTGGCTCGGGTGTTTGTTGTCCTTGGTTACCTTTTTGGCCTTCCTGTGACATTGGGTGCTGTAGGTTGTCCTGGAGGGCAGGTCGTTTGCCCCCGGTGATGCGTTGTGCAGACCGCACCACCCTCTGGAGAGCCTTGCGGTTGAGGGCGGTGCAGTTGCCATACCAGGCAGTGATACAGCCCAATAGGATGCTCTCAATTGTGCATCTGTAAAAGTTTGTGATGGCTTTAGGTGACAAGCTAAATTTCTTCAGCCTCCTGAGGTTGGAACAGCGCCTTCTTCACCACACTGTCTCTGTAGGTGGACTTTTTCAGTTTGTTCTTGATGTGTACGCCGAGGAACTTAAAACTTTCCACCTTCTCCACTTCTGTCCCGTCAAAGTGGATAGAGGGGTTGCTCCCTTTGCTGTTTCCTGAAGTCCACGATCATCTCCTTTGTTGACGTTGAGTGAGAGGTTGTTTTCCTGACATCACATTCCGAGTGCCCTCACCTCCTCCCTGTAGGCTGTCTCGTCGTTGTTGGTAATCAAGCCCACTACTGTTGTGTCATCTGCAAACTTGATGATAGAGTTGGAGGCGTGCATGGCCACGCAGTCATGGGTGAACAGGGAGTACAGGAGGGGGCTGAGCACGCACCCTTGTGGGGCCCCATTGTTGAGGACTTGATTGCCTTGTGGAGGGAATAGCTACACTGTTTATATTCAGCCATATTCCCAATCATCTTTCCAAGGTTAAATGCGGTGGTTCGCGCTTTCAGTTTTGGGTGAATGCCGCCATCTATCCACTGTTTCTGGTTAGGGTAGGTTTTAATAGTCACAGTGGGTACCATCTCCAATGCACTTCCTATTAAACTCACTCACCAAATCAGTGTATAAACTGTCAATGAGAATGGTGGTGTGCTCGGTCCACCTTTTCCTGTAGTCCACAATCATCTCCTTTTGTTTAGATCGCGTTGGGGGAAAAGTTCTTATTCTGGCACCACAAGGCCAGGTCTCTGACCTCCTCCCTATAGGCTGTCTCACCGTTGGAGGTGATCAGGCCTACCACTGTTGTGTCATCGGTAAACTTAATAATGGTTTTGGAGTCATGCCTGGCCATGCAGTCATGAGTGGACAGTGAGTACAGGAGGGGACTGAGCACGCACCCCTGAGGGGTCTACGTGTTGAGGATCAGCATGGCGGCTGTGTTGTTACCTCCCCTTACCACTTCGGGGCGGCCCGTCAGAAAGTCCAGGATCCAGTTGCGGAGGGAGGTGTTTAGTCCCAGGGTCCTTAGCCTAGTGATGAGCTTTGAGGGCACTATGGTGTTGAACTCTTGAGCTGTAGTCAATGAATAGCATTCTCACATAGGTGTTCCTTTTGTCCAGGTGGGAAAGGGCGGTGTGGAGTGCAATGGAGATGGCATCATCTGTGGATCTGTTGGGCCGGTATGCAAATTGGAGTGGGTCTAGGGTTTCTGGGATAATGGTGTTGTTGCTGTGGGCCTTGACCAGCCTTTCAAAGCACTTCATGGCTACAGACGTGAGTGCTACGGGTCGGTAGTCATTCAGAGAGGTTACCTTAGTGCTCTTGGTGCAGAGGGACTGTGGTGGTCTGCTTGAAACAGGCTGGTATTACAGACTCAGTCTGGGACAGTTTGAAAATGTCAGTGAAGACACTTCCCAGTTGGTCAGCGCATGCTCGGAGTACAAGTCCTGGTAATCCGTCTGGCCCTGCGGCCTTGTGAATGTTGACCTGTTTGAAGGTCTGACGTAGTGCATCCCAAGTGGCGTTTTGTGTGTGTGTGTGTGTGTGTATCTTCTCATTCTCCTTCGGCACATCCGTTTCCAATCCAATTTCAGCGTTGGGAAGTGAGCTGGATAATGTCCTGAGCCGAGATCAGGGCTGCTGTGAAAGATTCCTGTTAGCCCAGGAGGATTTGGGGGTTCTCTCTCCCTCTCTCCTCTCGCTCTCATGTGAGAAAGCCCTGACATTTCCATATCGAGTATCAGGGCAGAAGCTGGACATCCGATGCCTTCTGATACACTCTCTTCTGAGAGAATTCATCCCATTGTCTGTCTATATGCTGTACTTAGCAGTGTTACTGTGTAGAACAGAGCATCATGCAGTGTGTTGTACAGATCATTACAACGTGTTTCAGTCTAGCAGGAAAAGGAAACAGCTTAGTGCATGATAACTGTTCTTCCCTTTCCTCATCCCATGTTGTCCGCCAAACCTTGATAAGCCCACTGCAACATTGTACATGCAAAGCTTATACAGTATATTGTTTTATCGTCTACACATCGGCACCACATATGGGACGATCTGCTACAGTATGGGTATGGACCGTTGGACCGTTTACTCACAAACCTTGCTGCCCACTTCTCAAATTACACTCATGACTATTTGCTTTAGGTTGCCTTTGGGGAGATAGAGGATGTGAAGGATATTTTTAGTCTCTCCGTGAAATGTCTATTCAAGCACAGCTCCCTTTAGACTGCCTAGGGCCCAGCTGTGTGCTGTAAGTTAGCTCTGCTGATCAGCCCTTTTTGAGCATCTGTTGTGAATGTTTGGATGTGGGTTTGGAATAGGGTGTGGGTGTGTGATAGAACATAATTGGGGATGGATGGGGAGTTTGGAGTCGACCCCGGTCCCCCTGATTGAAGGGGGGATTCTGGGATGAAAGCCTTGACAACCGGCAGGGAGTATTATGTCATTCCGGGGGCGGCGACTTGTATTCCTATTCCTTGTTCCGGGCCAATAAAAATCAGCGCTCCAAGGAATACATCTGGAAGTTCCAGTTCCTATATGGAATCAGATATGGCAGGCATCTCTGTGGACTCGATATACATTTACATCCACACACAGTGAATGAATGGGAATAGTCTCAGTTGAATGAATAAGTCAATCGGAGAGGTTTCAATTGACATTCAATTGAGGCATTATGTTACGGTATGGTTTCCATTGTTGTCCATGTTTAATGTACAGCATCCTCTGCCTACACACATTCCAGCTAACACTTGACTTGACCCACACGAGTCAGCTTATGTTTACTCAGCCCAGTCTTCATTGCATATTAAAACGGATAGTACAACCTACACACACACACAATTACTTTACTTAGAGATTGACCAGGGCCTATAGATAAATAGCCACATCTATGAGTAGAGATGACTTTGTAGCTTAATTACATAACCATCAAAACAGTGACTAAGCAAATAGATTAATTGCTGACAATGTACGGAAGTGAGCGCAGCAGAGGTTGAAGCCACTCCATGCCAACAAATGGAACAGAGTCCGGCTGAGATGGAATCCATCTCATTAGAGAGCAGAGCAGTGTGCTGCTGACGTATCTGAATCCTTTCCACTGGTCGGATGGGTCAAACACGAGCCAACTGATTTAGTATCAGTTTTTATCACATCAGTCTTTCTTAGCCTGAACTGAGTTAGTGACCATCATCTGCTTAGGAGGGTGAAATGCCAGACATTGAAAAGTTTGACTGCTCCATATGTTGGAGTGGACCAGCAGCACCTCTGCCAGATGACTGATTTAGAAGTTTTATCCAATTATCAAGGCACACCTCATCGCTAGCCTGAACTGATTTGGTGACCAGAGAGAGCTACCTGGGAGGGTCAAATGTCAGATGCTGATATAGGATCAGTTATAACATTGCCCACCACCCTCTTTCCACATGTTGTTACGTTACAGCCTTACTCTAAAATTAATTTAAAATGTATTTCTTCATCAATCTACAGTACACACAATACCCCATAATGACAAAGCAAAAACATTATACAGAAATATTTACAAATGTATTACGAATAAAAAACTGAAATCACATTTACGTAAGTATTCAGACCCTTTACTCAGTACTTTGTTGAAGCACCTTTGGCAGCGATTACAGCATCTAGTCTTCTTGGGTATGATGCTACAAGCTTGGCACACCTGTATTTGGGGAGTGTCTCAAATTCTTCTCTGCAGATCCTCTCAAGCTCTGTCAGTGTGAATGGGGAGTGTTGCTGCACAGCTATTTTCAGGTCTCTCCAGAGATGTTCGTTCGGGTTTCAAGTCCTGGCTCTGGCTGGGCCACTCAATGACATTTAGTTGTCCCGAAGCCACTCTTGCGTTGTCTTGGCTGTGTGCTTAGGGTTGTTGTCCTGTTGGAAGGTGAACGTTTGCCCCAGTCGGAGGTCCTGAGAGTTTTCATTAATGATCTCTCTGTACTTTGCTTCGTTCATCTTTGCCTCAATCCTGACTAGTCTCCCAGTCACTGCCTCTGAAAAACATCCCCACAGCATGATGCTGCCACCACCATGCTTCACCGTAGGGATGTTCCCAAGTTTCCTCCAGACGTGATGCTTGGCATTCAGGCCAAAAGGCTCAATCTTGGTTTCCTCAGACCAGAGAATCTTGGTCTCATGGTCTGAGTTTTTAGGTGCCTTTTGGCAAATTCCAAGCGGGCTGTAATGTGCCTTTCACGGAGGAGTGGCTTCCGTCTGGCCACTCTACCATAAAGGCCCGATTGCTGCAGAGATGGTTGTCCTTCTGGAAGGTTCTCCCATGTCCAAGAGCAACTCTGGAGCTCTGTCAGAGCTGTCAAAGAACATCAGGTTCTTTGGTCAACTTCTTCCATTTATGAATGATGGAGGCCACTGTGTTCTTGATTATCTTCAATGCTGCATAAATGTTTTGGTACCCTTCCCCAGATCTGTGCCTCAACACAATCCTGCCTTGGCGCTCTACGGACAATTCCTTCGACCTCATGGTTTGGTTTTTGCTCTGACATGCGCTGTCAACTGTGGGACCTTATATAGACAGGTGTGTGCCTTTCCAAATCATGTCCAATCAATTGAATTTACCACATGTGGACACCATTCAAGTTGTAGAAACATCTCAAGGATGATCAATGGAAACCTGAGCTCAATTTCGAGTCTCATAGCAAAGGGTCTGAATACTTACGTAAATAAGGTAGTTCCTTCTAAAAACTTTGTCATTATGGGGTATTGTGTGTAGATTGCTGAGTTGTTTTGTTCTTTAATCCATACTTTCCTAAGGCACTGTATGCAACTGCCTAACTATTATTTAAAAGCATGTTTGAGCTAAATCCCTTATCCCTTGTACAAATAAACTCACATATTGAGTGGTTGGAGAGTTGGACTAGTAACCGAACGGTTGCTAGATCAAATTCCCAAGCTGACAAGGTAAAAATCTGTCGTTCTGCCCCTGAACAAGGCAGTTAACCCACTGTTCCTAGGCCGTCATTGTAAATAAGAATTTGTTCTTAACTGACTTGCCTAGTTAAATAAAGGTTAAAAAAAACATGTATAAAATAACAAAGATAATGTTAACCCACATTTTACAATGATACCTAATGTAGCTTGCAATTTATATGTCAAATTGTTGGCATGAATGATGTTCTCATTATTTTCTACACATTGAGACTAACACGAATTGTAAATGTAATAATTGTGCATTCATTTCAGTACACATTTAGCCCGTAACAGGGTTGACAGTTAGATAACAGGGTTGACAGAACAACATATTTTACCATGTCATCTGTGTGCCTTTTCAAATTAAGATATAAACATCCCCATGAAATAAGAAACATAGATATTATGTTTGCTGAAAAAAAATTGTATTTGCCATTGAAGCAGTTGTTTTTTCAAATGTTTGTTGACGTTCACTGTCCCTAAGTAAGAAAACAACTAAATCAATTTTAAACTAAGTAAAGTTTTAACATCAATGCCGTTAACATTCGTCAAGTTTGGACCACACTTGTTTCAGAATTTCAACTCAGCAGCAGTTGCTGGCGGTCCCATGATATCTGTAAATATAGCATTCACATAGTTAAATCAATGTGTAGAGCTTTGCACGAGTTTAATAACTTTAATAACTTTCTTTGGTGTTATTTCCCTCTCAAAAAATGATATTTGGAGAAGATCAAAAACAAGCAAAAATGACCCCAGCCACTATCATCTTGGCTGCTGTAGGTTCATTCACCTCAGTCGATCTACAAATACATTGCCTATTAGCTGTAGCTGTTCAGTCAGTTGTAATGATGAATTGCATAAAATCATCAGCTCTTTTCTCAAATCACATAGCGCTCACATTTGTATTCCTAGGCATTACTAATCAAGCTCCGCACACAGATGATTCTATTATCACATTCACGTGAAATGTTAGAGTATTACTTACGATTCTGTATTAATATCAGTGATGTAGTGGTAAAAAAGGTGGGTAATGGGCAAACTATAAACTCCAGTGGGCGATCGAGGTAAGACGAACAATGTTTATAATTGTGTTCTTTGCATTTTGAATGCATTTTAATGTAGGCCTATAGGGGAAAGCTGTTCATATTGAAACATGTTTTTTTTCCATTGCTAACTTGTTTGATAAGATTAGTATAGGTTTTCTTACGGGACGACACATGGGGCCCCAACCCCACGTTTGGGAACCACTGTACTAACCTATGCTGGTAGACAAGTCAGGATCATGGGATGGTTTTAAAAATGGCCTTTTGTCTGGCATCTCGCAAACACACTGTCAACAGCGTCTCTAGTTGCCTACTTGAGCCGAGTCCGAGCTGGGGTAGTTCGTTTCACGTCTCAGGCCCTCGAGGGCGGAGGGCGGAGGGCGGAGTTAGCCGTTTGAATGTGCTTGTAAAAAGGCAAATCCGGGAGGCAAATCTGGGAGACGCAGGCGAACATAACGAACAAACCACTGTTCATGATTCCAATTATTCGCAGAGGCAGGCGCGATTAGAACTCAGTCAGATCAAGAGTATAAGCGTTCTGAGCTTTGATCCAACCTGGGAGAATTATTTAGACGTTGACCCGTAATTGACTTTCTTTATTGTGTACGACATATATTTGTTTATTTTAAAATGACCGAGCCCCGGGCTTCGGGGGCCTCTTAAGTAGTTACGTCCCAGCCTGCGTGTCTTCTACCTTTTTAAAGCTTTTACTCAATCAAGAGCATTGTTGTCCACAAATGTCCTCAAATGTTATCCACCATGTTAACTACCGCACGTCTTTCATTTGGTTAAGATCTGTTTGTGAGCTTGGGGGTGGCACTAGGCTGTTAGGCCCTATCACTGTGTAACCTGCATCACCGTGTCTTATTTGATTATGGGATGTGTAAATGACTTACTCCTCCATCCTGTGCTCAGTGTCCAGAGACGATGGATATGAGATTGGTTATTCTGGGAGCCACTTCAGGGTATATTTGTGCCTTTTGGCAGTCTTTGGCCGACGATTTGGGAGCTGGATACACACGATGAGCTTCCTCTGCAGTCTCCGATGTGGCTTGTAAACAACAGACATCGTCTGCGTCCCAAATGACACCCTATTCCCTATGTAGTGAAATACTTTTGACTGTTCAAAAGTAGGGCACCATGTAAGGAATAGGGTGTCATTTGGGATGCCGCCAAAGTCTGTTGTTTACAAGCCACATCGGAGACTGCAGAGGAAGCTCATCGTGTGTATCCAGCTCCCAAATCATCTCATACCCCCCAAATAAAACGTCTGCTCCCAAAGACAACAGAGACCGATGATGACCAGCAATAATGTCCGTGCTGATGTTCACAGGGGCATTCAGGTCAGCCAGGGGTGGTGCAAAGAACAGCTCTCTAGCAAAACAGAGACTGATGACCATCCACATCCATGATGACTACAGGCAGGGCCATTCAAACTGTTCTCCTCGTTCCCAGGCTAATTGCGTACGGAACCGACTTGCTTCCGAGCTACAGTAAGGGAGGAAGTCGGGTTTTGTGAGACTGGGACAGAGGTGATGCCAAGGAAACGGAGCCTGATTATAAGACCAACCGTGTCCAGTCGTGTCATAGGGATGTACTGTATTCACAAAGGTGATGCAAAGACAGGATAGACTCAGGACAGAACAAAGCTGGTGTAAAGTACAGCTCCTTCTCAAACAAAGTTGCTTCCTAAGATAACCACTCAAACTCAGGACAGAGGTGGTGGTGGTGAGGATGCAGAGAAAAATGGAGACCGATGAGCAACCACGTCTCGTTTGGTCTCAGGGAGTTGGGAGCATTCACACTCAGGAAAGAGAAGAGCTGGTGCAACGAGAATGACTAGTTTTGGAGGAAGGCCCATGGTGTCTGAGTGGCTGCAGTGTACAGACCACTTAATATGTTTAATTAAGAGGCCTCTATAAAAGGGCTGTTGGACAGAATGTGCGCCACCAAAGTAGATGAAGCACTGGAACTGGAGAGTGGCCTGGGAATGGGAGCACTTACAGTACATACCGTGAGCTTTGTAAGGAAGGCCTGTGGCTAACTGGTTGCACATGAACCATTCATATTAACCATGTCTGCTCTGCTCTCTGACACACACTAGAGTAGAGTGCTGTACAGTACACTGATCCAAAATCAAATCAAATTTTATTTGTCACATACACATGGTTAGCAGATGTTAATGCGAGTGTAGCGAAATGCTTGTGCTTCTAGTTCCGACAATGCAGTAATAACGAACAAGTAATCTAACTAACAATTCCAAAAAAACTACTGTCTTATACACAGTGTAAGGGGATAAGGAATATGTACATAAGGATATATGAATGAGTTATGGTACAAAGCAGCATAGGCAAGATACAGTAGATGATATCGAGTACAGTATAACATATGAGATGAGTATGTAAACAAAGTGGCATAGTTAAAGTGGCTAGTGATACATGTATTACATAAGGATGCAGTCGATGATATAGAGTACAGTATATACATATGCATATGAGATGAATAATGTAGGGTAAGTAACATTATATAAGGTAGCATTGTTTAAAGTGGCTAGTGATATATTTACATAATTTCCCATCAATTCCCATTATTAAAGTGGCTAGAGTTGAGTCAGTGTCATTGACAGTGTGTTGGCAGCAGCCACTCAATGTTAGTGGTGGCTGTTTAACAGTCTGATGGCCTTGAGATAGAAGCTGTTTTTCAGTCTCTCAGTCCCAGCTTTGATGCACCTGTACTGACCTCGCCTTCTGGATGACAGCGGGGTGAACAGGCAGTGGCTCGGGTGGTTGATGTCCTTGATGATCTTTATGGCCTTCCTGTAGCATCTGTTTGCTTCTGTTTGTCTGTTACAAATACATCATGGACTAACCCAGCAAACCAAAATGGGTTCTGTGAATGTTCCCAGAACATTCATTAGGTTGCCCCAAAAAGTTATAATAACATAAAAACTGTCCAGTTGTGCTGGTGATTATATAATGTTTGTATAAAACATTTGCCTGATGTTGCAAGAACGTTCCCAGAACACATTTGGTCTGTTCCTTAAAGATTCCCAGAATATTTCATGGTTGTGGGAACATTAGGAGAACATTGCTGTAATGTTTTCTCAGAACCATTTCTATTGCTCCCACATTTTCTTTTGTGGCAGTATGTTCTAAAACCATTACTAGGACATTGTGTTATTACATTACCTGGAAACCTAATAAGAACCATAGGGAAATGTTCTGTGGTGGTTGTTACAGATCTTGTGCACAACATATTAGTGAACGTTGGGAGACATTTCCAAGAATATTTCATTTGAAATGCTTTCTGAAAGAAAAAAAAACATTTCGTTATGAAAAACATTATTTGAATGATCGATAAAAGCCTAACTAGAACGTAATGTCCAGGGAATGTTCCCGGGTTTGCTGGGAAGGCTTCCTGCATGGGTCTATGTCTAGCTCCAAGCGTAGTATAAAGTGAATATGAACTCCCACAGCTGATCTCCATATACTGTCGGCTACTACAGTATGTTATTGGGATGTTTTGCTGTGGGATGTTCGATCATACTCATTAGAGGACAAGTGTCCTCTGTGAGTTACTGTGTTTGGTCTTCGTGTTTCGTCACCCCTACTAACCTGTTTCTTGGCCCACGTTTGCAGTGAGCTGCTAATCCTAAAGTCTCCCTCACGAATCTGGGAATTTAATACAATACTCTGTCAGGGGTGCGTAACTGGTGGCAGGGAAGTCAAACGCAGGAGAGCAGAACTTGGTAAATAGCCGGAGCCGTTTAATGTACATCACTACCGGCATACAAAAATAACAAAACACATAGGCACAAGATCCGTCTCGCACCAGTCACAGAAAGCACACGTACTTACAATAAACAATTCCCGACAAGGACATGGGGGGGGGGTGACAGAGGGAAAGTATACAACATGCAATTAGGGAATTGAAACCAGGTGAGTGAAGACAAGACAAAACAATTGGAACAAGAAAAATGAATCGGTGATGGCTAGAAGGCCGGTGACGTCGACCGCCGAACACCGCCCGAACAAGAAGAGGCAACAACTTCAGTAGAAGTCGTGACACTGTGAAATTCACAAAAAATGAAAAGGCAATGAGATGTCGTCGAGGACTACATTTAGATATTTAGCGACTATGTATTTTAGTTCAGGAGCTCAGTAGCAGACTGAGGATGGGGTCTGGAGAAGAAGTCATTGTGCTAGAGCAAGGGGTATTCAACTCGTACCCTACGAGGTCCGGATCCTGCTGGTTTTCTGTTCTACCTGTTAATTGCACCCACCTGGTGTCCTTGTTCTAAATCGGTCCCAATGGGGGGAAAAATGCAGTGGAACTGGCTTCGACATCCAGAGTTGAGTTTGAGGGTCCTAGAAAGTCAGATGTCAATGGAGGTAGACGGGGTCTCTGACAGACATTATTCTCTTATGATGACATTGCTCTGGCTTCTTTTGACACTGGAAGGGCACTCTCTGTACAGTAGATATGGTTATGATTTCCATATTTGACTCCCATCCCTAGCACCTTTTGTATTCTAAACAATTCAATGCACAATGCTTTATTTGCACGACAAACATTACATGTGTATCGCCATAGCAACAACATACAAGAAGAAAAAAAACGTTTAGAAAATGTTTTGATAAACCCATGGAACACGTTTTATAAAACAAATTGGGCTGAAAGTGGGGAAAGTAAACAGTTCATCATCCTGTATTTGTGCAACTGGCTTTTTATTGCTTCTGGTTTTTTTCCTGAAACATATTGTATAACTATTTATGCATATATTTTTCTGCTTGCCAATAACTTCTCTGTAAATATGAAGTTCATTGATACTGAAATGTTTTGTTTTACAAAATTACACAATTTGTTAACATTATTCTTGTTAAAAGCTTATAGCTCTTTTCTCCAATGAGACATTTTTGATTGCTCTGTAGTAACACCATTTTCATTTTCTTGCAGCGTTGCTACCGTGTGTGTTCTCCTTTAACGTGGATGACAAGAATGGGCTGAATTTCCATGGTTCGCTGGAGGACATGTTTGGATACTCAGTCCAGCAGTTTGAGAACAGTGAAGGGAAATGGTGAGTCAACTCATGTTATCCTCCACATAGTGATAGTTTTCTTTGAAATACTTAAGCTGCCATTGATTTAGTTTGGTTCCATGGATGGAACCAATGGAATAGTCCCAAAAGTGTAAAAAGCAAACTCTGCCCATCTGGCACTCCAGGCAGGCTCAATGAAATGCTCAAAGTATTTAAGGGGCAATCCGTTTCTACATCAATTTTTTGACTTTTAATGGCATTCAAATTCCAATTCTCTTCAATGATGTTCAATTAGTAGCATTTCAAATTGGAATTGTTTACTTTCTGAATTGACTGGAATTTAAATGGAATTGGCCCCAACCCTGACAGTAGTTTGGTTTCCTGTTAACAAGACAACTTCAACATTGAGATATCTTAAAATACTGACTGCATTACATGACTCATGGGTCTCTCCCTGTAAGGTTGACTGTTTCTACTATTTTCAAACATCTTTACCAAAATCACAAAAAAAAGTTATTTGTAAGGCTGGTTTTATCTAGAACCCTTTACACAAGAACCGTTTTTGGAAGGAAGGGTTCTTTTGAATATTCTTTGGAAGTCAAGAAGGGTTCTGCATAGAACCATATAATGCTTGGGTCTCGAGTGTCGGGTACATTTTTACTCGGCCTTGACTCGGTCTCGGACAATTTGTACTCGTCATTTCTTCTCGAGACCAGCAGAGGAAATCATACAGCTTAAACAGCTTCCATTAAATCAGCATATAAAACCACTTCGCCAGGCCAAATACCGTATGTATGATCCTTTCGCGAAACATGACTATCTTATCGCCTATTAACCTGCGCTTCCTACTTTACTTGTAACATTACTGTTCTTTACTTTCGTTGAAAAACATCCTAAACCCTTGTCGCGCTCGTCAGAATTTCCTTTTAATAATTCCTATTAATAAGGGGAGACATAGGCACCAGAACGGATAATGCTACCAACAACCATAACCACATTGCTTACACAACCTATGGTAGCCTACAAAAACACAACCATTAGTCTAAGCATTTCCCAATCGAAATGTACTACTACTACCGTGATACTCAGTATAAAGCACTTCAATTCGGCAGGCAGACCGGTGCACTGGTCGCCGGGTTATCGACTCGTCGTGCAGGCCAATCAGCCACTCAAAACGTTCTTGAGCGGCAACAAATCTGCTCAATTAGCTGATTTGCTTTCCATACACCCACTCCTTCGGACAAACCGGCTCATACTGCTGTCGCCATATTGGGCTGCATCTACCCATACTTGACACAAAGTGATTGGTTGATTCCACTGTCACTCACAAGTTCTGCCCAGTGGAATGGCGGAGGCCTTCTACCTAGCTTCTGATGGCATGGCTAATGGCTGATTTAGCTAGCTATACTAAACAAAGATATAAACGCAACATGTAAAGTGTTGGTCGCATGATTTCACGAGCTGAAATAAAATTTCCCAGAAATGTTCCATACACACAAAAAAACAAAAAGCTTATTTCTCTCAAATGTTTTTGTACTTAATTTGTTTCCATCCCTGTTAATGAGCATTTCTCAATTGGCAAGATAATCCATCGACCTGACAGGCATATCAAGAAGCTGATTAAACGGCATGATCACTACACAGGTGCACCTTGTGCTGCAGACAATAAAAGGCCACTAAAATGTGCAGTTTTGTCACAAGTTTTGCAGGTGCGTGCAATTGGCATGCTGACTGCAGGAATGTCCAAATCAAATCAAATTTGATTTGTCACATACACATGGTTAGCAGATGTTAATGCGAGTGTAGTGAAATGATTGTGCTTCTAGTTCCGACAATGCAGTAATAACCAGTAGTAATAACCGAGTAATCTAACTAACAATTCCAAAACTACTACCTTATACACACAAGTGTAAAGGGATAAAGAATATGTACATAAAGATATATGAATGAGTGATGGTACAGAACGGCATAGGCAAGATGCAGTAGATGGTATCGAGTACAGTATATACATATGAGATGAGTATGTAAACAAAGTGGCATAGTTTTAAAGTGACTAGTGATAAAAGAGTGCAGTATATACGTAGACATATGAGATGAATAATGTAGGGTATGTAAACATTATATTAAGTAGCATTGTTTAAAGTGGCTAGTGATATATTTTACATCAATTCCCATTATTAAAGTGGCTGGAGTTGAATCAGTGTGTAAGCAGCAGCCACTCAATGTTAGTGATGGCTGTTTAACAGTCTGATGGCCTTGAGATAGAAGCTGTTTTTCAGTCTCTCGGTCCCAGCTTTGATGCACCTGTACTGACCTCGCCTTCTGGATGATAGCGGGGTGAACAGGCAGTGGCTCGGGTGGTTGTTGTCCTTGATGATCTTTATGGCCTTCCTGTGACATCGGGTGGTGTAGGTGTCCTGGAGGGCAGGTCGTTTGCCCCCGGTGATGCGTTGTGCAGACCTCACTACCCTCTGGAGAGCCTTACGGTTGTGGGCGGTGATACAGCCCGACAGGATGCTCTCGATTGTGCATCTGTAGAAGTTTGTGAGTGCTTTTGGTGACAAGCCGAATTTCTTCAGCCTCCTGAGGTTGAAGAGGCGCTGCTGCGCCTTCTTCACGATGCTGTCTGTGTGGGTGGACCAATTCAGTTTGTCTGTGATGTGTACGCCGAGGAACTTAACTTACTACCCTCTCCACTACTGTTCCATCGATGTGGATAGGGGGGTGTTCCCTCTGCTGTTTCCTGAAGTCCACAATCATCTCCTTAGTTTTGTTGACGTTGAGTGTGAGGTTATTTTCCTGACACCACACTCCGAGGGCCCTCACCTCCTCCCTGTAGGCCGTCTCGTCGCTGTTGGTAATCAAGCCTACCACTGTTGTGTCGTCCGCAAACTTGATGATTGAGTTGGAGGTGTGCGTGGCCACGCAGTCGTGGGTGAACAGGGAGTACAGGAGAGGGCTCAGAACGCACCCTTGTGGGGCCCCAGTGTTGAGGATCAGCGGGGTGAAGATGTTGTTACCTACCCTCACCACCTGGGGGCGGCCCGTCAGGAAGTCCAGTACCCAGTTGCACAGGGCGGTGTCGAGAACCAGGGTCTCGAGCTTGATGACGAGTTTGGAGGGTACTATGGTGTTAAATGCTGAGCTGTAGTCGATGAACAGCATTCTCACATAGGTATTCCTCTTGTCCAGATGGGTTAGGGCAGTGTGGTTGAGATTGCATCGTCTGTGGACCTATTTGGGCGGTAAGCAAATTGGAGTGGGTCTAGGGTGTCAGGTAGGGTGGAGGTGATATGGTCCTTGACTACAGCTGTTGCCAGAGAATTGACTGTTCATTTCTCTATCATAAGCCGCCTCCAATGTCGTTTTAGAGAACTTGGAAGTACGTCCATGTGTAACCATGCCAGCTCAGGACCTCCACATCTGGCTTCTTCACCAGATTGTCTGAGGCCAGCCATCCGGATAGCTGATTAAACTGAGGAGTATTTCTGTATGTATTAAAACCTAATTCTGATTGACTGGGCCTTGCTCCCCAGTGGGTGGGCCTATGCCCTCCCAGGCCCATCCATGGCTGTGCCCCTCATGTGAAATCCATAGATTAGGGCCTAATGAATGTATACATATTGACTGGTTTCCTTACATGAACAGTAACTCAGTAAAAGCTTTTAAATTGTTGCATGTTGCGTTTATATTTTTGTTCAATATAATCCTTTTTCAACAAAAACTGAAGAGATTGAATCAGAATTGAAAAGAATAATGTAATAATAATAATAATTATTAGACTAATAAGGCTGGTGGAACCATTCATAGAGGTTTCTAGGAAGAACCCTCCAAAGATTAAAAGGGTTCTTGGTAGGACCCTTCATAGACGGTTCTTGGAAGAAACTTTAGATGTTAAAATGGTTCTCGGCAAAACCCTTCATAGAGGGTTCTAGGTAGAACCATATACAGGCTGTTCTTTGAAGATCCCTACATAGATCGTTCTATGTAGAACCCTCTGCAAAGGGTTCTACCCAGCACCAAAAAGGGTTCCCCAATGGGGACAAACTGAAGAACCCTGTATGATTCTACTTAGCACCTTTTTTTAAGAGTGCAGTCCTGTGGTCAAGACACTGGCTCAAATAAAGAGTCCCTCCCTCCCTCCATCCCTCCAAGTGTATCAGTTAGGCCTGCAGCTACACCGTCTGTCTCATAAAGAGCCCCCCCTCCCTCCGCCTGTTAAGTGGAAACAACCCACCAGAATATGCACCCAGTCTGCCAGTAAAGGCACCGTGAAACCACGCGTCTCTGGGCCCTCTCTTAATTGGTGAAGGAGCACATTTTTACATGCTAGTTAACTCAGTCTGTCTCCCTTTAGAGAAAGGTACAGTCCCCACATACAGAGAGACAGCCGGTCCCCACACTACGCCACTAGAGGCTCATACATTGTGATCCCGGCCCCTAACTAACTAGCTCACTATCCCCCTTTTTGTTACATGCTAGTAAACTACATCTGCCTCATTTAGAGAAATGAACAGTCCACCTCAGACAGAGAGACAGCCGGTCTCTATAGTTCTCTACTGGAGTCCCTTACAGTGTGACCCTGGCCCCTAACTAACTAGCTCACTATCCACATACATTCAGCTGGAATGGGTTTGTTAAGCTCATATGGGATCAGTTACGGTGATTTAGTCCTTCCCAATCAGCAGGAGCAACTGTGATGATGGACGATCCCACAGCTTTCTCGTGTAGATAAGACTCCTATAGGCCCAGTTACTCTCACTTATACACAGATACCATTGTGTAACGAGTGACGAGGGGTATATGTTCCGATATGCATACTGGCGTACCACTTTAAGGCATTTTCACACTGTCAATTTCACACAGTGATAATGTAAAGAAAGACCTGATAGTTCCAGTTAAATTATAATAACCAGATACCTATGTATACGATTGATGAAGATATGATCCTTCCATTATACATACTAGCATACCTTAGAATGCATGGCTATATCATAGCTTCATTCTAAGAAAAGTATGCTAGTAGTATGTATGTGTGGATATTGGAACAGAGCCTTATTTGGGTTGGTAATTCACAGAAACCACCATTGGAGACAAAGGGAGAGAGAGATTGTGTCTCGATGCCTGTGTTACTTAACCTGGGTTACTGTAGATGTGAGGAGAGTTATCAATCACAGATGGCACGGCCCCAATTGAAGGCTCTCATTTAGAATGAGTGCTGTCGCTGAAAGTGAGCCAGGCCCAGTGTGGATCAGGCACAGATGTTCTCTGTGCAGTGTGTCACTTAGCTGTGAGCTTTTGAGATGATGACTGCTTTCTCTCCCTCAGGTGGCTGTGATTCCAGAGAGCCGATTGTGTTCCCGCTGGGTGCACCCTCTTTAGTTGATCAGCGGTCATTAGGAGAGTGGAATGTTAATTAGGCGAACTGTTTACGTGCTAGCAGACAACTAGCTCAGCTTAGCGTTATATCGTACCCACAAGATTTCGGGTGAGAGAGAACCAGCATTGGACCACACAGATTACACTCGCAACAACAGAGCCCAGCTAACAAGCTGTACTCCGATGTAAAAGCGTGAGTTACTCGCTCAGAAATACATAAACAATGTTATGACGAGTAAACATAGTAGGGGTAAAGTGCTAAATTGTGTACTTTCCACTGCACAACAAGCATTTTAGATCATTTTTGTAATACATTTAAATGGCCTTTTTCGTGGGAAAACACAAAACCCAACGCTAGGTCGTTGAGAGGAACTCTAGTTGTTGTTTTTATGTTTATGCTGGGTGGGTATGGAATACTAACCTCTTCCCCTGTTTCTGTCTTTAAAGGGTACTTATCGGTTCTCCCTTGGCCGGCCAGCCAGCCAAACGGACTGGAGATGTCTACAAATGCCCTGTGGATCGAGGACCAAACCCTAAATGTATCAAACTGGAGCTGCCTGGTGAGCCCTCCTTTACAGTGTGTGTATGTGTTTGCATATGTGGGTTGCATGGGATTGCTATTGATACTCCCTCTATTAGCTGCGTCTGAGTTGAGGTTTTAGCAACCAAACACACAGCCTCGCATCGTCCAGTGTGCTGGTCTGGGACTCCCTGCCTTGTGTGCTGGACAGGACGTGAGCCAAAGCAGCAGCACAGGAAGACACCACATAAACAGGATTTGAATGTCTCATCTCATTCACTCATAATTATATCATGCTAACCAGATAACCCGCATGCTGCCTCTGCTGCATGCGCGTCGTTCACCATCCCTCGGGGCTTCTGATGGCTCGATACTGAACAGGGTTGGGGGTCAATTCCATTTCAATAAAGTCGATTTAAGGAAGTGAATTGACCGAATTGACTGAATTGAAATGGAATTCACCCCCAACCCTGATACTGACTCACTCCCAAAAGGCAGGGTTGAGATGAATTAGGATTTATCAATTTAGTGGAACAAAAATCTATTCATTTTGGGGATGTATTCAAATTCTGCAACACATTGTGTTGACATTATCTGTTGTTTGTATTTTGATGTTTATACCTATTGTTTATGTATTTTTTTATATACACAGTTTATCTTTTGTAATGTTCTCCGGTAAAATTCTAAGAATATTTGTCCACCATACAATCTGGTGAAATACAGTGTGCGCCTGACAATGATCGTATTATACTACAGCTTGACAGGGCCGTGCGTTGTTCTGCAGTCACTGGACGTGACGTGAATTATGAGTACAGAGAGAGGACATTATGAGATTAGCCTGCATGATTCCCCATAAGACGTCTTTGAAAAATGCTTCTAGACAGAGAGCACATTTGAATTATACATAGAATGCCATTTAGCAGACCCTTTTTAGCCAAAGAGACTTACAACAGTGTATTCACATACATTTGAGTATTTGTGACCCCCAGTCGGAATTGAACCCACAACCCCGGTGTAGCCAGAGCCATTATCTTACAACCACACAGGACAAATTCAGCAGACGCTGCTAACTACGCTACAGTATTTATGCTGGAATACAAAAGGTGCGTGTATGCTTTTACCAGTAAAGACGGTAGAAATAGCCCATAGCCTATGCATAATTATCTGAGGTAGATAAAATAGCCACATTTCAGTAGTGCACATCGTTAAAAATGAGGTCCGGAGAGTTCCATGGTTCTGGAAGGGTAGTCTGACTTTCTGCCTATGGGAAAATGGACAGAGGAATTTGACCAGCTGTTCTTTCTCTTCAAGGACTCTTTCTTTCTTTCACTGACTTTATTTATTTATTTCATATTTTCCCAGAAAACACAACAATTCCTAACTTACACGAAGTCAAGGATAACATGACCATGGGAACGACGCTGGTTACCAACCCTCAAGGAGGCTTTCTGGTAAGAGGCCATGTGGAAATCTAGATGTCAGCCCTGGACTGCAAGAGGCAGTACGGTTTTTACTATATGTAGAGCTGACACATATATCACACACGCACGCCAGTGGAGGCTGCTGAGGGGAGGACGGCTCATAATAATGGCTGGAAACGATCGAATGGAATGGGTTTGATGTCTTTGACGCCATTCCACGTACTCCAGCCATTACCACCAGCCCGTCCTCCCCAATTAAGGTGCCACCAACCTCCTGTGGCTCTCTCTCTCTCTCTCTCTCTCTGTGTCTCTGTGTCTCTGTGTCTCTGTCTCTCTCTCTCTCTCTCTGTCTCTCTCTCTCTCTCTCTCTCTCTCTCTGTGTCTCTGTCTCTCTGTCTAGAAGAATGGGTCTGAGTATTTATAATGATGACATAAGATATACATTACAAAGCCCGGATCTGACCAGAACTTTCCCCCTCTGCCACTTCACTGGGCTTGTACCTCACTGCTCATATAAGGACTGTTGACTAGAGAGTCCTAGCCTATCAGATACTGTACTTCGGAGAGTCAGTTACTCGTCAGGGTCCAGGTTAACCCAGTGAGCATGTGTGTGTAGTGTTCATGTTCTCATGATGAGGTAACGTTAGTGCTGCTTCTTCAAAACGTTTCAGGGGGAATGTCCTAATGACCTTATTTCAGATTCCGCCGTGACGCGCGTGTGTGTGTACTATTTTTGTCCAGGCTTGTGGTCCCCAGTACGGCTACATGTGTGGTCAGCAGACGTACATCTCTGGGGTATGTACCAACGTCAGCTCAACCTTCCAGGTACTCAACTCCATCGCCCCGGCCGTGCAAGGTACAGGACAACAAAACACACACACCGAGAACTACAGTCAGACCAGTGCTGCATGATCCCTCACCTTGGTGTTCCTTTTACATCCTTCCCCAGACAGACCAGAGCAGAGCTTTCTCTCTCTACACCCCCCCCCCCCCAACCCATTCCTCTCTTCACCCCCTAACCAACCAACCCCTCGAGCCACGTGGCCCAGAGAGAAACATGGCTTGTGTACATAAGAGCATTCCACTGAGTGTAAACTACTCTTCAGTCTCTTGCTGCCATGCATGCCCAAGTTAGGACAGATTTTGAGAGAGACTTGTCATCGCTGTCTTAACACTGCACATTGACAGCAAGAAGCCCAAACAGATATAATATTTGACTAAAACATAATCATATCAAACCTTGTATACGATCTCATTACAGTCTGTCGCTCTATTATGCAGGGGGGGGGGGGGGGGTACTTTGGAACATAAGTACAATCACTTGGAGCTGATTTGCTGGTGTTTTTATGGTATTTTATGTCCAACAAGAAGAACACAAATTTGGTCAGAAAACTTTGGGGGGCCAAGTAAAATCACCCCGCAAGGCCACCAGTTGGGGAAACCCTGGTGTGGACTATTAAACCTCAGTATAGATGAGATACAGCTTTCCACCTCTGTGTAGTCTCACTCTCAGACACTGCATTAGACATGCATTCTAAGCACATTATAGTGTAGTCTGTGGCTGTGTTCCGATATCCATTCTGGCATACTGTACCACTTAGAATGTCCTCTACTTCATTCTCAGTCGTATTCTAAAGTAGTATGCTATGGTAGTGTGGATATTGGAACAAGGCCTTTTTTTTTTTACAAGACTCAAGAGGGACTACCATAGATGGGAGAGCTTCTGGGTATTGTAGTGTTCTGCCTCTCTTCACCTCTCTCCACTGCACAAACCAACTGTTTAATGCATTTATTGTATAAAAACTGTTGGCAACTGCGGCTTTAACAGTTTAAACATTGATGTACACAACACATGTCTGTTTCCCCAACTAAATTCTACATTGCGTGTAGTATGTGCTATATTGGTTGTGTTACACAGATCATAACGTCCACATTATTTGAATCCCTCTTGTATTCCAGAGTGTGCCAAGGAGCTTGACATTGTCATGGTGCTTGATGGCTCCAATAGTATATGGCCATGGAACAGCATCATTGAGTTCCTGGTCAAGTTTCTGAAAAATATCGAAATTGGACCTAAACTGTCCCAGGTGATTTCTCCTTTCTGTATACTAGAGGAAAAAATGGGTAACACTTTAGATGACGGTACCTGTCGAAGAACCCCGTAGAAGGACCCTTTAAGAACACAGTATAACAACTCTGGGACATGACTGAGAGGGGGACAGAAGGGAGGGATGGATAGAGAAAAGAGGAGGAATAGAAAGATGCCAGCAGCAATCAATTCGCTGTCTTTTAATTATGTAACAGCACAATATATTAATAATACCTTGTTGCCGTGCCGATACGATGTCTCAGAACCACTGTTAAATCAGCACTCATACTCTTATTAGTTTAAAAGTCCAAGGGCATTATGTGTTAAATAAAGGTTACTTAAAAATATAAAATAAAAATGGTTTTATGTGAATGGAGAGTCCTTTTTAGAATACCCCTGCCTCTGGAGAGGAGCTGGTTCACAGTGGTTTAGCTTAATGGTGAAATTACAGTTTTCCTCTGTGCTGCACTGGAAAATATTGTCCTACAAAGTTCTCCCTTTATAGATCCCATATTCCATAGCTGGATAAGTACCCATGCGTGCTATATAGAGAGAATGACATCACACTAGACTCACCAGACCAAACCACATGGCCTTCTTCACCAGACTGTCTCGGAGTGTTGGGAGTGTTGGGAGTGTTGGGAGTGTTGGGAGCGTTGGAGTGTTGGAGTGCTGGAGTGCTGAAGTGTTGGGAGCGTTGGGAGCGCTGGGAGTGTTGGGAGCGTTGGGAGCGCTGGGAGTGTTGGGAGCGTTGGGAGCGCTGGGAGTGCTGGGAGTGTTGGGAGTGTGGGAGTGTTGGAAGTGTTGGGGTGTTGGAGTGTTTGGAGTGTGCCACGGGATGGGACAGTGAGAAAAGAGGGAACTGGAGAGAAGGGCAGAGAGTGAGATGAGGGTAAAGGAGATTAAAGGGAAGAGGGCGAGTGAGATGAGGGCAAATTTGTACGTTCGAGTGAGTGTCGGTCTGTCTGAATCCCTCCTTTTTGTTCCAGGTGGGCATTGTGTCATATGGAGAGCAAGTCATTCACAATGTGAACCTCAGCCAGTTTAATAACACTCTATCCCTGCTGGGAAAAGTGATGAATCTTGAACAGCAACAGGGTGTCAGGACCATGACCTTCCTGGGTATCGACACAGCAAGGTGCAGTACAAGAGTCTGGTCCTGCTCAATTTACAGAAAATGTACTTAATTTAATTGAGTTCAGTTGAATTTACTGTTCCACTCAGTTAAGTGTGTCTATTTCTTGTACAATGTGTGAAGTGCGTTAAAAATGATTTATGATTTTCAGGAAAGAGGCCTTCACCGTGGAGCGAGGGGCGCGGCCCGGGGTCAAGAAGGTCATGATAATCGTGACGGACGGAGAGTCACATGACTCTCATAACCTCAAAAATGTCACCGCAGAATGCGAGAAAGACGACATTGAGAGGTTCGGTATTGCAGTGAGTATAAGACCATGAAAACCATTATATATTAATACCTCAAACAGCCTCACCACAGTAAAAGCTGTGACATACCTTTTAGTCAGGGCAAGATCACAGTCACACAGCCCTGACAGACCTCAAAGAAACACACCGTAGTTTAGATGGTTTGGTATGAGGGTTGCAAGATCAGTCACACAGCCCTAACAGACCTCAAATAAACACACCGTAGTTTAGATGGTTTGGTATGAGGGTTGCAAGATCACAGTCACAGCCCTGACAGACCTCAAAGAAACACACCGTAGTTTAGATGGTTTGGTATGAGGGTTGCAAGATCACAGTCACAGCCCTGACAGACCTCAAAGAAACACACCGTAGTTTAGATGGTTTGGTATGAGGGATGCAAGATCACAGTCACACAGCCCTAACAGACCTCAAATAAACACACCGTAGTTTAGATGGTTTGGTATGAGGGTTGCAAGATCACAGTCACAGCCCTGACAGACCTCAAATAAACACACCGTAGTTTAGATGGTTTGGTATGAGGGTTGCAAGATCACAGCCCTGACAGACCTCAAAGAAACACACCGTAGTTTAGATGGTTTGGTATGAGGGTTGCAAGATCAGTCACACAGCCCTAACAGACCTCAAATAAACACACCGTAGTTTAGATGGTTTGGTATGAGGGTTGCATGATCACAGCCCTAACAGACCTCAAGTAAACACCGTAGTTTAGATGGTTTGGTATGAGGGTTGCAAGATCACAGTCACAGCCCTGACAGACCTCAAATAAACACACCGTAGTTTAGATGGTTTGGTATGATGGTTGCAAGATCACAGTCACACAGCCCTGACAGACCTCAAATAAACACACCGTAGTTTAGATGGTTTGGTATGAGGGTTGCAAGATCACAGTCACAGCCCTGACAGACCTCAAAGAAACACACCGTAGTTTAGATGGTTTGGAATGAGGGTTGCAAGATCACAGTCACACAGCCCTGACAGAGCTCAAATAAACACACCGTAGTTTAGATGGTTTGGTATGAGGGTTGCAAGATCACAGTCACACAGCCCTGACAGACCTCAAAGAAACACACCGTCTCTCACGTAGTTTAGATGGTTTGGTATGAGGGTTGCAAGATCACAGTCACAGCCCTGACAGACCTCAAAGAAACACACCGTAGTTTAGATGGTTTGGTATGAGGGTTGCAAGATCACAGTCACAGCCCTGACAGACCTCAAATAAACACACCGCAGTTTAGATGGTTTGGTATGAGGGTTGCAAGATCAGTCACACAGCCCTAACAGACCTCAAATAAACACACCGTAGTTTAGATGGTTTGGTATGAGGGTTGCAAGATCACCGCCCTAACAGACCTCAAGTAAACACCGTAGTTTTGATGGTTTGGTATGAGTGTTGCAAGATCACAGTCACAGCCCTGACAGACCTCAAATAAACACACCGTAGTTTAGATGGTTTGGTATGAGGGTTGCAAGATCACAGTCACAGCCCTGACAGACCTCAAATAAACACACCGTCTCTCACGTTGTTTAGATGGTTTGGTATGAGGGTTGCAAGATCACAGTCACAGCCCTAACAGACCTCAAGTAAACACACCGTAGTTTAGATGGTTTGGTATGAGGGTTGCAAGATCACAGTCACACAGCCCTGACAGACCTCAAAGAAACACACCGTAGTTTAGATGGTTTGGTATGAGGGTTGCAAGATCACAGTCACACAGCCCTAACAGACCTCAAATAAACACACCGTAGTTTAGATGGTTTGGTATGAGGGTTGCAAGATCACAGTCACACAGCCCTAACTAACAGACCTCAAGTAAACACCGTAGTTTAGATGGTTTGGTATGAGGGTTGCAAGATCACAGTCACAGCCCTGACAGACCTCAAATAAACACACCGTAGTTTAGATGGTTTGGTATGAGGGTTGCAAGATCACAGTCACAGCCCTGACAGACCTCAAAGAAACACACCGTAGTTTAGATGGTTTGGTATGAGGGTTGCAAGATCACAGTCACACAGCCCTAACAGACCTCAAGTAAACACACCGTAGTTTAGATGGTTTGGTATGAGGGTTGCAAGATCACAGTCACAGCCCTAACAGACCTCAAATAAACACACCGTCTCTCACGTAGTTTAGATGGTTTGGTATGAGGGATGCAAGATCACAGTCACAGCCCTAACAGACCTCAAGTAAACACACCGTAGTTTAGATGGTTTGGTATGAGGGTTGCAAGATCACAGTCACACAGCCCTAACTAACAGACCTCAAATAAACACACCGTCTCTCACGTAGTTTAGATGGTTTGGTATGAGGGTTGCAAGATCACAGTCACAGCCCTAACAGACCTCAAATAAACACACCGTCTCTCACGTAGTTTAGATGGTTTGGTATGAGGGTTGCAAGATCACAGTCACAGCCCTGACAGACCTCAAATAAACACACCGTAGTTTAGATGGTTTGGTATGAGGGTTGCAAGATCACAGTCACAGCCCTGACAGACCTCAAAGAAACACACCGTAGTTTAGATGGTTTGGTATGAGGGTTGCAAGATCACAGTCACACAGCCCTAACAGACCTCAAATAAACACACCGTAGTTTAGATGGTTTGGTATGAGGGTTGCAAGATCACAGTCACACAGCCCTAACTAACAGACCTCAAGTAAACACCGTAGTTTAGATGGTTTGGTATGAGGGTTGCAAGATCACAGTCACAGCCCTGACAGACCTCAAATAAACACACCGTAGTTTAGATGGTTTGGTATGAGGGTTGCAAGATCACAGTCACAGCCCTAACAGACCTCAAATAAACACACCGTCTCTCACGTAGTTTAGATGGTTTGGTATGAGGGATGGAAGATCACAGTCACAGCCCTAACAGACCTCAAGTAAACACACCGTAGTTTAGATGGTTTGGTATGAGGGTTGCAAGATCACAGTCACACAGCCCTAACAGACCTCAAATAAACCCACCGTCTCTCACGTAGTTTAGATGGTTTGGTATGAGGGTTGCAAGATCACAGTCACACAGACCTCAAAGAAACACACCGTAGTTTAGATGGTTTGGTATGAGGGTTGCAAGATCACAGTCACACAGCCCTAACTAACAGACCTCAAGTAAACACCGTAGTTTAGATGGTTTGGTATGAGGGTTGCAAGATCACAGTCACAGCCCTGACAGACCTCAAATAAACACACCATAGTTTAGATGGTTTGGTATGAGGGTTGCAAGATCACAGTCACAGCCCTAACAGACCTCAAATAAACACACCGTAGTTTAGATGGTTTGGTATGAGGGTTGCAAGATCACAGTCACAGCCCTGACAGACCTCAAAGAAACACACCGTAGTTTAGATGGTTTGGTATGAGGGTTGCAAGATCACAGTCACACAGCCCTAACAGACCTCAAATAAACACACCATCTCTCACGTAGTTTAGATGGTTTTGTATGAGGGTTGCAAGATCACAGTCACAGCCCTAACAGACCTCAAATAAACACACCGTCTCTCACGTAGTTTAGATGGTTTGGTATGAGGGATGCAAGATCACAGTCACAGCCCTAACAGACCTCAAATAAACACACCGTCTCTCACGTAGTTTAGATGGTTTGGTATGAGGGTTGCAAGATCACAGTCACACAGCCCTGACAGACCTCAAAGAAACACACCGTAGTTTAGATGGTTTGGTATGAGGGTTGCAAGATCAGTCACAGCCCTAACAGACCTCAAATAAACACACCGTAGTTTAGATGGTTTGGTATGAGGGTTGCAAGATCACAGTCACACAGCCCTAACTAACAGACCTCAAGTAAACACTGTAGTTTAGATGGTTTGGTATGAGGGTTGCAAGATCACAGTCACAGCCCTGACAGACCTCAAATAAACACACCGTAGTTTAGATGGTTTGGTATGAGGGTTGCAAGATCACAGTCACAGCCCTGACAGACCTCAAAAAACACACCGTAGTTTAGATGGTTTGGTATGAGGGTTGCAAGATCACAGTCACAGCCCTAACAGACCTCAAATAAACACACCGTAGTTTAGATGGTTTGGTATGAGAGTTGCAAGATCACAGTCACAGCCCTAACAGACCTCAAATAAACACACCGTCTCTCACGTAGTTTAGATGGTTTGGTATGAGGGTTGCAAGATCACAGTCACAGCCCTAACAGACCTCAAGTAAACACACCGTCTCTCACGTAGTTTAGATGGTTTGGTATGAGGGTTGCAAGATCACAGTCACAGCCCTAACAGACCTCAAATAAACACACCGTCTCTCACGTAGTTTAGATGGTTTGGTATGAGGGATGCAAGATCACAGTCACAGCCCTAACAGACCTCAAATAAAAACACCGTCTCTCACGTAGTTTAGATGGTTTGGTATGAGGGTTGCAAGATCACAGTCACACAGCCCTGACAGACCTCAAAGAAACACACCGTAGTTTAGATGGTTTGGTATGAGGGTTGCAAGATCACAGTCACACAGCCCTAACAGACCTCAAATAAACACACCGTAGTTTAGATGGTTTGGTCTGAGGGTTGCAAGATCACAGTCACACAGCCCTAACTAACAGACCTCAAGTAAACACCGTAGTTTAGATGGTTTGGTATGAGGGTTGCAAGATCACAGTCACAGCCCTGACAGACCTCAAATAAACACACCATAGTTTAGATGGTTTGTTATGAGGGTTGCAAGATCACAGTCACAGCCCTGACAGACCTCAAGTAAACACACCGTCTCTCACGTAGTTTAGATGGTTTGGTATGAGGGTTGCAAGATCACAGTCACAGCCCTAACAGACCTCAAATAAACACACCGTCTCTCACGTAGTTTAGATGGTTTGGTATGAGGGATGCAAGATCACAGTCACAGCCCTAACAGACCTCAAATAAAAACACAGTCTCTCACGTAGTTTAGATGGTTTGGTATGAGGGTTGCAAGATCACAGTCACACAGCCCTGACAGACCTCAAAGAAACACACCGAAGTTTAGATGGTTTGGTATGAGGGTTGCAAGATCACAGTCACACAGCCCTAACAGACCTCAAATAAACACACCGTAGTTTAGATGGTTTGGTATGAGGGTTGCAAGATCACAGTCACACAGCCCTAACTAACAGACCTCAAGTAAACACCGTAGTTTAGATGGTTTGGTATGAGGGTTGCAAGATCACAGTCACAGCCCTGACAGACCTCTAATAAACACACCATAGTTTAGATGGTTTGGTATGAGGGTTGCAAGATCACAGTCACAGCCCTGACAGACCTCAAATAAACACACCGTAGTTTAGATGGTTTGGTATGAGGGTTGCAAGATCACAGTCACAGCCCTGACAGACCTCAAATAAACACACCATAGTTTAGATGGTTTGGTATGAGGGTTGCAAGATCACAGTCACAGCCCTGACAGACCTCAAAGAAACACACCGTAGTTTAGATGGTTTGGTATGAGGGTTGCAAGATCACAGTCACACAGCCCTAACAGACCTCAAATAAACACACTGTCTCTCACGTAGTTTAGATGGTTTGGTATGAGGGTTGCAAGATCACAGTCACACAGCCCTGACAGACCTCAAAGAAACACACCGTAGTTTAGATGGTTTGGTATGAGGGTTGCAAGATCACAGTCACACAGCCCTAACAGACCTCAAATAAACACACCGTAGTTTAGATGGTTTGGTATGAGGGTTGCAAGATCACAGTCACACAGCCCTAACTAACAGACCTCAAGTAAACACCGTAGTTTAGATGGTTTGGTATGAGGGTTGCAAGATCACAGTCACAGCCCTGACAGACCTCAAATAAACACACCGTAGTTTAGATGGTTTGGTATGAGGGTTGCAAGATCACAGCCCTGACAGACCTCAAAGAAACACACCGTAGTTTAGATGGTTTGGTATGAGGGTTGCAAGATCACAGTCACAGCCCTAACAGACCTCAAAGAAACACACCGTAGTTTAGATGGTTTGGTATGAGGGTTGCAAGATCAGTCACACAGCCCTAACAGACCTCAAATAAACACACCGTAGTTTAGATGGTTTGGTATGAGGGTTGCATGATCACAGCCCTAACAGACCTCAAGTAAACACCGTAGTTTAGATGGTTTGGTATGAGGGTTGCAAGATCACAGTCACAGCCCTGACAGACCTCAAATAAACACACCGTAGTTTAGATGGTTTGGTATGATGGTTGCAAGATCACAGTCACACAGCCCTGACAGACCTCAAATAAACACACCGTAGTTTAGATGGTTTGGTATGAGGGTTGCAAGATCACAGTCACAGCCCTGACAGACCTCAAAGAAACACACCGTAGTTTAGATGGTTTGGAATGAGGGTTGCAAGATCACAGTCACACAGCCCTGACAGAGCGCAAATAAACACACCGTAGTTTAGATGGTTTGGTATGAGGGTTGCAAGATCACAGTCACACAGCCCTGACAGACCTCAAAGAAACACACCGTCTCTCACGTAGTTTAGATGGTTTGGTATGAGGGTTGCAAGATCACAGTCACAGCCCTGACAGACCTCAAAGAAACACACCGTAGTTTAGATGGTTTGGTATGAGGGTTGCAAGATCACAGTCACAGCCCTGACAGACCTCAAATAAACACACCGTAGTTTAGATGGTTTGGTATGAGGGATGCAAGATCACAGTCACACAGCCCTAACAGACCTCAAATAAACACACCGCAGTTTAGATGGTTTGGTATGAGGGTTGCAAGATCACAGCCCTGACAGACCTCAAAGAAACACACCGTAGTTTAGATGGTTTGGTATGAGGGTTGCAAGATCAGTCACACAGCCCTAACAGACCTCAAATAAACACACCGTAGTTTAGATGGTTTGGTATGAGGGTTGCAAGATCACCGCCCTAACAGACCTCAAGTAAACACCGTAGTTTTGATGGTTTGGTATGAGTGTTGCAAGATCACAGTCACAGCCCTGACAGACCTCAAATAAACACACCGTAGTTTAGATGGTTTGGTATGAGGGTTGCAAGATCACAGTCACAGCCCTGACAGACCTCAAATAAACACACCGTCTCTCACGTTGTTTAGATGGTTTGGTATGAGGGTTGCAAGATCACAGTCACAGCCCTAACAGACCTCAAGTAAACACACCGTAGTTTAGATGGTTTGGTATGAGGGTTGCAAGATCACAGTCACACAGCCCTGACAGACCTCAAAGAAACACACCGTAGTTTAGATGGTTTGGTATGAGGGTTGCAAGATCACAGTCACACAGCCCTAACAGACCTCAAATAAACACACCGTAGTTTAGATGGTTTGGTATGAGGGTTGCAAGATCACAGTCACACAGCCCTAACTAACAGACCTCAAGTAAACACCGTAGTTTAGATGGTTTGGTATGAGGGTTGCAAGATCACAGTCACAGCCCTGACAGACCTCAAATAAACACACCGTAGTTTAGATGGTTTGGTATGAGGGTTGCAAGATCACAGTCACAGCCCTGACAGACCTCAAAGAAACACACCGTAGTTTAGATGGTTTGGTATGAGGGTTGCAAGATCACAGTCACACAGCCCTAACAGACCTCAAGTAAACACACCGTAGTTTAGATGGTTTGGTATGAGGGTTGCAAGATCACAGTCACAGCCCTAACAGACCTCAAATAAACACACCGTCTCTCACGTAGTTTAGATGGTTTGGTATGAGGGATGCAAGATCACAGTCACAGCCCTAACAGACCTCAAGTAAACACACCGTAGTTTAGATGGTTTGGTATGAGGGTTGCAAGATCACAGTCACACAGCCCTAACTAACAGACCTCAAATAAACACACCGTCTCTCACGTAGTTTAGATGGTTTGGTATGAGGGTTGCAAGATCACAGTCACAGCCCTAACAGACCTCAAATAAACACACCGTCTCTCACGTAGTTTAGATGGTTTGGTATGAGGGTTGCAAGATCACAGTCACAGCCCTGACAGACCTCAAATAAACACACCGTAGTTTAGATGGTTTGGTATGAGGGTTGCAAGATCACAGTCACAGCCCTGACAGACCTCAAAGAAACACACCGTAGTTTAGATGGTTTGGTATGAGGGTTGCAAGATCACAGTCACACAGCCCTAACAGACCTCAAATAAACACACCGTAGTTTAGATGGTTTGGTATGAGGGTTGCAAGATCACAGTCACAGCCCTGACAGACCTCAAATAAACACACCGTAGTTTAGATGGTTTGGTATGAGGGTTGCAAGATCACAGTCACAGCCCTAACAGACCTCAAATAAACACACCGTCTCTCACGTAGTTTAGATGGTTTGGTATGAGGGATGGAAGATCACAGTCACAGCCCTAACAGACCTCAAGTAAACACACCGTAGTTTAGATGGTTTGGTATGAGGGTTGCAAGATCACAGTCACACAGCCCTAACAGACCTCAAATAAACCCACCGTCTCTCACGTAGTTTAGATGGTTTGGTATGAGGGTTGCAAGATCACAGTCACACAGACCTCAAAGAAACACACCGTAGTTTAGATGGTTTGGTATGAGGGTTGCAAGATCACAGTCACACAGCCCTAACTAACAGACCTCAAGTAAACACCGTAGTTTAGATGGTTTGGTATGAGGGTTGCAAGATCACAGTCACAGCCCTGACAGACCTCAAATAAACACACCATAGTTTAGATGGTTTGGTATGAGGGTTGCAAGATCACAGTCACAGCCCTGACAGACCTCAAAGAAACACACCGTAGTTTAGATGGTTTGGTATGAGGGTTGCAAGATCACAGTCACAGCCCTAACAGACCTCAAATAAACACACCGTAGTTTAGATGGTTTGGTATGAGGGTTGCAAGATCACAGTCACAGCCCTGACAGACCTCAAAGAAACACATCGTAGTTTAGATGGTTTGGTATGAGGGTTGCAAGATCACAGTCACACAGCCCTAACAGACCTCAAATAAACACACCATCTCTCACGTAGTTTAGATGGTTTTGTATGAGGGTTGCAAGATCACAGTCACAGCCCTAACAGACCTCAAATAAACACACCGTCTCTCACGTAGTTTAGATGGTTTGGTATGAGGGATGCAAGATCACAGTCACAGCCCTAACAGACCTCAAATAAACACACCGTCTCTCACGTAGTTTAGATGGTTTGGTATGAGGGTTGCAAGATCACAGTCACACAGCCCTGACAGACCTCAAAGAAACACACCGTAGTTTAGATGGTTTGGTATGAGGGTTGCAAGATCAGTCACAGCCCTAACAGACCTCAAATAAACACACCGTAGTTTAGATGGTTTGGTATGAGGGTTGCAAGATCACAGTCACACAGCCCTAACTAACAGACCTCAAGTAAACACTGTAGTTTAGATGGTTTGGTATGAGGGTTGCAAGATCACAGTCACAGCCCTGACAGACCTCAAATAAACACACCGTAGTTTAGATGGTTTGGTATGAGGGTTGCAAGATCACAGTCACAGCCCTGACAGACCTCAAAAAACACACCGTAGTTTAGATGGTTTGGTATGAGGGTTGCAAGATCACAGTCACAGCCCTAACAGACCTCAAATAAACACACCGTAGTTTAGATGGTTTGGTATGAGAGTTGCAAGATCACAGTCACAGCCCTAACAGACCTCAAATAAACACACCGTCTCTCACGTAGTTTAGATGGTTTGGTATGAGGGTTGCAAGATCACAGTCACAGCCCTAACAGACCTCAAGTAAACACACCGTCTCTCACGTAGTTTAGATGGTTTGGTATGAGGGTTGCAAGATCACAGTCACAGCCCTAACAGACCTCAAATAAACACACCGTCTCTCACGTAGTTTAGATGGTTTGGTATGAGGGATGCAAGATCACAGTCACAGCCCTAACAGACCTCAAATAAAAACACCGTCTCTCATGTAGTTTAGATGGTTTGGTATGAGGGTTGCAAGATCACAGTCACACAGCCCTGACAGACCTCAAAGAAACACACCGTAGTTTAGATGGTTTGGTATGAGGGTTGCAAGATCACAGTCACACAGCCCTAACAGACCTCAAATAAACACACCGTAGTTTAGATGGTTTGGTCTGAGGGTTGCAAGATCACAGTCACACAGCCCTAACTAACAGACCTCAAGTAAACACCGTAGTTTAGATGGTTTGGTATGAGGGTTGCAAGATCACAGTCACAGCCCTGACAGACCTCAAATAAACACACCATAGTTTAGATGGTTTGGTATGAGGGTTGCAAGATCACAGTCACAGCCCTGACAGACCTCAAGTAAACACACCGTCTCTCACGTAGTTTAGATGGTTTGGTATGAGGGTTGCAAGATCACAGTCACAGCCCTAACAGACCTCAAATAAACACACCGTCTCTCACGTAGTTTAGATGGTTTGGTATGAGGGATGCAAGATCACAGTCACAGCCCTAACAGACCTCAAATAAAAACACCGTCTCTCACGTAGTTTAGATGGTTTGGTATGAGGGTTGCAAGATCACAGTCACACAGCCCTGACAGACCTCAAAGAAACACACCGAAGTTTAGATGGTTTGGTATGAGGGTTGCAAGATCACAGTCACACAGCCCTAACAGACCTCAAATAAACACACCGTAGTTTAGATGGTTTGGTATGAGGGTTGCAAGATCACAGTCACACAGCCCTAACTAACAGACCTCAAGTAAACACCGTAGTTTAGATGGTTTGGTATGAGGGTTGCAAGATCACAGTCACAGCCCTGACAGACCTCAAATAAACACACCATAGTTTAGATGGTTTGGTATGAGGGTTGCAAGATCACAGTCACAGCCCTGACAGACCTCAAATAAACACACCGTAGTTTAGATGGTTTGGTATGAGGGTTGCAAGATCACAGTCACAGCCCTGACAGACCTCAAATAAACACACCATAGTTTAGATGGTTTGGTATGAGGGTTGCAAGATCACAGTCACAGCCCTGACAGACCTCAAAGAAACACACCGTAGTTTAGATGGTTTGGTATGAGGGTTGCAAGATCACAGTCACACAGCCCTAACAGACCTCAAATAAACACACTGTCTCTCACGTAGTTTAGATGGTTTGGTATGAGGGTTGCAAGATCACAGTCACAGCCCTAACAGACCTCAAATAAACACACCGTCTCTCACGTAGTTTAGATGGTTTGGTATGAGGGTTGCAAGATCACAGTCACAGCCCTAACAGACCTCAAGTAAACACACCGTCTCTCACGTAGTTTAGATGGTTTGGTATGAGGGTTGCAAGATCACAGTCACAGCCCTAACAGACCTCAAATAAACACACCGTCTCTTACATAGTTTAGATGGTTTGGTATGAGGGATGCAAGATCACAGTCACAGCCCTAACAGACCTCAAATAAAAACACCGTCTCTCACGTAGTTTAGATGGTTTGGTATGAGGGTTGCAAGATCACAGTCACACAGCCCTGACAGACCTCAAAGAAACACACCGTAGTTTAGATGGTTTGGTATGAGGGTTGCAAGATCACAGTCACACAGCCCTAACAGACCTCAAATAAACACACCGTAGTTTAGATGGTTTGGTCTGAGGGTTGCAAGATCACAGTCACACAGCCCTAACTAACAGACCTCAAGTAAACACCGTAGTTTAGATGGTTTGGTATGAGGGTTGCAAGATCACAGTCACAGCCCTGACAGACCTCAAATAAACACACCATAGTTTAGATGGTTTGGTATGAGGGTTGCAAGATCACAGTCACAGCCCTGACAGACCTCAAGTAAACACACCGTCTCTCACGTAGTTTAGATGGTTTGGTATGAGGGTTGCAAGATCACAGTCACAGCCCTAACAGACCTCAAATAAACACACCGTCTCTCACGTAGTTTAGATGGTTTGGTATGAGGGATGCAAGATCACAGTCACAGCCCTAACAGACCTCAAATAAAAACACCGTCTCTCACGTAGTTTAGATGGTTTGGTATGAGGGTTGCAAGATCACAGTCACACAGCCCTGACAGACCTCAAAGAAACACACCGAAGTTTAGATGGTTTGGTATGAGGGTTGCAAGATCACAGTCACACAGCCCTAACAGACCTCAAATAAACACACCGTAGTTTAGATGGTTTGGTATGAGGGTTGCAAGATCACAGTCACACAGCCCTAACTAACAGACCTCAAGTAAACACCGTAGTTTAGATGGTTTGGTATGAGGGTTGCAAGATCACAGTCACAGCCCTGACAGACCTCAAATAAACACACCATAGTTTAGATGGTTTGGTATGAGGGTTGCAAGATCACAGTCACAGCCCTGACAGACCTCAAATAAACACACCGTAGTTTAGATGGTTTGGTATGAGGGTTGCAAGATCACAGTCACAGCCCTGACAGACCTCAAATAAACACACCATAGTTTAGATGGTTTGGTATGAGGGTTGCAAGATCACAGTCACAGCCCTGACAGACCTCAAAGAAACACACCGTAGTTTAGATGGTTTGGTATGAGGGTTGCAAGATCACAGTCACACAGCCCTAACAGACCTCAAATAAACACACTGTCTCTCACGTAGTTTAGATGGTTTGGTATGAGGGTTGCAAGATCACAGTCACAGCCCTAACAGACCTCAAATAAACACACCGTCTCTCACGTAGTTTAGATGGTTTGGTATGAGGGTTGCAAGATCACAGTCACACAGCCCTGACAGACCTCAAAGAAACACACCGTAGTTTAGATGGTTTGGTATGAGGGTTGCAAGATCACAGTCACACAGCCCTAACAGACCTCAAATAAACACACCGTAGTTTAGATGGTTTGGTATGAGGGTTGCAAGATCACAGTCACACAGCCCTAACTAACAGACCTCAAGTAAACACCGTAGTTTAGATGGTTTGGTATGAGGGTTGCAAGATCACAGTCACAGCCCTGACAGACCTCAAATAAACACACCGTAGTTTAGATGGTTTGGTATGAGGGTTGCAAGATCACAGCCCTGACAGACCTCAAAGAAACACACCGTAGTTTAGATGGTTTGGTATGAGGGTTGCAAGATCACAGTCACAGCCCTAACAGACCTCAAATAAACACACCGTAGTTTAGATGGTTTGGTATGAGGGTTGCAAGATCACAGTCACAGCCCTAACAGACCTCAAATAAACACACCGTCTCTCACGTAGTTTCGATGGTTTGGTATGAGGGTTGCAAGATCACAGTCACAGCCCTGACAGACCTCAAATAAACACACCGTAGTTTAGATGGTTTGGTATGAGGGTTGCAAGATCACAGTCACACAGCCCTAACAGACCTCAAATAAACACACCGTTTCTCACATAGTTTAGATGGTTTGGTATGAGGGATGCAAGATCACAGTCACAGCCCTGACAGACCTCAAAGAAACACACCGTAGTTTAGATGGTTTGGTATGAGGGTTGCAAGATCACAGTCACAGCCCTAACAGACCTCAAATAAACACACCGTAGTTTAGATGGTTTGGTATGAGGGTTGCAAGATCACAGTCACACAGCCCTAACTAACAGACCTCAAGTAAACACCGTAGTTTAGATGGTTTGGTATGAGGGTTGCAAGATCACAATCACAGTCACAGCCCTGACAGACCTCAAATAAACACACCGTAGTTTAGATGGTTTGGTAAGAGGGTTGCAAGATCACAGTCACAGCCCTGACAGACCTCAAAGAAACACACCGTAGTTTAGATGGTTTGGTATGAGGGTTGCAAGATCACAGTCACAGCCCTAACAGACCTCAAATAAACACACCGTAGTTTAGATGGTTTGGTATGAGGGTTGCAAGATCACAGTCACAGCCCTAACAGACCTCAAATAAACACACCGTCTCTCACGTAGTTTCGATGGTTTGGTATGAGGGTTGCAAGATCACAGTCACAGCCCTGACAGACCTCAAATAAACACACCGTAGTTTAGATGGTTTGGTCTGAGGGTTGCAAGATCACAGTCACACAGCCCTAACAGACCTCAAATAAACACACCGTCTCTCACGTAGTTTAGATGGTTTGGTATGAGGGATGCAAGATCACAGTCACAGCCCTGACAGACCTCAAATAAACACACCGTAGTTTAGATGGTTTGGTATGAGGGTTGCAAGATCACAGTCACACAGCCCTAACAGACCTCAAATAAACACACCGTTTCTCACGTAGTTTAGATGGTTTGGTATGAGGGATGCAAGATCACAGTCACAGCCCTGACAGACCTCAAAGAAACACACCATAGTTTAGATGGTTTGGTATGAGGGTTGCAAGATCACAGTCACACAGCCCTAACAGACCTCAAATAAACACACCGTAGTTTAGATGGTTTGGTATGAGGGTTGCAAGATCACAGTCACACAGCCCTAACTAACAGACCTCAAGTAAACACCGTAGTTTAGATGGTTTGGTATGAGGGTTGCAAGATCACAGTCACAGCCCTGACAGACCTCAAATAAACACACCGTAGTTTAGATGGTTTGGTATGAGGGTTGCAAGATCACAGTCACAGCCCTGACAGACCTCAAATAAACACACCATAGTTTAGATGGTTTGGTATGAGGGTTGCAAGATCACAGTCACAGCCCTGACAGACCTCAAAGAAACACACCGTAGTTTAGATGGTTTGGTATGAGGGTTGCAAGATCACAGTCACACAGCCCTAACAGACCTCAAATAAACACACTGTCTCTCACGTAGTTTAGATGGTTTGGTATGAGGGTTGCAAGATCACAGTCACAGCCCTAACAGACCTCAAATAAACACACCGTCTCTCACGTAGTTTAGATGGTTTGGTATGAGGGTTGCAAGATCACAGTCACACAGCCCTGACAGACCTCAAAGAAACACACCGTAGTTTAGATGGTTTGGTATGAGGGTTGCAAGATCACAGTCACACAGCCCTAACAGACCTCAAATAAACACACCGTAGTTTAGATGGTTTGGTATGAGGGTTGCAAGATCACAGTCACACAGCCCTAACTAACAGACCTCAAGTAAACACCGTAGTTTAGATGGTTTGGTATGAGGGTTGCAAGATCACAGTCACAGCCCTGACAGACCTCAAATAAACACACCGTAGTTTAGATGGTTTGGTATGAGGGTTGCAAGATCACAGCCCTGACAGACCTCAAAGAAACACACCGTAGTTTAGATGGTTTGGTATGAGGGTTGCAAGATCACAGTCACAGCCCTAACAGACCTCAAATAAACACACCGTAGTTTAGATGGTTTGGTATGAGGGTTGCAAGATCACAGTCACAGCCCTAACAGACCTCAAATAAACACACCGTCTCTCACGTAGTTTCGATGGTTTGGTATGAGGGTTGCAAGATCACAGTCACAGCCCTGACAGACCTCAAATAAACACACCGTAGTTTAGATGGTTTGGTATGAGGGTTGCAAGATCACAGTCACACAGCCCTAACAGACCTCAAATAAACACACCGTTTCTCACATAGTTTAGATGGTTTGGTATGAGGGATGCAAGATCACAGTCACAGCCCTGACAGACCTCAAAGAAACACACCGTAGTTTAGATGGTTTGGTATGAGGGTTGCAAGATCACAGTCACAGCCCTAACAGACCTCAAATAAACACACCGTAGTTTAGATGGTTTGGTATGAGGGTTGCAAGATCACAGTCACACAGCCCTAACTAACAGACCTCAAGTAAACACCGTAGTTTAGATGGTTTGGTATGAGGGTTGCAAGATCACAATCACAGTCACAGCCCTGACAGACCTCAAATAAACACACCGTAGTTTAGATGGTTTGGTAAGAGGGTTGCAAGATCACAGTCACAGCCCTGACAGACCTCAAAGAAACACACCGTAGTTTAGATGGTTTGGTATGAGGGTTGCAAGATCACAGTCACAGCCCTAACAGACCTCAAATAAACACACCGTAGTTTAGATGGTTTGGTATGAGGGTTGCAAGATCACAGTCACAGCCCTAACAGACCTCAAATAAACACACCGTCTCTCACGTAGTTTCGATGGTTTGGTATGAGGGTTGCAAGATCACAGTCACAGCCCTGACAGACCTCAAATAAACACACCGTAGTTTAGATGGTTTGGTCTGAGGGTTGCAAGATCACAGTCACACAGCCCTAACAGACCTCAAATAAACACACCGTCTCTCACGTAGTTTAGATGGTTTGGTATGAGGGATGCAAGATCACAGTCACAGCCCTGACAGACCTCAAATAAACACACCGTAGTTTAGATGGTTTGGTATGAGGGTTGCAAGATCACAGTCACACAGCCCTAACAGACCTCAAATAAACACACCGTTTCTCACGTAGTTTAGATGGTTTGGTATGAGGGATGCAAGATCACAGTCACAGCCCTGACAGACCTCAAAGAAACACACCATAGTTTAGATGGTTTGGTATGAGGGTTGCAAGATCACAGTCACACAGCCCTAACAGACCTCAAATAAACACACCGTAGTTTAGATGGTTTGGTATGAGGGTTGCAAGATCACAGTCACACAGCCCTAACTAACAGACCTCAAGTAAACACCGTAGTTTAGATGGTTTGGTATGAGGGTTGCAAGATCACAGTCACAGCCCTGACAGACCTCAAATAAACACACCGTAGTTTAGATGGTTTGGTATGAGGGTTGCAAGATCACAGCCCTGACAGACCTCAAAGAAACACACCGTAGTTTAGATGGTTTGGTATGAGGGTTGCAAGATCACAGTCACAGCCCTAACAGACCTCAAATAAACACACCGTAGTTTAGATGGTTTGGTATGAGGGTTGCAAGATCACAGTCACAGCCCTAACAGACCTCAAATAAACACACCGTCTCTCACGTAGTTTCGATGGTTTGGTATGAGGGTTGCAAGATCACAGTCACAGCCCTGACAGACCTCAAATAAACACACCGTAGTTTAGATGGTTTGGTATGAGGGTTGCAAGATCACAGTCACACAGCCCTAACAGACCTCAAATAAACACACCGTTTCTCACATAGTTTAGATGGTTTGGTATGAGGGATGCAAGATCACAGTCACAGCCCTGACAGACCTCAAAGAAACACACCGTAGTTTAGATGGTTTGGTATGAGGGTTGCAAGATCACAGTCACAGCCCTAACAGACCTCAAATAAACACACCGTAGTTTAGATGGTTTGGTATGAGGGTTGCAAGATCACAGTCACACAGCCCTAACTAACAGACCTCAAGTAAACACCGTAGTTTAGATGGTTTGGTATGAGGGTTGCAAGATCACAATCACAGTCACAGCCCTGACAGACCTCAAATAAACACACCGTAGTTTAGATGGTTTGGTAAGAGGGTTGCAAGATCACAGTCACAGCCCTGACAGACCTCAAAGAAACACACCGTAGTTTAGATGGTTTGGTATGAGGGTTGCAAGATCACAGTCACAGCCCTAACAGACCTCAAATAAACACACCGTAGTTTAGATGGTTTGGTATGAGGGTTGCAAGATCACAGTCACAGCCCTAACAGACCTCAAATAAACACACCGTCTCTCACGTAGTTTCGATGGTTTGGTATGAGGGTTGCAAGATCACAGTCACAGCCCTGACAGACCTCAAATAAACACACCGTAGTTTAGATGGTTTGGTCTGAGGGTTGCAAGATCACAGTCACACAGCCCTAACAGACCTCAAATAAACACACCGTCTCTCACGTAGTTTAGATGGTTTGGTATGAGGGATGCAAGATCACAGTCACAGCCCTGACAGACCTCAAATAAACACACCGTAGTTTAGATGGTTTGGTATGAGGGTTGCAAGATCACAGTCACACAGCCCTAACAGACCTCAAATAAACACACCGTTTCTCACGTAGTTTAGATGGTTTGGTATGAGGGATGCAAGATCACAGTCACAGCCCTGACAGACCTCAAAGAAACACACCATAGTTTAGATGGTTTGGTATGAGGGTTGCAAGATCACAGTCACAGCCCTAACAGACCTCAAGTAAACACACCGTAGTTTAGATGGTTTGGTATGAGGGTTGCAAAATCCCAGGAACATTCCAAGAATTCTCCGATTTTCCAGAAATCCTGGTAAGAGGCTTCTATGAATCAGGAGAGAATAAACAGTATGGGAATCCTCCAACTAGGAGTCTGCAACTGGGAATCTTCCAGCCCAGGCAGGCCAAGAGTTATGGGTTCAAATCCTGTTCCCTACATGGACCACATTCTGTATATAGAGGACTGTTTTTCAGACTTGATATCGCCGTTGCGAATACGAATCTGTTCTTAGTTGACTTGCCTGTATAAATAACGGTTAGTTAAATAAATCAAATAAAAAAACAACACTATTTGTTTCCCTTCAGGTGCTTGGTGATTACAACAGGAACAACAGAAGCATCACTGAGGTGAAAAAGTTCATTGAGGAGATCAAGAACATCTCCAGCGATCCTGTGGGAGATCACTTCTTCAACGTGTCCGACGAGTTTGCCTTGCTCACCATCGTAGACGCTCTGGGAAGCAGGATCTTTGCCTTGGAAGGTAGGCTGAGCTACTTTCTTCTAGTTAAATCGCGACCACATGCTTTGTGCTACTTTGATCTCAGCGACAACGGTGGCCAAGGGCGGGTTCTTCTCCGGAGCTGTGCTCAAGTTCTTCTCCGGAGCTGTGCTCGAGTTCTTCTCTGGAGCTGTGCTCGAGTTCTTCTCCGGAGCTGTGCTCGAGTTCTTCTCCGGAGCTGTGCTCGAGTTCTTCTCCGGAGCTGTGCTCGAGTTCTTCTCCGGAGCTGTGCTCGAGTTCTTCTCCGGAGCTGTGCTCAAGTTGTTCTCCGGAGCTGTGCTCGAGTTCTACTCCGGAGCTGTGCTCGAGTTCTACTCCGGAGCTGTGCTCGAGTTCTTCCCTGGAGCTGTGCTCGAGTTCTACTCCGGAGCTGTGCTCGAGTTCTACTCCGGAGCTGTGCTCGAGTTCTACTCCGGAGCTCTGCTCGAGTTCTACTCCGGAGCTGTGCTCGAGTTCTTCTCCGGAGCTGTGCTCGAGTTCTTCTCTATGCAGTGAAATCAAAAGAGATGAGATTGTGTTTTATTCATCCCCAAGGGGGAAGTGAGTTATCATCCAAACAGCCACATAGTCGTACAATTTAGAAACAATAACGACATTAAAAACAGTCCGCAGACAGTTCCAATGAAAATGGATCAGTGAGAGTGATCGTATCGTAATGTGATCGTATAGTAATGGATCAATGTGAATGTCCTTTCCACAGCAACGTCAGGTAACTACACCTCGTCGTTTGAGATGGAGATGTCCCAGGCAGGATTTAGTGCCCACACCTCTAAGGTGAGTCCACATTGCCTACTGTTGTTTCCTTCTACTCCTGGGACGTATTCATTACGCCGATTCTGTTGCAAAACGTTTCTTAAACGGAGTCAAACTGAAGGGAGGAGGGACCTACATACATTTGTCCAATAGAGACTCTTGTTTTGCTCTGCTTGCTTCTGTTTGGTTCTTAAACGGTTTTCGTAATAAATACACCCCTGCTTTCATTTCCCCTTTCCAACTAACTCCTTCTACCCCTGCTTTCATTTCCCCTTTCCAACTAACTCCTTCTACCCCTGATTTCATTTCCCCTTTCCAACTAACTCCTTCTACCCCTGCTTTCATTTCCCCTTTCCAACTAACTCCTTCTACCCCTGCTTTCATTTCCCCTTTCCAACTAACTCCTTCTACCCCTGCTTTCATTTCCCCTTTCCAACTAACTCCTTCTACCCCTGCTTTCCACTGTCCTATACTGTTAAAAGAAACAGTTGGAAAATATGCAACTAGGCTTTCCCAACACCCAAGGGCAACTAATTGCATAAATCTATCAAATGCTTTATGTTTCAAAATACTCTCTTGTGTACACCCACTGTCCTAGCCCACTGGGCTAAAGGGTGCAGCATATTGCCATGGGGATCGGTTTATAGGATATCACGTTTGTGAATCTGTGACTGCCCGCTGATCGGCCCCAGTCAGATACAGTACAGAACGACGGTGGGTGTTGCGTTATTCACTTGGCACAGACATCACTTCAACATCTATTCCACGTTAGTCCAACGTTATTCCATTTAAATTAATTTCATGGAAATGACGTGGGAAACAATATTGATTCGACCGGTGTGTGGCCAGGGAGATCTTTCATTCACCATCTTGTCTATCTCTGTGCTGGTTCACCATGATCCAACTAAAGAGGTACCCTCTGTCCTCTCTTTCCTCTCTTCTCTCAGCCCAGAGAGACCTGTGCTGTGGGGGAGAGGAGAACTAACAAGAAATGCCTTTTCCGTGAGAGGATGTTCACTTTGAACAAACCAAAAACTTTTTTTTTCTTCTCCCAAACCTTATGTGCATTCAATCAGGCATTTCCCCTCTGTCGATGAGTCGGAGTGAACATGCGCTACACTCTTACAAAAAAACGGTTCCAAAAGGGTTATTCGGTTCTCCCCATAGGAGAACCCTTTTTGGTGGAAAGGGTTCTACCTGGAACCAAAAGGGTTCTACCTAAACTTTTGGTTTCACCTCATTTTTACATTCTGTCATAAAGAACACATGTTCAACTTAATAAAAAGCATGTTTTCCCATCTCAAAAGGTAAAATAAAATAAAAAATGACTATAGTAAGTGCATGTTAACTGCCAAATAAAGTAACAAGGTTGACTGTAAAATGGTTGACAATTTGTTCTTAAATCAGCCACAAATCGCATTGCGTTTTGTGGGCAACAGAGGGTGACAATTGAATGCAAGCTTCACACAAAAAAACGTAATCGTTAAAACATTCGTAGCCTGTTTATCTCCATGGGCAACAGGGTTGACATGCTCTTTTCAACCCGCTCAGTTTTCCACCACAAAACACCTGCTCACCTGCTTTTACTGAATTGACTATTAGATGTTCACTGTTTCTTTTGAAAAACATTTTTTTAAAGGAATAGTTTCACCGTATTAAAATAAATGGACCCAAAAGGCACTTATTTCGTGGGACGACCCAGTTCCATCTTGTGAAATACTTTACCCTGTCCTGTCTTCCTGTATTCATGAAACAGGGTTCTGTGGGGGAAATGGTTACTTGACACTGTATTGCATTCAGACTTGATATCGTCGTTGCGAATATGAATCTGTTCTTAGTTGACATGCCTGCATTGCGACAGTGGTCTTTCTCACTGTGGTCACTGGTCTGTTCAGCCTTCACTCAAATGAGCATTTCCACTTCCTGGGGGGGGTCTCTTCCTGTTTCCTGTGCTGTAGCATAATTGTCCCAAAGAGTTGGATGGAGGGCCTTAATGTCACTGCCCATGCTGTCACAGAAGACGACATTACAAAGACAGGAGATTAGCTTTCTAGTATCTCTATGAGCTGTTGTCTCATCTGACTCTTTAATTTTTTTATGTGTGCATTGTTGTATTAGGAACAATGTCCTCTTGTCAGGACCTGCTTTTTTTCGGCCCTCTCTCTCTCTCTCTCTCCCTCCCTCTCTACCACACCTGCTGTCTCGACCTCTGAATGCTCGGCTATGAAAAGCCCACTGACATTTACTCCTGAGGTGCCGACCTCTGGCACAGCCAGAAGAGGACTGGCCACCCCTCAGAGCCTGGTTCCTCTCTAGGTTTCTTCCTAGGTTTTGGCCTTTCTAGGGAGTTTTTCCCTAGCCACCGTGCTTCTACACCTGCATTTCTTGCTGTTTGGGGTTTTAGGCTGGGTTTCTCTATGAGCTCTTTGTGACATCGGCTGATGTAAAAAGGGCTTTGTAAATACACGTTATTATAGTCCTTAATACAAAATTATGTCTGTCACAGGTGTGTAGGTTTGGAAAAACAGGATTATTGAGAAGACAGATACTGTACATATTGTTGTACTCACATGGCTGAGGGAAATGTATTTTATAGTTGTTAAATACAATTCATTCATTCATTCATTCATAGGAGGGTGTGATGCTGGGAGCAGTGGGAGCGTATGAATGGAACGGGACAGTAGTGATGCACACAGACCAGGGTACCATGGTTCCCCTAAACGCAGACTTCCATGACCCCCTGGACGAGAGGAAGGAGAGCCTGGCGGGGTATGTGGGTAAGTACAAACGACACACATACACACAGCCTGGTGGGGTACGTGGGTAAGTACAAACGACACACACACACAGCCTGGTGGGGTACGTGGGTAAGTACAAACGACACACACACACAGCCTGGTGGGGTACGTGGGTAAAGTCCAGGCCCGACCAGACAAACCACCCACATGGATGACACTGTATTTATTTACCTTTTTAAACCTTCATTTAACCATACATGGCTGTTTTATGACGTTGAATTCCTGCCCTGTCCTCTGTTGCTGTAGTTATCTATGTGTAAGTCTAGACCTCCTGTTTTATATGAGCCACTCCACGCATGGCAGTTGAGAAGAACAGCTTCTTATTTAGATTACGGTACAATGACAACCTGTACAATAACAACCTGTACTGACACTTTGGAAACTGGACAGTGGGCTAAGTCCTTAGTGCCTTCCAGCTCCTGTATAAACAGCCCAGGGTAGCATGGTGGACTACCAGCCCCATTACTCTACAGTAGACATGGTCTGTGTCCCAACTGGCACCCTATTCCCTCTATACTGCACTTCTTTTTGACCAGGGCCCGTAGGGCTCTAGTTAAGAGTAGTGCACTATGTAGGGAATTGGGTGCCATTTGGGACGCAGATATGCTTATACTCCAACTGAAATAACAGTAGCCTACATCTCCCCTCATACTACCTTTTACGGGCTGTAGGGAAGACGCTGTGTGGGATTAAAGAATAATGTTATTTAAAAAAGGTGTCACGGAGAACAATCTGGGTGGCTGTTCGTCTCAGACCGGGCCAACACAAACACTGAGTGTGTCTGACATATCAACTGTCTGTGGTTTAGTGTTCTTCAGAAAAACTAACCACACACACACACTCATGCAGGCACACGCGCGCACACACACACACTCCTCTCTGTTCTCTGGTATGTGTCTGCTTCCTCTTAACAATGAGACTAAACTAATGCCAGGAGACCAATGTACTCAAATCACCCTCTAATAGAGACTCTGTGTCCTTATGCTGTGGTCCTGAACTGTGTGTGTGTGTGTGTGTGTGTGTGTGTGTGTGTATCTGCCCACCGTGCAGGTTATGATGTGCAGTCTGCATCAACCCCTAATGGTGTATTATATATCACGGGGGCACCGCGGCACAACCACACAGGCAGAGTCATCGTGTACAAACTGGATGGGCAACACATCACAGTCACACAAGTGCTGAAAGGAGAGCAGGTGACCAAACCATCCGCCGTCCATCTTCCACCACCGGCATCACGATGCGTTACAAGCAACATCTTTACGTTACTGTAGTTGCTTTGTCAAACGCATGGGTTAATGTGGTTAGACACAGCGGGTTAATGTGGTTAGACACAGCGGGTTAATGTGGTTAGACACAGCGGGTTAATGTGGTTAGACATGGGTTAATGTGGTTAGACATAGCGGGTTAATGTGGTTAGACATGGGTTAATGTGGTTAGACATGGGTTAATGTGGTTAGACACAGCGGGTTAATGTGGTTAGACATGGGTTAATGTGGTTAGACACAGCGGGTTAATGTGGTTAGACACAGCGGGTTAATGTGGTTAGACATGGGTTAATGTGGTTAGACATGGGTTAATGTGGTTAGACATGGGTTAATGTGGTTAGACACAGCGGGTTAATGTGGTTAGACATGGGTTAATGTGGTTAGACATGGGTTAATGTGGTTAGACACAGCGGGTTAATGTGGTTAGACATGGGTTAATGTGGTTAGACACAGCGGGTTAATGTGGTTAGACACAGCAGGTTAATGTGGTTAGACATGGGTTAATGTGGTTAGACATGGGTTAATGTGGTTAGACACAGCGGGTTAATGTGGTTAGACACAGCGGGTTAATGTGGTTAGACATGGGTTAATGTGGTTAGACACAGCGGGTTAATGTGGTTAGACACAGCGGGTTAATGTGGTTAGACACAGCGGGTTAATGTGGTTAGACATGGGTTAATGTGGTTAGACATGGGTTAATGTGGTTAGACACAGCGGGTTAATGTGGTTAGACATGGGTTAATGTGGTTAGACACAGCGGGTTAATGTGGTTAGACACAGCGGGTTAATGTGGTTAGACACAGCGGGTTAATGTGGTTAGACACAGCGGGTTAATGTGGTTAGACACAGCGGGTTAATGTGGTTAGACATGGGTTAATGTGGTTAGACACAGCGGGTTAATGTGGTTAGACACAGCGGGTTAATGTGGTTAGACACAGCGGGTTAATGTGGTTTAGACATGGGTTAATGTGGTTAGACACAGCGGGTTAATGTGGTTAGACACAGCGGGTTAATGTGGTTAGACATGGGTTAATGTGGTTAGACATGGGTTAATGTGGTTAGACACAGCGGGTTAATGTGGTTAGACACAGCGGGTTAATGTGGTTAGACATGGGTTAATGTGGTTAGACACAGCGGGTTAATGTGGTTAGACATGGGTTAATGTGGTTAGACACAGCGGGTTTATGTGGTTAGACACAGCGGGTTAATGTGGTTAGACACAGCGGGTTAATGTGGTTAGACATGGGTTAATGTGGTTAGACATGGGTTAATGTGGTTAGACATGGGTTAATGTGGTTAGACACAGTGGGTTAATGTGGTTAGACATGGGTTAATGTGGTTAGACATGGGTTTAATGTGGTTAGACATGGGTTAATGTGGTTAGACATGGGTTAATGTGGTTAGACACAGCGGGTTAATGTGGTTAGACACATGGGTTAATGTGGTTAGACACAGCGGGTTAATGTGGTTAGACACAGCGGGTTAATGTGGTTAGACACAGCGGGTTAATGTGGTTAGACATGGGTTAATGTGGTTAGACATGGGTTAATGTGGTTAGACATGGGTTAATGTGGTTAGACATGGGTTAATATGGTTAGACATGGGTTAATGTGGTTAGACACAGCGGGTTAATGTGGTTAGACACAGCGGGTTAATGTGGTTAGACATGGGTTAATGTGGTTAGACACAGCGGGTTAATGTGGTTAGACACAGCGGGTTAATGTGGTTAGACACAGCGGGTTAATGTGGTTAGACACGGGTTATTGTGGTTAGACATGGGTTAATGTGGTTAGACATGGGTTAATGTGGTTAGACATGGGTTAATGTGGTTAGACACAGTGGGTTAATGTGGTTAGACATGGGTTAATGTGGTTAGACACAGCGGGTTAATGTGGTTAGACACAGCGGGTTAATGTGGTTAAACATGGGTTAATGTGGTTAGATACAGCGGGTTAATGTGGTTAGACATGGGTTAATGTGGTTAGACATGGGTTAATGTGGTTAGACAGCGGGTTAATGTGGTTAGACATGGGTTAATGTGGTTAGACACAGCGGGTTAATGTGGTTAGACACAGCGGGTTAATGTGGTTAGACACAGCGGGTTAATGTGGTTAGACATGGGTTCATGTGGTTAGACGACATGGGTTAATGTGGTTAGACACAGCGGGTTAATGTGGTTAGACACAGCGGGTTAATGTGGTTAAACATGGGTTATAATGTGGTTAGACATGGGTTATAATGTGGTTAGACATGGGTTATAATGTGGTTAGACATGGGTTATAATGTGGTTAGACATGGGTTATAATGTGGTTAGACATGGGTTATAATGTGGTTAGACATGGGTTAATGTGGTTAGACATGGGTTAATGTGGTTAGACATGGGTTAATGTGGTTAGACATGGGTTAATGTGGTTAGACATGGGTTAATGTGGTTAGACACATGGGTTAATGTGGTTAGACACATGGGTTAATGTGGTTAGACACATGGGTTAATGTGGTTAGACACATGGGTTAATGTGGTTAGACACAGCGGGTTAATGTGGTTAGACACAGCGGGTTAATGTGGTTAGACACAGCGGGTTAATGTGGTTAGACACAGCGGGTTAATGTGGTTAGACACAGCGGGTTAATGTGGTTAGACACAGCGGGTTAATGTGGTTAGACATGGGTTAATGTGGTTAGACACAGCGGGTTAATGTGGTTAGACACAGCGGGTTAATGTGGTTAGACATGGGTTAATGTGGTTAGACACAGCGGGTTAATATGGTTAGACACAGCGGGTTAATATGGTTAGACACAGCGGGTTAATGTGGTTAGACACAGCGGGTTAATATGGTTAGACACAGCGGGTTAATATGGTTAGACACAGCGGGTTAATATGGTTAGACACAGCGGGTTAATGTGGTTAGACACAGCGGGTTAATATGGTTAGACACAGCGGGTTAATATGGTTAGACACAGCGGGTTAATGTGGTTAGACACAGCGGGTTAATGTGGTTAGACACAGCGGGTTAATGTGGTTAGACACAGCGGGTTAATGTGGTTAGACACAGCGGGTTAATGTGGTTAGACATGGGTTAATGTGGTTAGACACAGCGGGTTAATATGGTTAGACATGGGTTAATGTGGTTAGACACAGCGGGTTAATGTGGTTAGACATGGGTTAATGTGGTTAGACACAGCGGGTTAATATGGTTAGACATGGGTTAATGTGGTTAGACACAGCGGGTTAATATGGTTAGACATGGGTTAATGTGGTTAGACACAGCGGGTTAATGTGGTTAGACACAGCGGGTTAATGTGGTTAGACACAGCGGGTTAATGTGGTTAGACACAGCGGGTTAATGTGGTTAGACACAGCGGGTTACATCTTTGGTATGAATTAGATAGAAATGAGATACATGCAAAGAGTTCACTTATGTCAAGGCATTAGATCATGCAGTATTTCTACTTTATTTTGAGCATGGAATTGAGAAGAGGCCAAGTAAAGGTGTATATTAAAGCTTGTATTTGGATTTACGGTTGAGTGGTTATAATGTCGTTTGACCCATGGACTATATAATCCAGGATTAGAAGTTCCACGCCCGTTCTATGGCTCCTGTCTGTCTCCTGTAGATTGGCTCCTACTTTGGCAGCGTTCTCCAGACGGTGGATGTTGACCAGGACTCGTACACAGACATCCTGCTGGTGGGGGCTCCTATGTACATGGGCCCAGAGAGGGAGGAACAGGGGCAGGTGTACGTCTTCAAACTCAATGAGGTGTGTGGTGCACTGTGTGTGTCTTTGACCAGTCATCGTAAATGAAGTTCAATCAAAAATGCATTTCCGTGAAGGTTAATAAGTGAATGTAACTATCTAGTTGGAGATCAGACTTCGGGGATGTTTGTCTGTTACAATACAAAGTCTCATTAGAAAAAAAGATGGCATTGGATTAGAACAAGGGTCTGATGATGCTCAAACATTTGTCCCCCCCCTTGCTTCCTTCTTTCTCTCTCTCCCTCTCCCTCTCCCTCTCTCTCCATCACCCTACACCTCCAGAAGGGCATGTTTGAGCACCAGGCCACGCTGAAGCCGGACAACCAGACGTGTTGTACCTCGGCCCACTCCCATGGCTGCACCAACGTTCGCAAGAATGACCCGTGTGGCGCCCGTTTCGGCACCGCCATCGCCGAGGTCAGCGACCTGGACCTGGACGGGAACCGGGACGTGGCCATAGGGGCACCGTTCGAGAATGACCACAGAGGAGCAGTCTACATCTACCACGGAGCCAAGAAGACGATCAAGGAGAAATACGTCCAGGTGAAGAAAGAAAAGGCCAGGTGGTCAGGCTGTTCCCCGTCTGTGGAGTCTGGTGTCACCAGAAGTCAAAGGCCGGGCTCATTCTAATGGCAGGAATGGAACACATGTGAACCATAACCTCAGATTTCTCCCTCCACCAGCCACCACTGGTCCTCATCTGTAATCAATGTGTGGGATAGGGGTTTGTGGATGGACACTCTGCAGTAAATATGCAGTTACAATAGATACCATAGAAGTATTCCTGTTCGACCTCTGAATGTGTGTGTGCTGGTGTGGTTTCAGCGTATCCCAGGTCCTGGAGACGGGGTGAAGACTAAGTTCTTTGGCCAGTCAATCCATGGAGTCATGGACCTGAACGGAGATGGAATCATAGACGTTACCATCGGAGGTCTGGGAGGCGCTTCTCTGTTCTGGTGAGTGTTCAGTGCCTCTGCGTTTAGAGTCAAAACATAAAATTCATGCCGCACTCACTCTAGCACTCCACTTGAACTGTTAGTAATAGCAGTAACCTCATATCTCACACAACTGTATTATTATATCTTTAGCTCATCTATCAAAGACTGTCACTCTGGTTTACACAGCTGTGTCCCTCTCGGGATTTGAACCAACAACCCCCTCCTCTCTATGTTCAAACCCCCTGGCCCTCCTCTCCTCATAGAGTTCATGGAGCTGAACCCTCTTCACTCCTTTTCTCCCATCTCATATAACAGAGTTGAGCTCTCTACACACCACAGGGCCCCCATCCAGGGATCCCTCACACCCACTCAGTTTCTGCTGGAACGAGCCTAGCTGACCGGGGTTGACCAGGGCTGTGTGAAAAACTCCAAATCCCAGCAGGCAAAGATAAAAAAAAATGATTTGGCAGCTCTTCCTCCTGGGCTCTTGGACCTCTGCTTAACAGAGCGGGGCTGTAGACTGTTGGAGTGTCACTCCCTAATTCCAGAGCGTCCATGGCAGTGGACGCTAACTGTGGCGCTAACAGTTTGATACTGCAGCTGTAGAACTCAGTTACGCCACGGAAACCAGTGACCTTCGTCATAATGGATTCCTTTGTAGAGATGCCATGGGCCCGCGATGTGGTTTAGAGCGCGGTCGCAAACCTCTTTTCATGGAAGACATGAATAGTGTGTTTCATATGTTCTATTTGGGGAAATTTACTTAAAGGAATGGAAGCAGTTTTCCTTTGTTGGAAACGTGTATTAATTAAGTTTAATTCACAGGTCATTCACTTTTGTAACTTGAATGTGCCAGTTCCATGTGCTAATGCCGTGTTCAAAACAACTGGGAACTGGGAAATCTCCAAGTTGGGAACTCGGGCCTCTTTCTAGAGCTCTGACTTTCCCACCTGAAGATCACTGACGTTATTATGTTTCCCGAGTTCCCAGGTGCCGTGTTCAAAACAACTGGGAACTGGGAAATCTCCAAGTCTGGAACTCGGGCCTCTTTCTAGAGCTCTGACTTTCCCACCTGAAGATCACTGACGTCATGATGTTTCCCGAGTTCCCAGGTGTTTTTGAACGCTGCAGAAATCTGCTGTTTGTCATCCAGGTCCAAGGATGTTGCTGAGCTTTATGCCAACATGACCTTTGACCCGAGCAAGATCAACCTCCAGCAGCCCTCTAAAGGCTGCATGTTGGGCGGGAGGGAAACTGTGTGTGTGAAGACCAGGGTCTGCTTTAGCTACAGCGTCAAGTCTGAGAAGGATGACACTAACTCGGGCACAGGTGAGAGTCTGATCAACCCCTTTCCTTTCATACAGTATGTTAACATGTTTACAGTGTAAACCTCCTTCAATAATATGCAGCGAATTAAAGCGGACTCTCGATAAGAACAGTAAAAAGGAGTCAAATAGAAAGCTTTCATTTTGAGGTTGCTGTAGCTAACCCTAACCAGGATTTATAGAAAAACTAGGCATTTTGGGAAGGTTTTGCAACCCTAATCATGACTGTTGTTTGTTGTGTTTCAGCCATTAAGTACAGCCTGACGCTGGACTCTCTGAGGGCGAAGTCGAGGGCTGCGTTTGTCAACATAGACGAGAAAAGTGAGAGGAAGGCCCAGGCCACCGCCAAGATCATAGACAATCTGTGTGTGGAGCATTTATTTGCCATGAAGGCAAGTAAATCCTTCCTCACCCAGCCTGGTCCACATGGGGAGAGAGGATAACAGCCCCATAGAAAAAAACACCTGTTCTTACATAGTTTAGTAGAACATTGCTAAATGGGTTACTGGCTGCAGATTTTGAACTAGAGAGGGGAAATGGGCTTCAGTTTGTAATTCTGATGGTGTCAGATAAAGCGCAGTGAAAGACAAGTGCCTTACCGTAATCAGCCTGGTTCCAGAACTTTTTATGCTTTATAGCCAACTCGTATCAACTATCATATGTTTGACATGATAATGACCATTACATTTGGGCAAAACAGCACAAACAGATTTGGGCCCAGCCTAAAGGACCATTAGTATCTCAGTGGGCCATTAGTATCTCAGTAGACCTCCTCAAGAGACTGGCTAGTGGATGTAGTGGATGGATGTATAGTATGGAGCCTAGTTGCTCTGGTATTTATTCAATGTAGGACAACCTGGCCTCAAAGACGTAACCTATTGAACGTGAGTCTGTGATTCGCCTATGTTACACTCTTAGAAAAAAAGAGTTCCAGAAGGGTTCTTCGGCTGACCCCATAGGAAAACCCTTATCGGTTCCAGGTAGAACTTTTTTGGTTCCAGGTTGGAACCCAAAAGGGTTCTACCTGCAACCAAAAATAGTTTTTCGAAGGGTTTTCTTTTGGGGAAAGCCGAAGAACCCTTTAAGGTAGATAGAAAAAAAGCTGCCAAGAGTGTACATTTGGTATGGTTACATAAGAAGGAAGGTCACTTAAGTCAAAAATGAAAGGAAGGAAGTTGGTCGGGGAGGATGGACGTGTGGGCGTGTAAAAGTCTAGTAACCCAAAGGTTGCGTGTTCGAGTCACATCACAGACAACTTTTGTATTTTAGCTAGTTAGCTACTTTGCAACTACTTAGCATGTTAGCTAATCCTTTCCCTAACCCCTAACCCTAACTCATAACCCTAATCCCTAACCTAGCTAATGTTAGCCACTAAGCTAACGTTAACCACAACAAAGTGGAATTTGGAACATATCATACGTTTTGCAAATTCATAACTTATTGTACGAATTGCAATTCGTAACATATCATACAATTTGTAATTTGTAACATATTATACGAAATGGTGGGAGACAGTTTACATTTACTGTGTTACGTCTATCCCTGAGTCCAGGTTGGGTAGGAACGCTCTTAACATGAAAGTGGAGAAATATCTCCCTCCCTTGATCAAAGGGAAAACAACCACTTTTACAAAAGGCACATTACTGTACATACAAACATTTCAGTTTAAAGGGCGCCCAAAAATAGATTCACTTTACATTGATTGTTAATTGTTCTATTGGTTGTTTTGTATCAGATAGTTGTACATTATACGGTTTTAGTGAGGAGACCAGATGAAAAGAGAGCTTTTAAATGACAGAAGACCTTGACTGTAATGGGAACCAGAACCGGCGCTTTACTGATCAAAGCAAGGTGAAGAGAATGCCCTGACGATGACTATTAAACTACCCGCAGGACCTCTGAGAGAGAGAGAGGTGGAGAGAGAGGTGGAGAGAGTTAGAGAGAGAGCGAGAGGAGGGAGAAAGAGAAAGCGGATGAGATAGAGAGACGGGTAGAGAGGCATATTTGAGAGAGGAGAGGAGTTTGAAAGAGAGACAAAAGAAAAGAGAGAGAGAATGAGGGAGAGCTGGTGGATGGTTGGAGGGTGCCGATAGAATTACAGGAAATGAAAACTCTCCGCTGTCAGGAAGGGGGTCGCTAAAATGTTTTGAATGCAAGTTGTTGGGGGGGGGGTCCCACTTAGGGCCACCCAAAAGGCTAGGTTCAGCTCTGACTGTATATGTGGGTATGGATGTGGGTACACAGACCTGCTAGTCTACTGCGGCCCGTCATGATGCGTTCAGATTTTTGGTGGCTCCCACCCCCATCAAAGTTGCCCATCCCTGCTCTAGTGCATACAGTATCTTCAGTGGAGGAGGAGAGAGAGAGTGTGGAGTGACACACACCGCGTTCGATTCGGTTTTTAGCAGCCGGTGAAGGGCAGGAGGTATGTTTGTAAATTAATTTGATGAAGCTACGTAGCCTCTTGTTTCCTTCTTGATGAATACATAAACCAAAAAAGATTTAGTTGTTTCTCTGTAATACTAACTGTAATACTAGCCACCTAGCAATTGGATGAAGTTAGCTTTAGCTAGCCAGATAGATAGGTTCCCAATCTCCCAAACTCATAACTAGCCACCAAGCCATTTCAGGCTATCGCTCAAGTTAGATTAGCTTGTCTAACTATTTTAGCTGACATGCCTGCTGGAAATGTTGCTAAACTTTAGAAATGATAATTAAAATGACAGTTGAACAGGTATAAAGAGGTATACTTAGATAACCTATGCAGAGAAACAGACATATATATATATATATATATATATTTTTTTTTACATAGAATGAGGCATAACGATTATGTCTCTAGCTTACAGGTAAAGCTGTTTCAGATGTTTGAAAAATGCCAAATTATCCCTGATTCTCCAACCACCACCCCTCCCTCTCTCCCTCCTCACCTACATCACCTCCCGCTCTAAAATAAATGGTGCATGATGCCCCTGGATACATTGTACATGTAATTACATAAGCCCCTCCTCCCTTTAGGCTAAATTGGACTTCAGAGACCCAATCATGGTCTCCCTGGAGTTTGGCCTGGCTGAGGACACGGGTCCCGTCCTGGATGGAGATCTACCAACGTCACTTAACAAAACGGTAAAATAAACCACACTGCGCCAGATTTAACACACACACACACACACACACACACACACACACACACACACACACACACACACACACACACACACACACACACACACACACACACACACACACCAGTAACTTTTGTCTTGCCATGAATTTGTATACCTTGGCTTGCTTCCCTCTTTAGCCACTAGAGGCCCTCACTGTGCACACATTCCTACCTTACTGATTGGATTATACCTCAGCTATCACATAATACAGTGGTGAATATGCAATGTGTGAGCAGAGAAGTCAGTAATCAGTACTTTACACAGTCATGCAGTCATGCTCTCTGCAGCACTTATCATCAGCAACAGCTGTCCTCCATCCATCACTAGTTCATATAAGAGGCTTATGAGCTTTAAAACACTGACAGGCAGTTGTCCTGTTTCCATAGTGGCGCTCCCACACACACATAGTTCTTATGAGCTATTTGCCAGACGGACGGAGAGCCAAAACATGTGGCTGGAGAATAACGCGGTGGTAGAACAGGGATTCCTTGAAGCCTCAAATTCCTCAACACACAACAGAGTGCGATTACATCCAAGTTACATGTCTGTTTAGTAAAGTTAGCACGTGCTCACTGGTTCTCAGGCCTGAGTTCTCATGCTATCAAACACACCGCACCACTCTCAGTACAACCAGAGAGGAAGCGGCGAAGTGAGAGGGTCCACTCCCGTCAACATCTGTTCACACAGGAATACAGCGATAAGCAGACCGATAAGCAAACCGATAAACTGACCGATAAACTGACCGATAAGTTGACCGATAAACTGACCGATAAACTGACTGATAAACTGACCGATAAACTGACCGATAAGCTGACCGATAAACTGACCGATAAGCTGACCGATAAGCTGACCGATAAGCTGACCGATAAGCTGACTGATAAGCTGACCACTTGCCTTCCCGTCTTTGGGACGACTACTATTATTAGAGCAGAGACAATACCATCTCGTCAACCACAGGAGGTTGGTGGCCCCTTAATTAGGGAGGACGGGCTGGTGGTAGTGACTGGAGCGAAATTAGTTTCCATGTGTTTGATGCCATTCCATTCGCTCCTTTCCAGATATTTTTATGAGCCGTCCTCCCCTCAGCAGCCTCCACTGTTATATACAGTGTTTCTGGTACAACATGCTACTCAGGGTCATGGAGGATGCTCTTCTGTTACACTAGAGGAGTGTGCCCTCACCATACAGTAACAGGACGTGGTGTTGGAACAAATACACGAGTGCACACACACACACACACATAGTTATCACACGAAAGCGCTACGTTTGCCCTAAGACATTGTATAAAATCCCAGATTGTCATTCTTGGGAGCAGACTCTTGATCAAATGTTAGGCATGCATTTCACTATTTCAGTCAAAAGCAAACAAGAACAGAGACAATTCACTGTCTCTTGACGCAACTACTAAGCAAGTGAATTCGTTTTTGACTGCTTTCTTGCTAGTTCTGTCTTGTACATGTTTTGTATTTCTTGTAACCATGCACATGTCATTCAGATTCCTTTGGTGGACTGTGGGACCGATGACAAGTGCATAGCTGACCTATCGCTGAAGGCTGTGCCAAGTATACAAAGGTATTATCACAATGATTGTATTCCTTCAGTCCATCAAACTGTAAACAGTTATGTGACAGTTCAGTAGCAGTTATGTTGCCCTTGAATTGTACTTTGGCGCCCCCTTGTGTTGCTTCAGTTGAAATGTCCAAATTACATTTACCCTGCTACGGTAGTAACTTTCCTACTCTTTGCAGTCTTGTGATTAAAGCGAACAAGGAGAAGTTCCACGTTCTGATCACCACTAGAAACAGCAAAGACAATGCGTACAACACCAAAGTTATGCTGAGCTTTACTGAAAACATAAACTACGTCAAGGTCGAGGTGAGGTTCCTCGCTGTCTTTATAACAGTGTCATTTTATATATATATATATATATATTCACCTTTATTTAACCAGGTAGGCTAGTTGAGAACACCTTTATTTAACCAGGTAGGCTAGTTGAGAACACCTTTATTTAACCAGGTAGGCTAGTTGAGAACACCTTTATTTAACCAGGTGGGCTAGTTGAGAACACCTTTATTTAACCAGGTAGGCTAGTTGAGAACACCTTTATTTAACCAGGTAGGCTAGTTGAGAACACCTTTATTTAACCAGGTAGGCTAGTTGAGAACACCTTTATTTAACCAGGTAGGCTAGTTGAGAACACCTTTATTTAACCAGGTAGGCTAGTTGAGAACACCTTTATTTAACCAGGTAGGCAGGGTGAGAACACCTTTATTTAACCAGGTAGGCTAGTTGAGAACACCTTTATTTAACCAGGTAGGCTAGTTGAGAACACCTTTATTTAACCAGGTGGGCTAGTTGAGAACACCTTTATTTAACCAGGTAGGCTAGTTGAGAACACCTTTATTTAACCAGGTAGGCTAGTTGAGAACACCTTTATTTAACCAGGTGGGCTAGTTGAGAACACCTTTATTTAACCAGGTAGGCTAGTTGAGAACACCTTTATTTAACCAGGTAGGCTAGTTGAGAACACCTTTATTTAACCAGGTGGGCTAGTTGAGAACACCTTTATTTAACCAGGTAGGCTAGTTGAGAACACCTTTATTTAACCAGGTAGGCTAGTTGAGAACACCTTTATTTAACCAGGTGGGCTAGTTGAGAACACCTTTATTTAACCAGGTAGGCTAGTTGAGAACACCTTTATTTAACCAGGTAGGCTAGTTGAGAACACCTTTATTTAACCAGGTGGGCTAGTTGAGAACACCTTTATTTAACCAGGTAGGCTAGTTGAGAACACCTTTATTTAACCAGGTAGGCTAGTTGAGAACACCTTTATTTAACCAGGTAGGCTAGTTGAGAACACCTTTATTTAACCAGGTGGGCTAGTTGAGAACACCTTTATTTAACCAGGTAGGCTAGTTGAGAACACCTTTATTTAACCAGGTAGGCTAGTTGAGAACACCTTTATTTAACCAGGTAGGCTAGTTGAGAACACCTTTATTTAACCAGGTAGGCTAGTTGAGAACACCTTTATTTAACCAGGTAGGCCAGTTGAGAACACCTTTATTTAACCAGGTAGGCTAGTTGAGAACACCTTTATTTAACCAGGTAGGCTAGTTGAGAACACCTTTATTTAACCAGGTAGGCTAGTTGAGAACACCTTTATTTAACCAGGTAGGCTAGTTGAGAACACCTTTATTTAACCAGGTAGGCTAGTTGAGAACACCTTTATTTAACCAGGTAGGCTAGTTGAGAACACCTTTATTTAACCAGGTAGGCTAGTTGAGAACACCTTTATTTAACCAGGTAGGCTAGTTGAGAACACCTTTATTTAACCAGGTAGGCTAGTTGAGAACACCTTTATTTAACCAGGTGGGCTAGTTGAGAACACCTTTATTTAACCAGGTAGGCTAGTTGAGAACACCTTTATTTAACCAGGTAGGCTAGTTGAGAACACCTTTATTTAACCAGGTAGGCTAGTTGAGAACACCTTTATTTAACCAGGTAGGCTAGTTGAGAACACCTTTATTTAACCAGGTAGGCTAGTTGAGAACACCTTTATTTAACCAGGTAGGCTAGTTGAGAACACCTTTATTTAACCAGGTAGGCCAGTTGAGAACACCTTTATTTAACCAGGTAGGCTAGTTGAGAACACCTTTATTTAACCAGGTAGGCTAGTTGAGAACACCTTTATTTAACCAGGTAGGCTAGTTGAGAACACCTTTATTTAACCAGGTAGGCTAGTTGAGAACACCTTTATTTAACCAGGTAGGCCAGTTGAGAACACCTTTATTTAACCAGGTAGGCTAGTTGAGAACACCTTTATTTAACCAGGTAGGCTAGTTGAGAACACCTTTATTTAACCAGGTAGGCTAGTTGAGAACACCTTTATTTAACCAGGTGGGCTAGTTGAGAACACCTTTATTTAACCAGGTAGGCTAGTTGAGAACACCTTTATTTAACCAGGTAGGCTAGTTGAGAACACCTTTATTTAACCAGGTAGGCTAGTTGAGAACACCTTTATTTAACCAGGTAGGCTAGTTGAGAACACCTTTATTTAACCAGGTAGGCTAGTTGAGAACACCTTTATTTAACCAGGTAGGCAGGGTGAGAACACCTTTATTTAACCAGGTAGGCTAGTTGAGAACACCTTTATTTAACCAGGTAGGCTAGTTGAGAACACCTTTATTTAACCAGGTGGGCTAGTTGAGAACACCTTTATTTAACCAGGTAGGCTAGTTGAGAACACCTTTATTTAACCAGGTAGGCTAGTTGAGAACACCTTTATTTAACCAGGTGGGCTAGTTGAGAACACCTTTATTTAACCAGGTAGGCTAGTTGAGAACACCTTTATTTAACCAGGTAGGCTAGTTGAGAACACCTTTATTTAACCAGGTGGGCTAGTTGAGAACACCTTTATTTAACCAGGTAGGCTAGTTGAGAACACCTTTATTTAACCAGGTAGGCTAGTTGAGAACACCTTTATTTAACCAGGTGGGCTAGTTGAGAACACCTTTATTTAACCAGGTAGGCTAGTTGAGAACACCTTTATTTAACCAGGTAGGCTAGTTGAGAACACCTTTATTTAACCAGGTGGGCTAGTTGAGAACACCTTTATTTAACCAGGTAGGCTAGTTGAGAACACCTTTATTTAACCAGGTAGGCTAGTTGAGAACACCTTTATTTAACCAGGTAGGCTAGTTGAGAACACCTTTATTTAACCAGGTGGGCTAGTTGAGAACACCTTTATTTAACCAGGTAGGCTAGTTGAGAACACCTTTATTTAACCAGGTAGGCTAGTTGAGAACACCTTTATTTAACCAGGTAGGCTAGTTGAGAACACCTTTATTTAACCAGGTAGGCTAGTTGAGAACACCTTTATTTAACCAGGTAGGCCAGTTGAGAACACCTTTATTTAACCAGGTAGGCTAGTTGAGAACACCTTTATTTAACCAGGTAGGCTAGTTGAGAACACCTTTATTTAACCAGGTAGGCTAGTTGAGAACACCTTTATTTAACCAGGTAGGCTAGTTGAGAACACCTTTATTTAACCAGGTAGGCTAGTTGAGAACACCTTTATTTAACCAGGTAGGCTAGTTGAGAACACCTTTATTTAACCAGGTAGGCTAGTTGAGAACACCTTTATTTAACCAGGTAGGCTAGTTGAGAACACCTTTATTTAACCAGGTAGGCTAGTTGAGAACACCTTTATTTAACCAGGTAGGCTAGTTGAGAACACCTTTATTTAACCAGGTGGGCTAGTTGAGAACACCTTTATTTAACCAGGTAGGCTAGTTGAGAACACCTTTATTTAACCAGGTAGGCTAGTTGAGAACACCTTTATTTAACCAGGTAGGCTAGTTGAGAACACCTTTATTTAACCAGGTAGGCTAGTTGAGAACACCTTTATTTAACCAGGTAGGCTAGTTGAGAACACCTTTATTTAACCAGGTAGGCTAGTTGAGAACACCTTTATTTAACCAGGTAGGCCAGTTGAGAACACCTTTATTTAACCAGGTAGGCTAGTTGAGAACACCTTTATTTAACCAGGTAGGCTAGTTGAGAACACCTTTATTTAACCAGGTAGGCTAGTTGAGAACACCTTTATTTAACCAGGTAGGCTAGTTGAGAACACCTTTATTTAACCAGGTAGGCCAGTTGAGAACACCTTTATTTAACCAGGTAGGCTAGTTGAGAACACCTTTATTTAACCAGGTAGGCTAGTTGAGAACACCTTTATTTAACCAGGTAGGCTAGTTGAGAACACCTTTATTTAACCAGGTAGGTCAGTTGAGAACACCTTTATTTAACCAGGTAGGCTAGTTGAGAACACCTTTATTTAATCAGGTAGGCTAGTTGAGAACACCTTTATTTAACCAGGTGGGCTAGTTGAGAACACCTTTATTTAACCAGGTAGGCTAGTTGAGAACACCTTTATTTAACCAGGTGGGCTAGTTGAGAACACCTTTATTTAACCAGGTAGGCTAGTTGAGAACACCTTTATTTAACCAGGTGGGCTAGTTGAGAACACCTTTATTTAACCAGGTAGGCTAGTTGAGAACAAGTTCTCATTTGCAACTGCGACCTGGCCAAGATAAAGCATAGCAGTTCGACACATACAACAGCATAGAGTTACACATGGAATAAACAAAACATACAGTCAATAATACAGTAGAACAAAAGAAAACAAAACGTCTATATACAGTGAGTGCAAATGAGGTAAGATAAGGGAGTTAAGGCAATAAATAGGCCATGGTGGTGAAGCAATTACAATATAGCAATTAAACAGACAAATCACGCTACAAGCAAAATACTTAAAACAATAAAATGACAAGAGTAACTCGATCATTGCATTTACTTGATAGCTACCTACACAAATAGCTAGCTAGAACAAAGTGTTAATAAGATAAATTCATTTAAAAAGATTAAAAGCAATACAAATAAGTGTGCAGAAGATGAATGTGCAAGTAGAGATACTGGGGGTGCAAAGGAGAAAGATAAATAAATAAATACAGTATGGGGATGAGGTAGTTGTATGGGCTGTTTACAGATGGGCTATGTACAGGTGCAGTGATCTGTGAGCTGCTCTGACAGCTGGTGCTTAAAGCTAGTGAGGGAGATATGAGATATGATTTTTGCAGTTCGTTCAACTTCTACTGTCTTGAACATCCAAATTTCATTTCACAGTCATAATTTCTGTCAGTATGTTTTGACATCTCTCCCTTTACTCCGCAGCCCAAAGAAAAAGACTGTAGTCTAAATAATACCAAAGTTGAGTGTGCTGTGGGATATCCATTCCTCAAAAGCAATGTAGAGGTAAGTCGTTTCTTTGTTATTATATATTTATAAAGAAATATATCTCTTTTTTTATTGATTAAACATTTTTAGGGGGTAGATCAGCTTTAATATATATATTGCAGATAGATTGTAGCTTCCATCAATGTAATTGTCTTCATCATTTCCAATCCTCCATAGACACCTACACATTCAAGGGTTTTTCTTTACTATTTTCTACATTGTAGAATAATAGTGAATACATGATAACTATGAAATAACACATATGGAATCATGTAGTAACCAAAATGGTGTTAAACAAATCAAAATATATTTTGGGGATTCTTCAATGTAGCCACCGTTTGCCTTGATGACAGCTTTGCACTCTCTTGGCATTCTCTCAACCAGCTTCATGAGGAATGCTTTTCTAACAGTCTTGAAGGAGTTCCTACATATGCTGAGCACTTGTTGGCTGCTTTTCCTTCCCTCGGCAGTCCAACTCGTCCTAAACCCTCTCAATTGGGTTGAGATCGAGTGATTGTGGAGGCCAGGTCACCTGATGCAGCAGTCCATCGCTCTCCTTCTTGGTTAAATAATCCTTACACAGCCTGGAGGTGTGTTGGGTCATTGTCCTGTTGAAAAACAAATTATAGTCCCACTAAGCGCAAACCAGATGGGATGGTGTATCGCTGCAGAAGGCTGTGGTAGCAATGCTGGTTAAGTGTGCCTTAAATTCTAAATAAATCACAGACAGCAAAGCACCCCCACACCATCACACCACCTCCTCCATGCTTCACGGTGGGAACCACACACGCGGAGATCATCCATTCACCTATTCTGCATCTCACAAAGACATGGCGGTTGGAAACTCATCAGACCAATCAAGTCTCTTCTTATTATTAGTGTCCTTTAGTAGTGGTTTCTTTGCAGAAATTCCACCATGAATGCCTGATTGACACAGTTGATGTTGAGATGTTGTGTCTGTTACTTGAACTCTGTGAAGCATTTATTTGGTCTGCAATTTCTGAGGCTGTTAAGTCTAATTAACTTATATTCTGCAGCAGAGGTAACTCTGGGTCTTCCTTTCCTGTGGCGGTCCTCATGAGAGCCAGTTTCATCATAGCGCTTGACTGTTTTTGAAAAGTTCTGGAAATGTTCCGCATTGACTGACCTTCGTGTCTTAAAGTAATGATGGACTGTTGTTTCTCTTTGCTTATTTGAGCTGTTCTTGCCATAATATGGACCTGGTCTTTTAGCAAATAGGGCTATCTTCTGTATACCACCCGACCTGGTCAGAACACAACTGATTGGCTCAAACGCATTAAGAAGGAAAGAAATTCCACAAGTTAACTTTTAACAAGGCACACCTGTTAATTGAAATGCATGAAGCTGGTTGAGAGAATACCAGGAGTGTGCAAAGCTGTCATCAAGGCAGGGTGGCTACTTTGGAGAATCTCAAATATAACATTTATTTTTATTTGCATAACAATTTTGGTTACTACATGATTCCATGTGTTATTTCATAGTTTTGATGTCTTCACTATTATTCTACAATGTAGAAAAAAAAACCTTGAATGAGTAGGTGTATCCAAACTTTTGACTGGGACTGTATATATAAGACAATCCTTTCAAAATTTTGCAATAATACATATCTATGCTCATACCATTAGACTCACTATGGACTTCAGGCCGCTGATGTGTCTGCTTGTTCTCTCTCTGCAGGAGGTCTTTAAGATCCTGTTTGAAGTCAACCCTGCACATATCTGGAAGGAAATTCAGATCAACGTAACTGCAACCAGGTACAGTAAGCCATGGTGTCACACTAAATCTAAACGACAACAGAAAATACACGAGCGATCAAAGAAGTATCGTAATGTCAATATTCTAATGGCTTTCCCCTTACTACAGTGATCAAAGAAGTATCGTAATGTCAATATTCTAATGGCTTTCCCCTTCCTACAGTGATCAAAGAAGTATCGTAATGTCAATATTCTAATGGCTTTCCCCTTCCTACAGTGACAGCGACGAAGTATCGTAATGTCAATATTCTAATGGCTTTCCCCTTCCTACAGTGATCAAAGAAGTATCGTAATGTCAATATTCTAATGGCTTTCCCCTTCCTACAGTGACAGCGACGAAGTATCGTAATGTCAATATTCTAATGGCTTTCCCCTTCCTACAGTGATCAAAGAAGTATCGTAATGTCAATATTCTAATGGCTTTCCCCTTACTACAGCGATCAAAGAAGTATCGTAATGTCAATATTCTAATGGCTTTCCCCTTACTACAGTGATCAAAGAAGTATCGTATATTCTAATGGCTTTCCCCTTACTACAGTGATCAAAGAAGTATCGTAATGTCAATATTCTAATGGCTTTCCCCTTCCTACAGTGACAGCGACGAAGTGTCGTAATGTCAATATTCTAATGGCTTTCCCCTTCCTACAGTGACAGCGACGAAGTGTCGTAATGTCAATATTCTAATGGCTTTCCCCTTCCTACAGTGACAGCGACGAAGTATCGTAATGTCAATATTCTAATGGCTTTCCCCTTACTACAGTGATCAAAGAAGTATCATAATGTCAATATTCTAATGGCTTTCCCCTTACTACAGTGATCAAAGAAGTATCGTAATGTCAATATTCTAATGGCTTTCCCCTTCCTACAGTGACAGCGACGAAGTATCGTAATGTCAATATTCTAATGGCTTTCCCCTTCCTACAGCGATCAAAGAAGTATCGTAATGTCAATATTCTAATGGCTTTCCCCTTACTACAGTGATCAAAGAAGTATCGTAATGTCAATATTCTAATGGCTTTCCCCTTACTACAGTGATCAAAGAAGTATCGTAATGTCAATATTCTAATGGCTTTCCCCTTCCTACAGTGATCAAAGAAGTATCGTAATGTCAATATTCTAATGGCTTTCCCCTTACTACAGTGATCAAAGAAGTATCGTAATGTCAATATTCTAATGGCTTTCCCCTTCCTACAGTGACAGCGACGAAGTATCGTAATGTCAATATTCTAATGGCTTTCCCCTTCCTACAGCGATCAAAGAAGTATCGTAATGTCAATATTCTAATGGCTTTCCCCTTACTACAGTGATCAAAGAAGTATCGTAATGTCAATATTCTAATGGCTTTCCCCTTACTACAGTGACAGCGACGAAGTGTCGTAATGTCAATATTCTAATGGCTTTCCCCTTCCTACAGTGACAGCGACGAAGTGTCGTAATGTCAATATTCTAATGGCTTTCCCCTTCCTACAGCGATCAAAGAAGTATCGTAATGTCAATATTCTAATGGCTTTCCCCTTCCTACAGTGATCAAAGAAGTATCGTAATGTCAATATTCTAATGGCTTTCCCCTTACTACAGTGATCAAAGAAGTATCGTAATGTCAATATTCTAATGGCTTTTCCCTTACTACAGTGACAGCGACGAAGTGAACAGCACCCTTTTTGATAACTCGGTGAAAATCTCCATCCCTGTGAAGTACGAGGCTGGACTTAGATTCACAGCGTGAGTACAGACAGCGCCTGCAACACATGCAGCGCATTCTTATTTGCACAGGTTCCAAAAAAAAAAAATCTGTCTCCTTTCCTCATTCCTCCGTCTCTCAGTGACAGGCACATGAAGGAGGACCACATCATAGTGAAAGAGGGAGAGCAGCACCCTAGGGTCTTCAACGGCACCAGTGTGATAGGAGAAGAGGTCAAGATCAGCTACACGGTAAGACATGCGGCACCAGTCCAAAGTCTGAACACACCGACGCATTCCAGAGTTTTTCTTGATCTTTACTATGCCAGGAGTGGGCAAAGCTGTCATCAAGGCAAAAAGAAGAAATTTGAAGAATCTCAAATATATTTTGGATCTTTTCACACTTTTTTTGGTTACTACATGATTCCATGTGTGTTATTTCATAGTTTCGATGTCTTCACTATTCTACAATGTAGGAAATTGTCCAAATGAAGATAATCCCTTGAATGCGTAGGTGTGTCCAAACCTTTGACTGGTACTGTACATACATACAGTATCATCCCAGTTATACACTAGTGAGACCTGGTTAGTCAGAGTCTAGTGAGACCTGGTTAGTCAGAGTCTAGTGAGACCTGGTTAGTCAGAGTCTAGTGAGACCTGGTTAGTCAGAGTCTAGTGAGACCTGGTTAGTCAGAGTCTAGTGAGACCTGGTTAGTCAGAGTCTAGTGAGACCTGGTTAGTCAGAGTCTGGTGAGACCTGGTTAGTCAGAGTCTGGTGAGACCTGGTTAGTCAGAGTCTGGTGAGACCTGGTTAGTCAGAGTCTGGGGAGACCTGGTTAGTCAGAGTCTGGGGAGACCTGGTTAGTCAGAGTCTGGGGAGACCTGGTTAGTCAGAGTCTGGGGAGACCTGGTTAGTCAGAGTCTGGGGAGACCTGGTTAGTCAGAGTCTGGGGAGACCTGGTTAGTCAGAGTCTGGGGAGACCTGGTTAGTCAGAGTCTGGGGAGAGACTAATACCTTTTTAGATATGGGAAAGTGGTGTGCCTGAAAAAGTAAGACATCTCTTACCAATATGTACCACGGTACTACTATGTACCTTGGTATTACATCTATTTATCACTTATTACCGTGGTATTGCATCATTTGTAAAACGGTATAGATCTGAATCATGGAAATGTACCATGATTTGAAGTATGACCTAAATAACACCATGGTGTTGCCTTTACCATGGTATACATGTGGATGATGGAAATGTTCCATGATTTGAAGTATGCCGGTACTGCCATGCACCTAAATAACACCATGGTGTTGCCTTTACCATGGTATAGATGTGGATGATGGAACCACCTTGTTTCATACTATAGTGAGACCAGGTTAGTCAGAGTGCCCTGAGTCTGGTTAGAGACTAAGACTTGGTTAGATATGGCCAGGTGGTGCCCAAAAGTAAGACACGTATTCTGAGTTGCCTCAGCTTTTGAAGAAATTAAAATGTGATTCAATTGTGACTGAAAGACCTGTGGCGCAGTGGTTAAGGGTGCTGTACTGCAGCAAGCCTAGTTATAGGCTATGGCCGTCTAGTTATAGGCTATGGCCTTGTTTGAGCGACGATCTGTATAGCCTGTAGGCCTTGTTTGAGCGACGATCTGTATAGCCTGTAGGTCTTTTTTGAGCGACGATCTGTATAGCCTGTAGGCCTTGTTTGAGCGGCGATCTGTATAGCCTGTAGGCCTTGTTTGAGCGGCGATCTGTATAGCCTGTAGGCCTTGTTTGAGCGGCGATCTGTATAGCCTGTAGGCCTTGTTTGAGCGACGATCTGTATAGCCTGTAGGCCTTGTTTGAGCGACGATCTGTATAGCCTGTAGGCCTTGTTTGAGCGACGATCTGTATAGCCTGTAGACCTTGTTTGAGCGACGATCTGTATAGCCTGTAGGCCTTGTTTGCTGTCTGCATGGCGTGGTCGCATACAGCACTTTGAATTCATGCCGACTTTTTGCAAGTAAATGGGCTACAACAGCACACACACTCACAACCACACACACTCACAACCACACACTTGAGTGTTGATCATTGATCATGCAGATATCAGAGCAGAGAAGACAGATTCAGATGTACGTATTCTTTAACAGCTCCATCACGCTGCTCATAGAAATCATTCATTACAATTGACCAGTTTCTAAACATCATTTATCCCCTGAAACGAGAATGAGTTTGGGTGGGGCAAATCTCGGTGAACCCGGCTCCCGCTATTAAACCGTATCTCTAACCTCCAGATTAATCGGGATGTGGAAATGGCGACTCCTCCTCTGAAGCTAAGGGTGAAGTACCCGTACCTCTCACCCAGAGAGAACATCCTGCTTTACCTGACTCGTGTCACCTCCTCACAGGTAAGGCCTCTCTCTCTCTCCCTGTGGTACATGTGCTGTAGCATAGAGGGAGACTCTGCACAGGGTTCTCTGCTGGTCAACAGATAATCACACTGTGAAGTCAACCAGACGGCAGAATTTTTGTGGTGTGGATCAACTCGATCCAATGTGATGGATTGACTGATGGTTGATTTGTCGGTGGATCTTGTCTGTCTCCCACAGGATGTGAGATGCCATGCCGGCCATCTGATTAACCCTTTAAAGATCAACCACAACAATGTCCACACTCTCAACCTTAAAAAAGAGACCCTCAGTGACTTCCTGGTGGTGAGTCAACAATGTGTGTGTGTGTGTGTGTGTGTGTGTGCGTCTGCGCTTGTGCGTGTGTCTCACAGTGTGTATCCTCTTCTTTGCAGGGCTGTAAGGACCACCCATGTGAGTCATTTGACTGCTCCATCCCTCACGTCAACAACAGCCAGGTCAATGTTACCTTCAGGGTGTGGAAGCCCACCTTTATCAAAGTGAGTATAATGGAGTGATCGATTGATTGATTGAATGAAAGATTGAATGATTGTGTTTTTTGACTGATTCTGATTCACTCATCTGATTCAATTCTTTGCTGAGCAGGCAGAGTTCACCAGCCTTCATATGATAGTTCATGCCACCCTGGAGAACCAGAACACGGATCTCTTCATGTTGAGCACCGCGAATAACGCCAGAGATGTGAGAGCAATGACCTATACATTGTCATGCGATTTGAGGCGTTTGCTTGTCCTTTTTGTTGGTTTTCTGGGCCGTGTAACACTCTCGTTTCTATCTCAGGTGAAGATCCAGGTGTCTAAAGAGGCTTTGGGAGGTATACCGCTGTGGATCATTATAGTCAGTATCCTAATAGGACTTCTCATTCTGGCACTGGTCATCATCGCCCTATGGAAGGTATGTGGGTGTTCACGACCTTCTGTCTGCTTGTGTCAATCGGGAAGAGATAACATAGCACAGGCGTGCATTATAGAGAGGTTCAACATGTGTGACCATGTGTGCAATACACTTTCAAATCCATTCTAATCCATTTCCATTCTAATCCATTTCCATTCTAATCCATTTCCATTCTAATCCATTTCCATTCTAATCCATTTCCATTCTAATCCATTTCCATTCTAATCCATTTCCATTCTAATCCATTTCCATTCTAATCCATTTCCATTCTAATCCATTTCCATTCTAATCCATTTCCATTCTAATCCATTTCCATTCTAATCCATTTCCATTCTAATCCATTTCCATTCTAATCCATTTCCATTCTAATCCATTTCCATTCTAATCCATTTCCATTCTAATCCATTTCCATTCTAATCCATTTCCATTCTAATCCAAATCAAACTTCAGACTTGGATTGAATTGGGTTGTGATTCCATGTTTTCTCCTTTGCTCTGTTTACCAGGCTGGATTTTTCAAAAGAAAATCCATGGAGGATATGGAGAAGGAGGACATGAAGAATTAACCCTTCCCACCACCCTGTAGGTCTGTCTGTGCCCCACTGTCTTTAGGTCTGTTATCAGGTCAGTGAGAGGAGATACCGTGGGAAATACCAACCCATTCACCTGAATGCCATCAGGTCAGAGGAAAAGCCAGAGTTTATCTATGGTTCTGCACCAACCTATTCACCTGAAAGTGATATGGCCCATCTATATGAACAACATGGTCTACCAGACATAATAACAACTTGGTCCGGGTTCAGTGGAAAGAGAAGCCTTGGGAAACATTGAACTTGTACACTGTGGTCTTCCGTCTATCCAACTTGGGTACCAAGACCTGGACCTTAAGGACCTAAGCTAGAAGAGACATCAGAAGACCTAGATGTCTGGCATCCTGACTCAGAACTGATCATATGATGCCACAACCTTATCAGCTTTATTACAACAGAACAAAACATTCTCAGGTTTACTTAGAACATCCCAATGCCACTAAAAACACCCCAGACTATGGCATTAAACCAAAGTTGCCCAAGTCCACGTGACCTCTGGTGGGTTTGCACAGACAATCTGCAGTGGGTTCGAATCCTGTGTCCTAGTTGTTTGATACATTTGCAAAATGTTCTAGTCTTACAAGCTCAGTCTTTAAGTTCGATTGTTGTTGTATGTTTTACCAAAATGTTCCTCCGAGTAGTAAAGAGGTGTATCCCACCAAAAGAATATATTCTTTATAAAAGAAGAGGAGGAATAGATGCTATTGACATAAATACTTTCATTTATCTTGTCACGACATGGGGGTAGAGAATTTACAGATTGCACCTTTACAGTATTAGGAAACCTTTTGATTCTGCTGTTAATGTAAGTGAATGTAAAGCTTCTACATAAAGTTGTTTGCAACAATTCCTAGAATTGAAGCTAAAACGGACATAAATCCAGCATGCATCAAGAAGGCCCTACACTCTTAGAAAAAAAGGGTTCCAAAAGAGTTCTTTGCAGAGGGAGAGGGTTTTTACCAAGAACCATTTTTGATCAGAAGAACCCTTTTCGGAAGTCAAGGGTTATTTGTAAGGCAAAGGGTTCTACCTAGAAACTTTAACATGCTAAGAACCAGAAGAAAGGCAAGAAGGGTTGTACATAGAGCCATATATAGTATTTCCCAGCATGCAGCATATATTGTTTTACTGTAGTATCTCTGTTTTTGCATGTACATTGATTGGCTAATACATTTTATGCTACACAAAGATACATAACATACTGTTTTCTAAACTGATCCAATCTGTTGGATTCGTTACTTAGATGGTTGTTCCAGTTTAGATGACTGAGGAAGTCTCAGTAATCAGACTTCCCCTCCCTGGCAGTCATTCTGAATGCAGGTTGGGGCTGATTTAATAATTCCACTTGTTGGCTATCCTAACTCTGGCTGGATTCCAATAGGAATTACACATCACTTTGCAAGCCAGCATAATGTGACTTGCAGGCCTGATGTGGCATGTAAACCAGGAGATTCCTAACACCACTGTGTTCTGGTATAACTAGGCCCTTAAAGAAAGGCCTTATGATATATGTAATATATTGTCATAAATAATTAAAGGTGAAGGCTAATAAGGCTGGTGGAACCATTCATAAAGTGTATTAGGAAGAACCCTACAAAGATAAAAGGAAGAACCTTTAGATGATGATGATAAAACGGTTCTTGGTAGAACCATATACAGGAGGTTCTTTGCAAAGGATTCTACCCAGCACCGAAAGGGGTTCCCCTATGGGGACAAACTGAAGAACCTGTATGGTTCTACTTAGCACCTTTTTTCTAAGAGTGTATGTGTCAGTAATAGAGAGAAAATAACTCATTTGCTCCAATGTTTCTCAGGTGCTACGTACTGTATGATAGTATGGTGATAGTATAATGAGTATGTTCGGCCTTAATAATATGGAGTATATGGAGCTTTGACATCATCTGAATTAGATAAAACAAACAAACGTAGTATTTTAAAATAAAAATATTGGTCTTAGATTTTGATCGAAAATCGAAATGTCCAACAAAATGTGCATTGGAACTAGATTCATTTAGCCTCCATCCGCTAAGATTTTAGTTTTTTGCCTCCCCTTTCTTTTCTGTCTTGTCTTATTTTGGGAGATTGATTCGTGAGGTAGCCTACAGTTACCCAGAAAGCCTCTCAGTGGAGTGTAACCTGATTCCTGATGTCTTCATTTGACAGTAGGGCCGAACAAAAATACTTTTGTCATGAAGACTGTCAAAATCGGGGAAACTTGGGCGATTGACAGTCACATACTGGGGGTGATTTGACAGCCTATGACGGACCGGTAGAGGTTTGAAATCACCCTCACCATGTGACACTCGTGAATGTGAGTTGCATCCCCCACTCCTTTTGATATTTATGCACCTTGGCTTATTCTCCTCCTGAATCTATCTGCATTTTGTTCCCATATTTTGCATACGTTGCATTGTATATAAGAGACACTCATCACTTTTGAAAGCACAAGTAATAAAGATCAAATGTCTGTCCAATGTGTAAGATCATGTTAACACAGCGATCCTCCATCCTGTCCCCTTCTGGAGAACGTATTTGTCACAGCTCGGCGGTGATGGAGTCAGCCGATGAAGATTTGATTACGGATGAGTTGAATCAGTAACCGTACTCTGAAACCCAGAACCAAATTTGTGTGTGCCGACCAGCTTCTCGATTTGACATTTAATAACATTCATGTTAACAGTCTGTCTCAAGGGGTTGTTGTATCAGGTGTGATGGCACTAAGGTTGCATAACAACCTGCATTACTTTGACTCTCCAGGAGCAGGTTTGAGGATCACTGATCTATCGTCTCAGTCCACTTTGACCGAGGGAGGGAGGGAGGGAGGGTGGGATGGAGGGAGGGGGCTGAGCTTGCATCTGACTGATATGGTCCAGTCATACACACTGCTGTGAAATGTCCACTTAATGCACTGGTTTGTCATACTGTATGTACTCTCATTAGCACAGATTTGAAAGCATTTAGAAAGCATTGCACATGTTGTCAAGGATCTTATGCAGAAAAATAATAAAACCTTGTTTTGTAATGTTGGACATCAATGGCGTAAGTCATGCCATAAAGCTAACATTGTATAATTGTAGGCTATAGCGGGTGAGTTAGTTGTGTTTGTGCGTAAGTGCCACGTTTCGTGTGTATGTTTGCGTGAGTTTTTGCTGTGTGCTAAGAAGTCAACGTTTTCTCTCTGAAGGGCAGGCAGCAAGCAGACAGGTTGCTCATGCGTTTGGGATTAGTGTACACGTCAGTTAATCCTTTTAGCTGGATCTTGTTCACAGTCTGTGGGCAGTCTGGGCAATGCAGGCATACTGACCCCATTACACACACAGGATGGGCTTCATGGTTTCAGATTGAAAGGAAAGGGGCAAGGCAGCTTCCATTATGATTATGCTTGTGTGTTCTAGGTGTTTGTGTCTTATAAAGAACATAACTAAAGACAGACAGACAGACAGACACCCACAGTTTGTGTTTTCATCCTCCAGGAATTCATGACCATATTATTGTGAAACCTGCCACTTCACTGTAAATGCGGAGAGCTGTAGTTCTGTTTAATTGATCTCAGTCTCGGGTCAGGTATATAACACCACATGGGTATTATTTGGGGATCTGTGGTGTGAGACAGAGAGAGAGAGAGAACCCTGACCACCGCTCTGCCTCGGAGTTCCGTAATACTGTTGACTATGTCTCTCAACCTCTTTTGACGTGAAGTGGGAAGACCAACAGTGTGTTCAACGAATAATATCTTAAACACATTGTAAACAACACCCGTATTATCTCAGAAGGGTAGCTCCGAGGGTACTGTATCAGTACCTGTCCTAGGATCAAACCCATGGGTCAGAATATTACTGTAGTGCAGCTGGTATTGTCTCTTGGTATGTCAGTTGCTGTACAGGATTGTAACGAACACACCCTGATACTCAGGTCCAAACAAGTTTGGAGAAATATGTTCACATTTACTACCTGACCGAATAGTAGGATACTTTTTGAGAGCTTGAGGAAATGGTGTATAGTCTTTCAGGGAGGTAACTATGAATGGACGGGGGTCAGGGGCAGGGTGGGCTTGAGTAACAAATAGTCCTCTGTCACACCTCTGTACCGTATTATCTGGAAGCATATAGCCCACAGACACAAAGCAGATCCCCTAAATCAGACTACCGCATCATGACGATGACTCATTGGCGAATGTCCATGTCTGTGTTGAAAGACAAAAAGAGGGTGTGTCACTAAGCGCTTGAATTGTAGCAGCTACTGCATTACTAAGTTTGATTGTCACGTGCACAAGCACAGTGAAATGCCTTTCGTGCCAGCTCTTTCCCAACAATGCAGTAATCAATAGCAGTAGTATTATAAAGTAGTGCCCCCGACAGAAATATAATTAGAAGAACATCAGAAAGTAAGTAAGCTACATACTTCGGATATACCGGGTCAGTTCCAGGGTCAGTGTCAATACCATATTTACAAAGGGTAGATATGTATAGTGGTAAGGTGGCTATGCATCAGGACAAATGATCAACAGAGTAGCAACAGTGTACATGATTGTGTGTGTGTGGAGTCAGTATGAATGTGTGTGCATGTTATGTGTATGAGCAAATGAAGTGTGTGTGTGTGCGCGCGCGTGTGAGCAAATGAGTGTGCACCGCTTGCTGTCTGGAAGCAGAGAGAACAGTCTATTGCTTGGGTGGCTGGAGTTTTTAACAATTCTCCGGGCTATTCTAACACACCGCCTGATATAGAGGTCATGGATGGGATGGTGCTCGGCCCCAGTGATATACTGCTCTGGACCACACGACTGGGCAATAATTAAGATTAGACAAAACTAGAGCCTGCAGGACTTGCTTTTTTGGAGACAGCCCTCTCCCCATCTTTACAACTATTGAATCTACACGTTTCGGCCATGACAATTTACAACACCAAGTAATTTAGTCTCGCAAACTTAGGGAATGGATGGGGGCGTGCTTGCCCCCCCCCCCCCCCCCCCCGTTTCCTGTAGGCCACGATCAACTCCTTGGTCTTACTGACATTGAGGGATAGGCTGTTGTTCTACGTCAGCCTACGTACAGTATACAGCAGATAGTTATCTTGAACGGATGATCTTATAAGGAATCTAAAGAAGATAAAGCACTTCCTGGTCCCAGAGAACTTCACACACTGTCATCACACATACCTCACCACATCCCACAGTGTGACTGTTGTAGGTGCAGTGTTATATTATGAAGTCAGCATGTGAGATGTGTCTTTGCTAGTAAACTTCATGTTGAGTAACTAAGAAAATAAAGACACAACCACAGTCTACAAAATTAGAAAGGGATTTGTGAAAGAAAATCCAATGTTGCTCCAGTTTACAAAATGTTTTTAAAAAATGCCTAGGGCCGGCCCTAATTCATAGGTGCCTTTTCACTCAGACAAGTTATATTCAAATGGGCTTAACATGTGATATTAAAAGGGGCTTGTTCATGTTGGTGTCATTCTCTCCAAATAAAAGCGTAGTCCTGTATTTGTATGCTACTCCTTGAAATGTCAGTACCCTCGTTGTCTCTTCCGTCCCGAGCAGGCTGTTACTAGTTACCACAGCCACAAAGTCATAGCTATGGTTGAACCTCGCCTATTTCCAAAACGTTGCTTCTAAAAAATCTGATGTTAAACCTAACCTTAACCATACTGCTAACCTTGTGCCTAACCACAACCTTATATTAAGACCAAAAAGCTTTTTTCCCCCCATACATTTTTATGATATCCATTTTTACTTTGTGGCTTCGATAACTAGTGTCAACCGACCCGAGCGCCCCGTTCTGAACTTCAACAACGGTGAGAGGTCTGCTGAAGTTAAAACTGCACGGGGAACGAAGAGGCGCCCGCTTTCATCACCTAGTTTTTTCTCATTCTTGGAACGATGGAGTTGAATCCAAAGAGGACTGTTTTGACGTTGCTTTTGATCCAATGTAAGTACTTTTGCACTTCTATGGATTTAGATTAAGATTAGAAAACGTTATTTTGCTAAACGTGTCAAGTGCCAGAGATATTCCAGTGCAATACAGGCTACTGATGCAATTGTATCAACGCTATGATTACGCTAGTTGGCTCTCTATGAAAAGTATACAAATGTTTCTAAAGGCTCCCCTGAGATACCTGGGCACAAGATAACGTTGCTTCAATCTCTCAGTGACATTCCTTTGAAAACATGTCAGTGCAGATGAGGCTGGAGGGGTACCAAAATATTTAAGATATTATGAATATCGGGAATAGAAGACTGCATTTGGAGTGCGGTGTATTGTGATTTTAGGACTAGTTATCCCTTAGAAATAGAGTGTTTTCTGCAGTTGAACGTCAAGAGTGTTGGGAAAGCAGCACTATTGCAGGTTAGATCAGGCTCTATTGCATTTCCATTTGTTCTTAGGTGAGAGCTGGGTTGGCAACCCGGTGAGATATTCTGTTGCCTGAAGCTATGAAAATGATTGTCAGCCAGGCATGCTCATACACTACATCACCAAGAGTATGTGGACATCTGCTCGTAGAACATGTCGTTCCAAAATCATGTGTTAATATGGAGTTGGTCCCCCCTTTTGCCGCTATAACAGCCTCCACTCTTCTGGGAAGGCTTTCCACTAGATGTTGGAACAATGCTGCGGAGACTTGCTTCCATTCAGCCACAAGAACATTAGTGAGGTCGGGCACTGATGTTGGAGCTTAGGCCTGGTGCGCAGTTGGTGTTCCAATTCATCCCAAAGGTGTTCGATGGGGTTGAGGTCAGGGCTCTGTGCAGACCAGTCAAGTTCTTACACACAGATCTCGACAAACCATTTTCTGTATGGACCTCGCTTTGTGCCCGAGGCCACTGTCATGCTGAAACAGGAAAGGGCCTTCCCCAAGCTGTTGCTATGGAACTAAGGGACCTAAGAGACCTAGCCTGAACCATGAAAACCAGCCCCAGACCATTATTCATCCTCCACCAATTTTTACAGTTGGTACTACGCATTGGGGCAGGTAGCGTTCTCCTGGCATCCACCAAACCCAGATTCTTCCGTTGGACTGCCAGATTATGAAGCGGGATTCATCACGCCAGAGAGTCCAATGGCGGTGAGCTTTACACCACTCCAGCCGACACTTGGCATTGTGCATGGTGATTTTAGGATTTTATATACCTGTCAACAAGGGGTGTGGCTCAAATAGCTGAATCCACTCATTTGAAGGGGCGTCCACATACTTTTGTATGTACAGTGTATCCTCATGATGAGGTTTACAATGAGCTGTGCGAAGGAGGAGGACACACCTACTTCTCTGGCAGAGGTTTGTAGAGGTGTGTAAGGTGAGCGTGCTGCGACAACATTCTGAAAGCCACCGACTTCATTCTTTCGACTCTTGCCCGAAGAGTTTCAAAGCGTAGTTAAAATGACACAGTTAGGCAACTGTATATTAATGTATGGCATGGTTCCTCCCTGTTTTCCCTGAGAGAGATGCCGACTGCAGTTCTCACCCGCCTAAACAAGCCAGGTTCGCTATCATGCCATCCAGCTGTTTGAAATGTTAGAGATGGTGAAAAGGACAGCATAGATTGGTTCAGGGACTACAGATTTGACTGACTACCTGACATGACCAGCACGATCTCTAGTTTTATCTGGTCTTGATTAGAGTATCTCTTTTAGAGGTCGACCGATTATGATTTCTCAACGCCGACACCCATACCGATTATTGGAGGGCCAAACAAAGCCAATACCGATTCATCGGCCGATTTTTATATATCTTTGTAATAATGACAGTTACAACAATACTGAATGAACAATGAACCCTTTTATTTTAACTTAATATAATACATAAAATCTATTTAGTCTCATAAATAATGAAACATGTTCAATTTGGTTTAAATAATGCAAAAACTAAGTGTTGGAGAAGAAAGAAAGTAAAAGTGCAATATGTGCCATGTAAAAAAGCTAAATATTGCTGTTACATTGCACAACCTTCAATGTTATGTCGTAATTATGTAAAATTCTGGCAAATTAATTACGGTCTTTGTTAGGAAGAAACACAGTTCGCAACGAGCCAGGAGGCCCAAACTGTTGCATATACCTTGACTCTGCTTGCACTGAATGCAAGAGAAGTGACACAATTTCCCTAGTTAATATTGCCTGCTAACATGCATTTATTTTGACTAAATATGCAGGTTTAAAAGAATATACTTCTGTATTGATTTTAAGAAAGGCATTGATGTTTATGGTTAGGTACATTTGTGCAACGAATGTGCTTTTTTTGTGAATGCGCTTTTTGTTAAATCATCATCCGTTTGGCGAAGTAGGCTGTGATTCGATGATAAATTAACAGGCACCGCATTGATTATATGCAACGGGACATCTAGTTAACCTAGTAATATCATCAACCATGTGTAGTTAACTAGTGATTATGTGAAGATAATATCATCAACCATATGTAGTTAACTAGTGATTATGTGAAGATTGATTGTTTTTTATAAGATAAGTTCAATGCTAGCTAGCAATTTACCTTGGCTCCTTGCAGCCCCAAGGTCCTTTTGACGCTGCACTCGCGTAACAGGTGGTCAGCCTGCAGTTTCCTCATGGGTTACAATGTAATCGGACATAATTGGCGTCCAAAAATGCCGATTACCGATTGTTATGAAAACTTGAAACAGTGCCGATTAATCGGTCAACCTCTAATCTTGATTATTGTCCAGTCATATGGTCAAGTGCTCCAAAGAAAATCCAAGTCAAGCTGCAGCTGGCCCAGAACTGAGTGGCACGTCTTGATCTTCAATGTAATCAAAGGGCTAAAATCAATACTATGCATGCCAGTCTCTCTTGGCTACGAGTTGAGGAGAGACTGACTGCGTCACCTCTTGCTTTTATAAGAAACATGAATGTGTTCAAATTCCAAATGGTTTGCATAGTCAACTTACACACAGCACTGACAGACACACTTATCCCACCAGACATGCCACCAGGGGTCTTTTCACAGTTCCCCAGGTCCAGAACAATCTCAAGGAAACGTACAGTATTATACAGAGACATGAGTGCATAGGACTCCCTTCCATCTCATATAGCGCAAGTGAACAGCAAACTTGGTTTTCAAAAAACAGATAAAGCAACACTTCACGGCACAACGCCTCTCCCTCATGTGACCTACTTGTTGTGTGTATGTACTGACATGTATGTGTAACTAATAGATGCACACACATACTGCATGATCATATTTTTCAATGTATACAAATTGTAAAGTATTTTGTATATAATGTCTTTCTCGTTATATGTCGAACCCCAGTAAGACTAGCTGTTGCCATTGGCGTCGGTTAATGGGGATCCTAATAAATTGAATCAAATCAAATAAACTCCCAATAGACATGGATTCACCAGAGCCCTCTGCTACCCAGCCACTGTCCAATGAGGTGCTCAGTCAGTCACAGAGCAGGGATCTAAAGTGGGTTATCCAGCTTGCTGCACACAATGCACCCAGCCGGCTGGAACCACATTGGGACTGAATCAGCAAGGTTTACCCAGGGCCAGTGGGGACTCTCTCTGTATCTCTATCTCTCTCTGTATCTCTCTCTCTCTCTCTCTCTCTCTCTCTCTCTCTCTCTCTATCTCTCTCTGTATCTCTCTCTCTCTCTCTCTCTTTGTATCTCTCTCTCTTTCTCTCTCTCTCTTTGTATCTCTCTCTCTCTGTCTCTCTCTGTCTCTCTGTCTCTCTGTCTCTCTGTCTCTCTCTCTCTCTCTGTATCACTCTTTGTATCTCTCTCTCTGTCTCTCTCTGTCTCTCTCTCTCTCTGTATCTCTATCTCTCTCTGTATCTCTCTCTGTATCTCTATCTCTCTCTGTATCTCTCTTTGTATCTCTCTCTCTCTCTCTGTCTGTCTCTCTCTCTCTGTCTCTCTCTCCCTCTCTGTATCTCTCTCTCTCTGTATCTCTCTTTGTATCTCTCTCTCTCTCTCTCTCTCTCTCTCTGTCTCTCTCTCTCTCTCTCTCTCTCTCTCTCTCTCTCTCTCTGTGTCTCTGTCTCTGTCTGTCTCTGTCTCTCTCTCTCTCTCTCTCTGTATCTCTCTCTCTCTCTGTATCTCTCTCTGTATCTCTCTTTGTATCTCTCTCTCTCTCTCTCTGTCTGTCTCTCTCTCTCTGTCTGTCTCTCTCTCTCTCTCTCTCTGTCTCTCTCTCTCTCTCTGTCTGTCTCTCTCTCTCTCTCTGTCTGTCTCTCTCTCTCTCTGTATCTCTCTCTCGCTCTCTCTCTCTCTCTGTATCTCTCTCTCGCTCTCTCTCTCAATTCAATTCAATTCAATTCAAGGGCTTTATTGGCATGGGAAACGTGTTAACATTGCCAAAGCAAGTGAGGTAGACAACATACAAAGTGAATATATAAAGTGAAAAACAACAAAAATTAACAGTAAACATTACACATACAGAAGTTTCAAAACAGTAAAGACATTACAAATGTCATATTATATATATATACAGTGTTTTAACAATGTACAAATGGTTAAAGGACACAAGATAAAATAAATAAGCATAAATATGGGTTGTATTTACAATGGTGTTTGTTCTTCACTGGTTGCCCTTTTCTCGTGGCAACAGGTCACAAATCTTGCTGCTGTGATGGCACACTGTGGAATTTCACCCAGTAGATATGGGAGTTTTTCCTTCCTGTTTGGCCCTGTCCGGGGGTGTCCTCGGATGGGGCCACAGTGTCTCCTGACCCCTCCTGTCTCAGCCTCCAGTATTTATGCTGCAGTAGTTTATGTGTCGGGGGGCTGGGGTCAGTTTGTTATATCTGGAGTACTTCTCCTGTCCTATTCGGTGTCCTGTGTGAATCTAAGTGTGCGTTCTCTAATTCTCTCCTTCTCTCTTTCTTTCTCTCTCTCGGAGGACCTGAGCCCTAGGACCATGCCCCAGGACTACCTGACATGATGACTCCTTGCTGTCCCCAGTCCACCTGGCCATGCTGCTGTTCCAGTTTCAACTGACCTGAGCCCTAGGACCATGCCCCAGGACTACCTGACATGATGACTCCTTGCTGTCCCCAGTCTACCTGGCCATGCTGCTGCTCCAGTTTCAACTTCCACCTGACTGTGCTGCTGCTCTAGTTTCAACTGTTCTGCCTTATTATTATTCGACCATGCTGGTCATTTATGAACATTGAACATCTTGACCATGTTCTGTTATAATCTCCACCCGGCACAGCCAGAAGAGGACTGGCCACCCCACATAGCCTGGTTCCTCTCTAGGTTTCTTCCTAGGTATTGGCCTTTCTAGGGAGTTTTTCCTAGCCACTGTGCTTCTCCACCTGCATTGCTTGCTGTTTGGGGTTTTAGGCTGGGTTTCTGTACAGCACTTTGAGATATCAGCTGATGTACGAAGGGCTATATAAATAAATTTGATTTGATTTGATTTGATTTTCAAACTTGGATTTGTTTTCGAATTCTTTGTGGATCTGTGTAATCTGAGGGAAATATGTCTCTCTAATATGGTCATACATTGGGCAGGAGGTTAGGAAGTGCAGCTCAGTTTCCACCTCATTTTGTGGGCAGTGAGCACATATCCTGTCTTCTCTTGAGAGCCATGTCTGCCTACGGCGGCCTTTCTCAATAGCAAGGCTATGCTCACTGAGTCTGTACATAGTCAAAGCTTTCCTTAATTTTGGGTCAGTCACAGTGGTCAGGTATTCTGCCGCTGTGTACTCTCTGTGTAGGGCCAAATAGCATTCTAGTTTGCTCAGTTTTTTTGTTAATTCTTTCCAATGTGTTAAGTAGTTATCTTTTTGTTTCTCATGATTTGGTTGGGTCTAATTGTGCTGCTGTCCTGGGGCTCTGTAGTGTGTGTTTGTGTTTGTGAACAGAGCCCCAGGACCAGCTTGCTTAGGGGACTCTTCTCCAGGTTAATCTCTCTGTAGGTGATGGCTTTGTTATGGAAGGTTTGTGAATCGCTTCCTTTTAGGTGGTTGTAGAATTTAACAGCTCTTTTCTGGATTTTTTTTCTCTCTCTCTCCATGTTGGTCGGTCGGTCTGTGTATACATGTACAGTACCAGTCAAAAGTTTGGACACACCTACTCATTCCAGAGTTTCTCTTTACTTCTACAATGTTCTACATTGTAGAATAACAGCGAAGACATCGGCACAATGAAATAACACAGACGGAAATCGTGTAGTAGCCAAGAAACATCCATCAGACCACAACTCACGCGTGTGACTAATAAGGTGATCGTCACCTGCTCACATCCGGTTCTAAGATGTCTGCCCCGCCACTTGTCTAGCAGGTGGATTCATCTCAAGGTTGCATCCAAAATGGCATCCTAGTTCCTATGTAGTGCACTACTTTTGACCAGGGCCCATAGGGAATAGCCTGGTCTAAAGTAGTGCACTACACAGGGAATATGGTGTCACTTGGAGCCTTTGGCCCTCTCACAGCCCTGTTTTAGTGTTTGGATGTGATGTGACTCATTGAAGGCATGCTGAATCACGATAGCACTTAAGTGACTATACTATCATATCTTAGCTGTCTAGTAGTATGGAGGAAAATGCTGCAATTACGGAACCGGGATCCCTATTTCTCTATTTGTTTGGAAGGGTAAAGTTCACCTGGCCTGTGTTAGGTTAGGCCCTGTACTGTATGGTATGTGAACTTAACCTGAGTGTGGTGTTTAAGTGTTGGTCATTTGGCAGACGCTCTTACCCAGAGCGACTTGTAGCTTTGTAAGACAACGGTCATAGTGAGTAAAACCTTTCCTCAATAAAGCAGCTATCAGCCAAGTCAGTGCTGGTAAGACAAGACAAGTGTAGTGCGAGAGGGAACGGGTGTTAGCTCAACAAAAAAAAAGTGTTTCTATTCTTACTCAGCGTCTCTCTGTTCAGCGTCGGCTCTGTTATAGACCTTATGGATGGTGCCGTGACGTGACTTGTCGTTCTGTCGTCCCGAAAGGCCTCGCCAGTGGATTGATATCACTCACCCTCATCTCAATAGGCCCCCTCGGGTTCTGTGTGTCCTCTGTAAGCAGCCACTGCACTGACACGTCTGCACCTTAGACCAGCAATCTGTGCACGCTGTCATGCTTCGACTAGTCCAGACTGGACACGCAGCCAGATCCAGATCTCTAGTCGAATCCATCTTCAAGTGCCGTTGGGAAATGCCTTTCACAATAGAGCAACGAGAGCACTTCGGTCTGCTGTATGTGTGAATTGTGATAAATGCTAGCAAGGTCGTCTAAAAACAAGAGTTGAGTGTTATTACCACTGTCGTTATATTTTGAGCTTCAGTTCACATGGTGGAAAAAGACTTTCTTTCCGTTTCACTATGGATGCCTGTGGACCCATTCGAGGACACCCCCGGACAGGGCACTATGGATGCCTGTGGACCCATTCGAGGACACCCCCGGACAGGGCACTATGGATGCCTGTGGACCCATTCGAGGACACCCCCGGACAGGGCACTATGGATGCCTGTGGACCCATTCGAGGACACCCCCGGACAGGGCACTATGGATGCCTGTGGACCCATTCGAGGACACCCCCGGACAGGGCACTATGGATGCCTGTGGACCCATTCGAGGACACCCCCGGACAGGGCACTATGGATGCCTGTGGACCCATTCGAGGACACCCCCGGACAGGGCACTATGGATGCCTAAGGTGTTATGCCTTGAAGGATGTGTTTGAATGTCTCTGACATCTTTACCATCGCAAAACCTGACACTGTATAGCACTGCATTGCCGTTGGTATTAGGAATTTGTTGTTATTCCTGGTACAGCCATAGTATCCTGGGAACAAGGATAACACACACACGCGCACTTACATGCGCACACACACACACACACACACATAAAAGCTAAGCACCTCATAGCACATATCACAGATGAAGAAGGTGTGGTGTTTTTTTGTTTTTGTTTTTGACATTCAATTCATCTCCCCCGTCTTACACAACCCTGAACCTCGCTGCTGCAGCATATTTGTGGTGGAGGAGAGTGTTATTTATGATAGCAGTGTGATCTCTCTCTCTCTCGCTCTCCCTCTCTCCCTCTGCAGGTTGGAGCATCCCCCTGTCCCTATCCTTTAATGTGGGGACGGCAGGAGCCAAGGTATTCTCTGGACCTGCCCTCGAGGAGTTTGGATACACCGTGAAACAGTTCAGAAATCACCAGGGAAAATGGTGAGACGAGACTATGGAGTCATGCATAGGCCGCCCTACACAAGCAGTACAGAGTGGTAGAAAGTGCTAGACAGTGTTACGTTCTGACATGGTAAGAACAGCATCTCAGCACGTCCACAGATGCACACTTGCACTACGCTGTGCTGATGTACAGTTACGACAGTAGCACTGTGTCCAAATCACTCTCGCACGCCGTACAGGGGCCAGGGGAGCTAAAAACAAGCCCGAGCTTCGTTTGGGTCTGAGAGATCCAGAACTGTTGTGTAGCTGCTGGATTTGGAACCTCTGCGGTGGGTGTTTTCTCAAGCTAATGCTGTTCCTGTTCTTACAGTAGGTCACAACCCTCAGCAGGGTTGGCAATGGAGCAGGATCCAGGCACTTCAACACTATACTACACACACACACACACACACACACACACACACACACACACACACACACACACACACACACACACACACACACACACACACACTCACATTATAGAGTTATACTGCTGATCACCACAGAGCAGACGTCACAGACAGGGTTCTTGGGTTCACGTCTCGCTCACACACACACACACACTTCCTGTAGTCCGTAGTGCCGTCTGTCTGCATCCGGGAGATCTCAGAGGAGACATTTTCCTTTTGAATACATCTCTCCAGGGACATAGCTGCCTTCCTTTCGTTTCCCGTCATAAACAAACATGGAGACTGAGCCTGGGTTAACCTATGGCGCATTAACTATGTGTGGATGGAAACATTGTTAACAATGGAAAGGGCTCTGAGAAACATTTAACTTGAGGTTTGAGGGAGGGAAATGATTGAGAAACACATAACTAGATGTCCACCACTTAGGCTGATGATGGGTTGTATAATTGCGTCAAGGACTTAAGTGGACTTCAATTGAATGTGGTTTTGACTAACCTCGTCCCCGGACTTACTCAACAGGAAGAGAACTGGCTGGTGGACGAGACTAGGTTTTGACAAAATGAGTTTTACGGTTTCGTCATTTGTAATCTTGATAAATACCCCATTTGAAATGAGAGGCATAAAGACCTCGTAACCCCAGAGAAAAGAGGTGCCTTGTTGCGTTGGAAGCCAGAGTGTATGACATCACAGAGAGTGTATGACATCACAGAAATGGCCAGGTGACAGTTCTCTCCCTTTGTCTAATTGGCTGCCTCCTGTCTCAGAATGTGGGCTTTGGCTCTAACACAAAGTCAGTGGGGGCGTAGGGGAGTTTTGGGATATTCAGAGAAACCACACCGAAACACGAATGCCAACCGTTGGCAAACGTGTACCAAGTTCATAATGTTTCTTTAGTTGTCATCCCGTCACCATGGGAAAAGGCGTCAAACTCACAAATTAAAAGAGACTAATGGTTGTTGACTTTCAGAAATCAGGCAATGGGTAAAAAAATAAAAAAATAAAAAACTCTAAACCAAATACAAAGCTTACCACTATTATGGCAAAATGAGGATGTTTAAAACCACTGGGTCAGTGCTTGCCCCGACACGCAGTGAGGGCTTTGGCTCTAACACAAAGTCAGTAGGAGAAACCACAACGAAACACGAGTGCCAACCGTTGGCAACCGTGTACCAAGTTCATATATGGAACTGAAATGTTTCTTCAGCTGTAAACAGTGGAATACATGTTAATATCTGTAGAAACTAGCATGGTCGAGGAAGTGCTGTTATCTGACAAGCCTATTCTCCTGCATACTACTGATACCAGAGGTCATGCTTTGGGCTTCTATTCTGTCTTTATTCGGTTTAATATCACACCAACACACTGTGTCCTGGCCAAAAAAAGATATACAGTCATGACTGAAAATATAGGCACCCTTGATAAATATGAGACAAAAAAAAGACTGTATAAAATAAACAATACAAATACTGAGTGATATTGTACACTCAAAACAATGGAGAGACAAAAATAGAGAGCGCGCGTGTAAAATCAGTTATCCGTCACCATGGGAAAAGGCATAGAACTCCCAAATTAAAAGAGACAAATGGTTGTTGACAGACCATGTGTAAAAAATTTAAATACACCGCTTACCGCCATTATGGCCGAAATGAGGACATTTAAAACCACTGGGGACATTGTAAACTTCCCTGGTCGCGGACCCAAGTGTATCTTGCCCCGACGCGCAGTGAGAAAGATCATTTAGGAGGCAAAGAAAAGGCCAAGGTCCATCTCCAAATCTCCAATTAGAAGCCACCTTCAGGCCAATAGGCTATTTGGAAGGGTTGCCATTTAAAAAAAAAAAGCCTTTATTGAAAGCAACCAACAAATGTAAATGTTTGAAGTTTGCTAAACGGCATTGGCACTTGGATTTGTACCGGGTGCTATGGTCCGATGAGACGAAAACAGAGCTCTTTGCCCATGCACACCAGTGGTGGGTTGGGCCTCAAATGAAGGATGCATATGCAGAAAATAACCTCGTACCTACTGTAAAATATGGTGGTGGATCTTTGACGTTATGGGCCTATTTTGCTTCAACTGGTCCTGGGGTCCTTGTTAAGGTTGACGACATTATGAAATATACCGAGTACCAGGACATTCATCTGGTTGCCGCTGCCAGGAGGCTGAAACTTGGCTGCAAGTGGTTCTTCCAGCACACATCGAAATCTTCAAAGAAATGGTTAATTGACCACAAAATCAACATTTTGTAATGTCCATCTCAGTCTCCGGACTTGAACCTCATTAAAAACCTGTGGTTTGAATTGAAGAGGGCAGTTCATAAGAGCAGAGGATATCAAGGATCTGGAAAGATTCTGCATGGAGGAATCAAAGTGCAATTATCCTCACAAGGGGAGAGTGCACAAAGTATTGAAAACAGCGTTGCATTTTCAGATCATTTTTTTTTATTACTCGTTTAATCAAATATTTACATTTGAAATGTTTTTGGAGCATCAGTATTTAGCACGAGAACCCAGGATTATTTGTGTGTTATCTCCTGACTAAGACCTGTTATTATCACATGACAATGCCTGGGTTCGACGGCCTTATTGCTTTTATAAAATGGTTGCCAATATGTTTTTTTTTTTAAACGATGAATGACATTAAAAACATTATTAAAAATGTTATTTTAATGGGTAAATTCGTTTTATTTCACCCTTCCACCAGATAATATAGTCCCGGCCAAAAATCCAGTTGTTAGTTTTGAGGTTCTGAAGTTTGTAACCAAACAGGCTGGTTGTTAATTCTATTCTCTAATTCATGCAGTCAGCATGCCAATTACACGCTCCCTTAAAACTTAAAACATCTGTGGCATTGTCTTGTGTGACAAAACTGCACATTTTAGAGTGGCCTTTTATTGTCCCCAGCACAAGGTGCACATGTGTAAAAACAAAAATCATGCCGTTTAAGCAGCTTCTTCATATACCACACCTGTCAGGTGGTTGGATTATCTTGGCAGAGGAGAAATGCTCACTAACATGGAAGAAAACAAATCTATTGTTCTGCCCCTGAACAAGGCAGTTAACCCACTGTTCCTAGGCTATCATTGTAAATAAGAATTTGTTCTTAACTGACTTGCCTAATTAAAACAAATACAAGTAGTCTAGCAAGGTGGGGCTTTCCTCAGGGATGTGTAATGGAGTGGGCTTGGTGTGTGTGTGTGGTCATCAAGAAAGGATAATGAGTGTGACTTGTTTCTAGTGTGGTAGGCTGGTCTGACGTCACGCTGTGTAATATAGTGGCCGTGTGTGTCTGACTGATTGACTCACATGGCAGTAACACCATGGACCCTGAGCCACCAACAGCACTGGCATTGGTCATTATGGCTCTCTCCTTCTCATGCAACAGGCAGAGTCTGAAAACATCCTTTCACTGTACATGTCGCTGTCCTTTGCCCTTCAGGGTTAAGGTGTTTATTATACTTTCCCCCCTAAGGTGAACTGTTAATGATGACCTTGGTAGAGTATGTGTTTACCTTCCACATCTGTAGATAATGAAAAACTGTCATTGTCTTGTTGTGAATGTATGTACTGTATCCAAATATGAAGTACAAGGACAGTAATATCAGTGTACTCCCTAACAATGGTATGAGCTACCAATAATTGTGTGTAATTTAGACATACATGCCATTGTAATTATTATGTAATCAGTATGCAAATGTCTGTCTGTCTGTCTGCCTGCTTGTCTGTATGTATGCATGCGTGTGTGTTCCCCCAGGTTGCTGGTTGGTTCCCCCTGGAGTGGATACAACCAGGACAGGAAAGGAGACATCTACAAGTGTGAGATCAGAGGGTCCAGTTCAGGCTGCCAGAGACTCAACTTGCAGAGTAAGACATAGTTCATACTCTTCATATTGTATATACTTTATACTCAACCTGCAGAGTAAGACATAGTTCATATTATATATGCTTTATACTCAACCTGCAGAGTAAGACATAGTTCATATTGTATATACTTTATACACAACCTGCAAAGTAAGACATAGTTCATACTCTTCATATTGTATATACTATATACTCAACCTGCAGAGTAAGACATAGTTCATACTCTTCATATTGTATATACTTTAACCTGTTGCTACGAGCAATCCCGTATCCGGGAGCGTAATTATAGCCTCAAGCTCATTACCATAACGCAACGTTAACTATTCATGAAAATCGCAAATGAAATGAAATAAATATATTGGCTCACAAGCTTAGCCTTTTGTTAACAACACTGTCATCTCAGATTTTCAAAAAATGCTTTTCAACCATAGCTACACAAGCATTTCTGTAAGAGTATTGATAGCTAGCATAGCATAAAGCCTAGCATTCAGCAGGCAACATTTTCACAAAAACAAGAAAAGCATTCAAATAAAATCATTTACCTTTGAAGAACTTCGGATGTTTTTAATGAGACTCTCAGTTAGATAGCAAATGTTCAGTTTTTCCAAAAATATTATTTGTGTAGGAGAAATCGCTCCGTTTTGTTCATCAAGTTTGGCTGAGAAAAACCCCTGAAAATTCAGTCATTTACAACGCAAACTTTTTTCCAAATTAACTCCATAATATCGACAGAAACATGGCAAACGTTGTTAAGAATCAATCCTCAAGGTGTTTTTCACATATCTATTCGATGATAAGTCACTCGTGGCAGTTTGGTTTCTCCTCTGTTCAAAATGGAAAAATGCACGCACCTGGAGATTACGCAATAGTTTCAACGGAGGACACCGAGCGGACTCCTGGTAAATGTAGTCTCTTATGGTCAATTTTCCAATGATATGCCTACAAATACGTCACAATGCTGCAAACACCTTGGGGAAACGACAGAAAGTGTAGGCTCTCTCCTTGCGCATTCACAGCCATATAAGGAGACATTGGAACACAGCGCCTCAAAAATCTGGCTCACTTCCTGTATGAAATTTCATGTTGGTTTCGCCTGTAGCATAGTTCTGTGGCACTCACAGACAATATCTTTGCAGTTTTAGAAACGTCAGAGTGTTTTCTTTCCAAAGCTGTCAATTATATGCATAGTCGAGCATCTTTTCGTGACAAAATATCTTGTTTAAAACGGGAATGTTTTTCATCCAAAAATGAAATACTGCCCCCAGAGGTTCAAGAGGTTAAACTCAACCTGCAGAGTAAGACATAGTTCATACTCTTCATATTGTATATACTTTAAACTCAACCTGTAGAGTAAGACATAGTTCATATTGTATATACTTTATACTCAACCTGGAGAGTAAGACATACTTCGTACTCTTAATACATACATTATACTCAACCTAGAGAGTAAGACATACTTTATACTCAACCTGCAGAGTAAGACATACTTCATACTCTTCATATTGTATATACTTTATACTCAACCTGCAGAGTAAGACACACTTCGTACTCTTCCTACATACTTCATACTCAACCTACAGAGTAAGGCATACTTCATAAATACTTCATACTCAACCTACAGAGTAAGGCATACTTCATACATACTTCATACTCAACCTAAAGAGTAAGACATACTTCCTACATACTTCATACTCAACCTGCAGAGTAAGGCATACTTCATACATACTTCATACTCAACCTAAAGAGTAAGGCATACTTCATACATACATCATACTTCATACATACTTCATACTCAACCTACAGAGTAAGACATACTTCATACATACTTCATACTCAACCTGCAGAGTAAGACATACTTCATACATACTTCATACTCAACCTACAGAGTAAGACATACTTCATACATACTTCATACTCAACCTACAGAGTAAGACATACTTCATACATACTTCATACTCAACCTACAGAGTAAGACACACTTCGTACTCTTCCTACATACTTCATACATACTTCATACTCAACCTAAAGAGTAAGGCATACTTCATACATACTTCATACTCAACCTACAGAGGAAGACACACTTCGTACTCATCCTACATACTTCATACATACTTCATACTCAACCTACAGAGTAAGACATACTTCATACATACTTCATACTCAACCTGCAGAGTAAGACATACTTCATACATACTTCATACTCAACCTACAGAGTAAGACATACTTCATACATACTTCATACTCAACCTACAGAGTAAGACATACTTCATACATACTTCATACTCAACCTACAGAGTAAGACATACTTCATACTCAACCTACAGAGTAAGACATACTTCATACATACTTCATACTCAACCTACAGAGTAAGACATACTTCATACATACTTCATACTCAACCTACAGAGTAAGACATACTTCATACATACTTCATACTCAACCTAAAGAGTAAGACATACTTCATACATACTTCATACTCAACCTACAGAGTAAGGCATACTTCATACATACTTCATACTCAACCTACAGAGTAAGACATACTTCATACATACTTCATACTCAACCTAAAGAGTAAGACATACTTCATACTCAACCTAAAGAGTAAGACATACTTCATACTCAACCTAAAGAGTAAGACATACTTCATACATACTTCATACTCAACCTACAGAGTAAGACATACTTCATACATACTTCATACTCAACCTAAAGAGTAAGACATACTTCATACATACTTCATACTCAACCTACAGAGTAAGGCATACTTCATACATACTTCATACTCAACCTAAAGAGTAAGACATACTTCATACATACTTCATACTCAACCTGCAGAGTAAGGCATACTTCATACTCAACCTACAGAGTAAGACATACTTCATACATACTTCATACTCAACCTAAAGAGTAAGACATACTTCATACATACTTCATACTCAACCTACAGAGTAAGGCATACTTCATACATACTTCATACTCAACCTAAAGAGTAAGACATACTTCATACATACTTCATACTCAATCTGCAGAGTAAGACATACTTCATACTCAACCTACAGAGTAAGACATACTTCATACATACTTCATACTCAACCTAAAGAGTAAGACATACTTCATACATACTTCATACTCAACCTACAGAGTAAGGCATACTTCATACATACTTCATACTCAACCTAAAGAGTAAGACATACTTCATACATACTTCATACTCAACCTAAAGAGTAAGACATACTTCATACATACTTCATACTCAACCTAAAGAGTAAGACATACTTCATACTCAACCTAAAGAGTAAGGCATACTTCATACATACTTCATACTCAACCTAAAGAGTAAGACATACTTCATACATACTTCATACTCAACCTAAAGAGTAAGACATACTTCATACTCAACCTAAAGAGTAAGGCATACTTCATACATACTTCATACTCAACCTAAAGAGTAAGACATACTTCATACTCAACCTAAAGAGTAAGACATACTTCATACTCAACCTAAAGAGTAAGGCATACTTCATACATACTTCATACTCAACCTACAGAGTAAGACATACTTCATACTCAACCTAAAGAGTAAGACATACTTCATACATACTTCATACTCAACCTAAAGAGTAAGACATACTTCATACTCAACCTAAAGAGTAAGACATACTTCATACTCAACCTAAAGAGTAAGACATACTTCATACATACTTCATACTCAACCTAAAGAGTAAGACATACTTCATACTCAACCTAAAGAGTAAGACATACTTCATACTCAACCTAAAGAGTAAGACATACTTCATACTCAACCTAAAGAGTAAGACATACTTCATACTCAACCTAAAGAGTAAGACATACTTCATACTCAACCTAAAGAGTAAGACATACTTCATACATACTTCATACTCAACCTAAAGAGTAAGACATACTTCATACATACTTCATACTCAACCTAAAGAGTTATACGTTTCATACGACATTAAAACAGCTCCGGCTATTCATTAGCCCTGGTCCCAGATCTGTTTGTGCTCTTGCCAACTCCATTGCTCTTATTGTCAAACCAAACATGGAATTGGCATTCCATTCCATAAAGTGTTGGCAAGGGAGCAGAAACAGGCTAGTGCCCAGGCTAGCTATTCCTTCTCCCCTTCTGTATCTCTATAAACACCTGCGCTTTTTTATAAGTCGCAGTATCGCCTAGCATTAGCTTGTGTTTCATCACATTATTCCATTTCAATCCCATTTGAACCCGGTCAAATCAGTCTGTCAGTCAGAGCGATGGCCACTGTGGTTAGAAAAGGAACTGTGTTCTTCGGAGTGTTGCAAGATCTCATTGTGTGTGTTCATGAATGTTGAGCACTGTAATTGCACCATGAGAATGTATTCGTTACTGAATACAAGGACACTGTAACAATGTATTTTCTCTCTCCTGTACTTCAGACTCAGTCAGCATGTCGACAGTGAAGAACATCAATGTCAACATGAGTCTAGGGCTAACCCTCACCCACACAGCTACAGAAGATAAGTTCATGGTAAACCTGTTACATCTGTATCAAACTTCTAGCTATCCTAACCCTAACCCTCACCCACACAGCTACAGAAGATAGATTCATGGTTAACACGTTTGGAATCATTGCATCTGATTCTTTACAGCCACACAAGATAGATTCATCATGATCAACAGATTTAACATCACTGCAGCTGGAGAGTTCATATAAGATCTTATCAGTCAATCAATCCCACATGTTTAGGGACTTGGGATTGATAGCCTGAATGTAATGTTGTTTTGGATGTTTTACCTTATTTCTTGCGCGCCGTCTTGTTCTCCTGGTAGACATGTGGACCTCTGTGGGCTCAGAAGTGTGGCAGCCAGTATTATTACCCAGGGATCTGTGCAGAAGTGAACCCTCTCTTCAACCCCCTGTCTTCGTTCTCACCCGCCCTTCAAAGTAAGAGTCCTTCATCATTTGAAATATCCTACGAGTTGTGTATTGTTTTCACCATTGATTAAAAGTATAAATTAAAGTCCTCATTTGAAACAATAACAAAGCCCCCCCCCCCCCTGGATGGATGGAGTTATGAATGATTACCATGAACTCAATTCTTATCTTGTCTTTCCAGCTTGTGGGGGTCCAATGGATATTGCTATTATTGTGGATGGATCCAACAGTATATATCCCTGGCCACCAGTTGTGGCTTTCCTCAAGAAACTGTTGGAGAATTTAGATATTGGACCGGATAATACTCAGGTAAGTGTGCTCACAGTTATCAATGTATATAATTTGCCACTTGTCGAGGTTAATCCTATCTGTTTTTGTTGACTTTATGTTCATGTTTTCAGGCAAGTATTATACAGTATGGGGTTGAGCCAGTCGTTGAATTCCATCTGAACGCCTACAAAACCAAAGACTCGATCATTGCGGCTGCAGCGAACATTCTACAGAGGGAAGGCCTGGAGACAAACACCTTCCGCGCCATTGAATTTGCTCGGTGTGTCTCAGTCTGCAAGAATAGAAAGAGTTGTAGTGTCAACATAGTCTAAATGCTGCACCCCAAATGGCACCCTATTCCCTACATAGTGCACTACTTTTGGCCAGAAATAGTACACTATGTGGGTGCCATTAGGAAGGCAAGCCTAAGGCATTTCCTCCTGTTCTCTGCTAGTCAATGGGTCCTTAGGATCACTCTTTTGTTGCTGCAAATGTTCCTGTACAGCAGGAAATGCAAACTTGTAGACTATTCAAGGTTTACAAAGGCTTCTAAAGTTTGTAATTTCCACTTTAAAATGTCAAACTTTCCACTTTAAAATGTCAGATCAAGCCCTACAAAAAAATGTAATTATTAATCATTTTCTGTTGCTGCAGGATTATTCGCTGTAGAAAAGTGGCTCAAATTAAGATCCTACATCCCAATGATGCAGACGATTACATTGATGAAAGCAACAATCATTCCACAATATTAAAGCTGATCCACCCACAAATTTTTTTTTTTTAAATACAAAAATATCCTACATCTGTAAGTGATCGTGACCCTCATGTAATTTAAATATATATATCCTGACTCTGTTGACTCAACATATTTATGAAAAATAACAACAGGATTAGAATCTCTCTGTACACACCCCCCCCAAATGGGGTTAGAATTGAGCACTTGAATGGAATAGAATGGAAATACAACACAATGAAACGTTTTAGAAGCTTTTTCTTTACATTGGGTAATTGAATTGGGTTGGAATATGTTGAGATGGGACACTTTTTTGACCTCGTGTCTCAGACAGAACGCGTTCCTGCCCGGGAACGGGGCTCGACCCGGAGCCAGCAAAGTGATGGTGGTGGTGACGGACGGAGAGTCTCACGACAAGAACCTCCGAGACGACGTCATCAGGAAGTGTGAGAGTGAGAAGATCACCCGCTTTGGTATTGCTGTGAGTAAATATCCCACCTATTTGGTTGATCCTTTATTTATCCAGGTTAGTCTCTCGTTGACATAAAATCTCTTTAGCAAAAGACACCTGGATATACAGTGTTGAGTGTGAGGTATTAACATTTACTGTTTGAGACCTTTGATACCCCTATAAAATGGCATTATTATTATTACCGTATATCAATCTTCCCTTTCATTCTAATAGCAATGATTTTAAAACTAATTCTTTATTATGTTTTTTTTCTTCTAGGTCCTTGGGTATTACATAAGGAATGACATTGACACTAAGAACCTGATTGCGGAGATCAAGTCCATCGCCAGCACCCCGACAGATAGGTATTTCTTCAACGTATCAGCTGAGGAGGCTCTGCTCGAGATCGCTGGATCTCTGGGAGACCGCATCTTCAACATTGAGGGTAAAGTTGTGTTCTAAAGCAACGCTGAATTTGTATCACGGTCCATTCGAACAAGAATGAGTTACCATTTACAAAACCAGAAATAGTAGCACGGCCACTTTATTGCACTTAACCTAACCTGTCCGTTGTGTTTTCTGTGGGGGTTAGGTACTGGGAAAGGTGGTGACTTTCAGATGGAGATGTCCCAAGTGGGATTCAGTGCCCACCAAACCAAGAAGCAGGTATGGGATACAAACCCCAACTCTTACTTTAAATCAGTTAGTCTATTTGGTAGCTTTTTATTTCACGGGTGTCTACGTAACACATTCGTAACACATTCATAAGCAGTTCCTGAACATTTCTTAGTGTGTTTTTAACAGGTACTCTTCTCGCTCTCATTACAGAACATGATTATGCTGGGTGCAGTGGGGGCCTATGGCTGGAGTGGTACTGTGGTTCACTACACCACCCAGAAATCGGACATCTTCCCCAAGACGGCCTTTGAGAGAATCCTAGAGGACAGAAACCACAGCTCACTATTAGGTAAGTGAGCTTGCAATCATCTACGAGTCAATATTGTCTCCTTTATCTTCATTTGATGTTGTGCTATTGTATTATGAGTTCATCAACACCAAGCCATTCTAAGGACTCTTGCTTTTCCAACCATTTCTAGCTTCCTTTGAATGTGTATTGAAGCTCAAACAATAGAGATCTTTATTTACAGTGTGACTGGCAGTAAGACTACTAGCGCTGGACATTGTTACGCGTTTGTCCATAATATCCCGTTTGGCTGTTCTGCACAGGCTACTCTGTGACAACACTGAATGATGGCAGCATAGAGTACTATGTGGCTGGCGCTCCTCGGTCCAACCACACTGGACAGGTCATAGTGTACATCATCAACGGCAAGGGACAACCCACCGTCATCGACTCCCAGAGAGGAGACCAGGTAAGGCTCTCTGATTCAAATGGAAGAGAAGAGCGGTTGACAATGGTGACAGTTCTGTAATTCGCTTTGGATGAAAGTGTTTGCTAAATGAACCATATTGAAAAGAAGAGCACGTCAAATCGTGTGTTGTCAGATGTTATGGCTCTCTACTATCTCTATCTATCATACAGTATATATCTCTCTCTCGCTCTCTCCAATGATCTATCATATCTGACTTGTCCGATTTGTTCCCATCTGCTTCGCAAACGTCGTCATCCTTTGTTTCTGCTCATTGATTCAAAACATATGTTCCTCTTAATAGTTTGTTGTATGTGCTTTCAATTCTGTAGATAGGCTCCTACTACGGCAGCGTACTCTGTCCTCTGGATGTGGATAAAGATGGTGTGTCTGATCTACTACTGGTTGGAGCTCCCATGTTCATGAACGAACAGCAGAAGGAGATTGGGAAAGTCCATCTCCTCTCCTTCACAAAGGTAAGCCACACATCTTATTTCTTTCACCTTTATTTAACCAGGTAGGCCAGTTGAGAACACCTTTATTTAACCAGGTAGGCCAGTTGAGAACACCTTTATTTAACCAGGTAGGCCAGTTGAGAACACCTTTATTTAACCAGGTAGGCCAGTTGAGAACAAGTTCTCATTTACAACTGCGACCTGGCCAAGATAAAGCATAGCAGTGCGACACAAACAACAACACAGAGTTACACATGGAATAAACAAGCGTACCGTCAATAACACAATAGAAAACGTCTATATACAGTGTGTGCAAATGGCGTGAGAAGGCAATAAATAGGCCATAGTAGCAGAGTAATTACAGTTTAGCAAATTAACACTGGAGTGATAGATGAGCAGATGATGATGTGCAAGTAGAAATACTGGTGTGCAAAGAGCAGAAAGTATATTAAAACAATATGGGGATGAGGTAGGTAGATTGGGTGGGCTATTTACAGATGGGCTGTGTATAGCTGCAGCGATCAGTTAGCTGCTCAGATAGCTGATGTTTAAAGTTAGTGAGGGAGATATAAGCCGATTTTTGCAATTCGTTCCCGTCATTGGCTGACTTGGTGCACTGTACACCAAGTCAGCCAGACAAATATTCCTTAAAATTGTTTATATTTTCGAAGTGCAGACCCACCTCTGTACATTTCATCTAATGATTTAATTTTCAGTGTACACACGGCATTCTCTGAGCACAGTGGTTTCAAGATCTTTTGAAAGTCATGCCTTCCTAAAGTACACAAATATTCATTGTTTGTCTTCCATTGGTGCTTCTAGGGCATCCTAAGTGTTCAGGGGTTCCTGACGGGTCCGTCCCCAGTGGAGAACGCTCGTTTTGGGATGTCTATCTCAGCGGTGCCTGACCTCAACATGGATGGCTACAGTGATGTGGTGGTGGGAGCCCCACTGGAAGACAACAATAAAGGTGTAATCTATGTCTTCAACGGGGACAAGAAGAGACTCAGGACACAGTATTCCCAGGTATCTGCGGGTTGAGGATTGTGCTCAGTGCTATCACTCAACGCAACCCAGCTCTTGTCACTCGCTAGCACAGGGGTGGGCAAACTACGGGCCGCGAGCCCATTCAATCCGGACCCGCGGGAGGTTTTAAGAAAAAAATAACTTTTATGGTGTGTGGGGGGGGGGGGGGGGTATTTTGGGATGAAAAAGGCCACACTTGAATGTCTAAAACGACATAGAAAGTATATAAAAATGATAATAGATCAATATATTTTTAATAACTGATATTTTTCTGGCCTGCAATTTTTTTTTTATCTGTGCGGCCTCCTGTTGAGTTTCTAAATCCCGACATGGCCTTCGAGCCAAGAAATGTTCCCACTCCTGCCCCACCGCCATGTTACAACTGAACCTGTTGTGTCTACATATAATTATCTGACGCTTTGGGATTCACTAGAAGTGTTTCTCAATCTGATGGAATTCAGCCAACGTGGGATCAAGGGTAAAATCATGTTTTATCCTGTTCATTTCAGAAAATCCTGGGCTCCAAGCTGGACCCTGCGTTGCAGTACTTCGGGAGGTCCATGGACGCCAGCTCCGACTTAAACGATGACACCATACCAGATGTCTCAGTGGGGGCTTATGGAATGGTGGTCCAGCTCTGGTGAGACTCGCTCAGTCGTTTCTTTCTCTTTTAAAAAAAATATTTATTTTTCTTTTTCTTAACCCTGCTCTTTTGGGGAACAACTAAATCATTTGGTTTCCCTCAAATCACACGCGTCTCACAAGTTATCTACTCGAGTTACAGTGTTTACTTTAGACTTGATATCAGCACATTGGCAGCTGTTCTTTGCAGCTGAACAACGTATTTTGGTTCACAATAACTGAAATGAAATTACAGTAGATTCTGAGAGAAACATCTTATACTTACTGTATCTCCTAAAGTTTTAGTTGACTGAAAGCATTTAGTCTTGTCACCTCCTCACACTCCATCTAGAGAGTTTTAGTTGACTGAAAGCATTTAGTCTTGTCACCTCCTCACACTCCATCTAGAGAGTTTTAGTTGACTGAAAGCATTTAGTCTTGTCACCTCCTCACACTCCATCTAGAGAGTTTTAGTTGACTGAAAGCATTTAGTCTTGTCACCTCCTCACACTCCATCTAGAGAGTTTTAGTTGACTGAAAGCATTTAGTCTTGTCACCTCCTCACACTCCATCTAGAGAGTTTTAGTTGACTGAAAGCATTTAGTCTTGTCACCTCCTCACACTCCATCTAGAGAGTTTTAGTTGACTGAAAGCATTTAGTCTTGTCACCTCCTCACACTCCATCTAGAGAGTTTTAGTTGACTGAAAGCATTTAGTCTTGTCACCTCCTCACACTCCATCTAGAGAGTTTTAGTTGACTGAAAGCATTTAGTCTTGTCACCTCCTCACACTCCATCTAGAGAGCAAAACAGCTGGGTGGATTTGGTTTAAAGAGATTGGATTATGTTGACCATTCTCATCTGGATCTGACACTGCTGCTAACCACTTATACAATCAATCAATCAGTCAACCAATGAGCCAATCAGTTAATCAACACATTAACCAATCTGAAGTTGACTCATGACTCATGTAGTTGCCTTGTGATTGAAGCATGTCTCAGTAGATGTAGTCATTCAAAAACATAAAAGAGCCAGTTAGCTTGATATATGATTATGACTCACTGATTATGACCTCTCCCAGGTCTCGGGGTATGGCTGTGGTGACAGCGAGGGCAACCTTCAACCCTGACACGGTCAGCATCCTGAGTAAGACGTGCAGGGTCAGTGGGAGGCTGGTGTCCTGCTTCAACACCTCAGTCTGTTTCAGCGCCACCTTCAGGCCCAAGATACCTGTAGGACCTGTGGGTAAGCCCTGCTTCTTTTCTTCTCTCTCTCTCTCTCTCTCTCTCTCTCTCTCTGTGTCTCTGTGTGTCTCTGTGTGTCTCTGTCTCTCTCTCTCTCTCTGTGTTTGTGTGTCTCTGTCTCTCTCTCTCTCTCTGTGTGTCTGTGTGTCTCTGTCTCTCTCTCTCTCTCTCTCTCTCTCTCTCTCTCTCTGTGTGTCTCTGTCTCTGTCTCTGTGTTAGTATCTCCCTCTAATTGTGTCTTGTTGCCTGTGCTACTTCTCACCTCAGCTATCAGGTTCAACCTGACCCTAGATGCTGAGCTCCAGTCGTCTCGTGTCACCTCCAGAGGTCAGTTCAGGAACTCAGAGAGAGTCCTGCAGAAAGACATCCGGGTTTCCACCGGGGAGGTCTGTGAGACACTAGAGGTCTTTGTCCAGGTAAAGAAAGATAATATGAAAAGGTTTGATGCTGATTTGCTGAATGAGGTGTGTCTGTGTTTTCTCCTTTGTCAGGCCTTGTTGAATTACTGTGTTCATTTATAATGGAAGAAACATCCTTTTAACAAACTCTTAAAAATCAATCAATTGATCTTATTTCAGGAACATTACCAAGATGTTAATGTTTACTTGTATGTACAGTACCAGTCAAACATTTGGACACACCTACTCAGTTTTTCTTTAGTTTTACTATTTTCTATATTGTATAATAATAGGGAATACATCTACATGATTAAATAACATATGGACTCATGTAGTAATCAAAAAAGTGTTAAACAAATCAAAATATATTCTAGATTTTAGAATCTTCGAAGTAGCCACCCTTTGCCTTGATGACAGCTTTCCACACTCTTGGCATTCTCTTAACCAGATTCACCTGGAATGCTTTTCCAACAGTCTTGAAGGAGTTCCCACATATGCTGAGCACTTGTTGGCAGCTTTTCCTTCACTCTGCGGTCCAACTCATCCCTAACCATCTCAATCGGGTTGAGGTTGGGTGATTGTGGAGGCCAGGTCATCTGATGCAGCACTCCATCACTCTCCTGCTTGGAAAAATAGCCCTTACACAGCCTGGAGGTGTGTTGGGTCATTGTCCTGTTGAAAAACAAATGATAGTCTCACAAAGCGCCAACCAGATGGGATGGTGTATCGTTGCCGAATGCTGTGATAGCCATGCTGGTTAAGTGTGCCTTGAATTCTAAATAAATCGCAAACAGTGTCACCAGCAAAGCACCCCGACACCATCACACCTCCTCCATGCTTCACGGTGGGAACCACATGCGGAGATCATCATTCACCTACTCTGCATCTCACAAATACACGGTGGTTAGAAACAAACATCTCACATTTGGATTAATCAGACCAAGGGACAGATTTCCACCGGTCATATGTCCATTGCTCGTGTTTCTTGGCCCAAGCAAGAAAAACCCTGGAATGAGTAGGTGTGTCCAAACTTTTGGCTGGCACTGTATGTATGATGATGAAAAAAAAAACAATGCCCACTTTTCTGTATTATCTTGTGGTTTTCTTTTGGATACTTATACAATTCCAATCAGTTAATTGAGTTCTGATCACGCTGATGAGAATTAGCTTCGTAGTCAAATGAATTAAACTAATACATAAACTCCTATATTTTGCTTACTGTCTGTCTGACAGGAGGCCCCTGACTTTGTGAGCTCAATCGGTCTGCGTGTGGACATCACTCTGCAGGACCCAGACTCCAGTCCTGTTCTGGATGTTCTCAGTCCCACTGCCTGGGAGTTCTTTGTGAGTTACCACTCAATTAAAATATCAATAATATGGGATGTACATTAAATATATGTTGATGTTGCAATTGCTTGCAGTTGTTAGTAGGAATGAAAATATTGTCGTTTTAGACTATTATTTGATATCAAAGTGTCATGATTAGGCCTAGTCATGATCAAAGTTGAACCAGGATGTAGACATGAGGCTAGGGTTATGGTTGTGGTTGAACCAGGATGTAGACATGAGGCTAGGGTTATGGTTGTGGTTGAACCAGGATGTAGACATGAGGCTAGGGTTATGGTTGTGGTTGAGACGAGGATGTAGACATGAGGCTAGGGTTATGGTTGTGGTTGAGACGAGGATTTAGACATGAGGCTAGGGTTGTGGTTTAACCAGGATGTAGACATGAGGCTAGGGTTATGGTTGTGGTTGAGACGAGGATGTAGACATGAGGCTAGGGTTATGGTTGTGGTTGAGACGAGGATGTAGACATGAGGCTAGGGTTATGGTTGTGGTTGAGACGAGGATTTAGACATGAGGCTAGGGTTATGGTTGTGGTTGAACCAGGATGTAGACATGAGGCTAGGGTTATGGTTGTGGTTGAGACGAGGATGTAGACATGAGGCTAGGGTTATGGTTGTGGTTGAGACGAGGATTTAGACATGAGGCTAGGGTTATGGTTGTGGTTGAACCAGGATGTAGACATGAGGCTAGGGTTATGGTTGTGGTTGAGACGAGGATGTAGACATGAGGCTAGGGTTATGGTTGTGGTTGAGACGAGGATGTAGACATGAATCTAGGGTTATGGTTAGGGTTGTGGTTCAGGCTAGGATAGAGACATGAAGCTAGGGTTAGGGTTGAGGCTAGGATATAGACATTAAGTTAGGGTTAGGGTTGTGGTTGAGGCTAGGATATAGATATGAATCTAGCATTGGGGTTGTGGTTGAGGATAGGATATAGACATTAAGTTAGGGTTGGGGTTGAGGCTAGGATATAGACATTAAGTTAGGGTTAGCGTTGAGGCTAGGATATAGACATTAAGTTACGGTTAGGGTTGAGGCTAGGATATAGACATTAAGTTAGGGTTAGGGTTGTGGTTGAGGCTAGGATATAGACATTAAGTTAGGTTTAGGGTTGGGGTTGAGGCTAGGATATAGACATTAAGTTAGGGTTAGGGTTGGGGTTGTGGTTGAGACTAGGATATAGACATTAATCTAGGGTTAGGGTTGGGGTAGAGGCTAGGATATAGACATTAAGTTAGGGTTAGGGTTGGGGTTGTGGTTGAGGCTAGGATATAGACATGAATCTAGGGTTAGGGTTGTGGTTGAGGCTAGGATATAGACATGAATCTAGGGTTAGGGTTAGGGTTGAGGCTAGGATATAGACATTAAGTTAGGGTTGTGGTTGAGGCTAGGATATAGACATGAATCTAGGGTTAGGGTTGTGGTTGAGGCTAGGATATAGACATGAATCTAGGGTTAGGGTTAGGGTTGAGGCTAGGATATAGACATTAAGTTAGGGTTGTGGTTGAGGCTAGGATATAGACATGAATCTAGGGTTAGGGTTGTGGTTGAGGCTAGGATATAGACATTAATCTAGGGTTAGGGTTAGGGTTGAGGCTAGGATATAGACATTAAGTTAGGGTTGTGGTTGAGGCTAGGATATAGACATTAATCTAGGGTTAGGGTTGTGGTTGAGGCTAGGATATAGACATTAATCTAGGGTTAGGGTTAGGGTTGAGGCTAGGATATAGACATTAATCTAGGGTTAGGGTTGTGGTTGAGGCTAGCATATAGACATGAATCTAGGGTTAGGGTTGTGGTTGAGGCTAGGATATAGACATGAATCTAGGGTTAGGGTTAGGGTTGAGGCTAGGATATAGACATGAATCTAGGGTTAGGGTTGGGGTTGAGGCTAGGATATAGACATGAATCTAGGGTTAGGGTTAGGGTTGAGGCTAGGATATAGACATGAATCTAGGGTTAGGGTTGTGGTTGAGGCTAGGATATAGACATTAAGTTAGGGTTGTGGTTGAGGCTAGGATATAGACATTAATCTAGGGTTAGGGTTGTGGTTGAGGCTAGGATATAGACATTAAGTTAGGGTTGTGGTTGAGGCTAGGATATAGACATTAAGTTAGGGTTGTGGTTGAGGCTAGGATATAGACATTAATCTAGGGTTAGGGTTGTGGTTGAGGCTAGGATATAGACATTAATCTAGGGTTAGGGTTAGGGTAGAGGCTAGGATATAGACATTAATCTAGGGTTAGGGTTAGGGTTGAGGCTAGGATATAGACATGAATCTAGGGTTAGGGTTAGGGTTGAGGCTAGGATATAGACATGAATCTAGGGTTAGGGTTAGGGTTGAGGCTAGGATATAGACATTAAGTTAGGGTTGTGGTTGAGGCTAGGATATAGACATTAATCTAGGGTTAGGGTTAGGGTTGAGGCTAGGATATAGACATGAATCTAGGGTTAGGGTTAGGGTTGAGGCTAGGATATAGACATTAATCTAGGGTTAGGGTTAGGGTTGAGGCTAGGATATAGACATTAATCTAGGGTTAGGGTTAGGGTTGAGGCTAGGATATAGACATGAATCTAGGGTTAGGGTTAGGGTTGAGGCTAGGATATAGACATTAAGTTAGGGTTGTGGTTGAGGCTAGGATATAGACATTAATCTAGGGTTAGGGTTGTGGTTGAGGCTAGGATATAGACATTAATCTAGGGTTAGGGTTAGGGTTGAGGCTAGGATATAGACATTAATCTAGGGTTAGGGTTGTGGTTGAGGCTAGCATATAGACATGAATCTAGGGTTAGGGTTGTGGTTGAGGCTAGGATATAGACATGAATCTAGGGTTAGGGTTAGGGTTGAGGCTAGGATATAGACATGAATCTAGGGTTAGGGTTGGGGTTGAGGCTAGGATATAGACATGAATCTAGGGTTAGGGTTAGGGTTGAGGCTAGGATATAGACATGAATCTAGGGTTAGGGTTGTGGTTGAGGCTAGGATATAGACATTAAGTTAGGGTTGTGGTTGAGGCTAGGATATAGACATTAATCTAGGGTTAGGGTTGTGGTTGAGGCTAGGATATAGACATTAAGTTAGGGTTGTGGTTGAGGCTAGGATATAGACATTAAGTTAGGGTTGTGGTTGAGGCTAGGATATAGACATTAATCTAGGGTTAGGGTTGTGGTTGAGGCTAGGATATAGACATTAATCTAGGGTTAGGGTTAGGGTAGAGGCTAGGATATAGACATTAATCTAGGGTTAGGGTTAGGGTTGAGGCTAGGATATAGACATGAATCTAGGGTTAGGGTTAGGGTTGAGGCTAGGATATAGACATGAATCTAGGGTTAGGGTTAGGGTTGAGGCTAGGATATAGACATTAAGTTAGGGTTGTGGTTGAGGCTAGGATATAGACATTAATCTAGGGTTAGGGTTAGGGTTGAGGCTAGGATATAGACATGAATCTAGGGTTAGGGTTAGGGTTGAGGCTAGGATATAGACATTAATCTAGGGTTAGGGTTAGGGTTGAGGCTAGGATATAGACATTAATCTAGGGTTAGGGTTAGGGTTGAGGCTAGGATATAGACATGAATCTAGGGTTAGGGTTAGGGTTGAGGCTAGGATATAGACATTAAGTTAGGGTTGTGGTTGAGGCTAGGATATAGACATTAATCTAGGGTTAGGGTTAGGGTTGAGGCTAGGATATAGACATGAATCTAGGGTTAGGGTTAGGGTTGAGGCTAGGATATAGACATGAATCTAGGGTTAGGGTTGTGGTTGAGGCTAGGATATAGACATGAATCTAGGGTTAGGGTTAGGGTTGAGGCTAGGATATAGACATGAATCTAGTGTTAGGGTTAGGGTTGAGGCTAGGATATAGACATGAATCTAGGGTTAGGGTTAGGGTTGAGGCTAGGATATAGACATGAATCTAGGGTTAGGGTTAGGGTTGAGGCTAGGATATAGACATTAAGTTAGGGTTAGGGTTGAGGCTAGGATATAGACATGAATCTAGGGTTAGGGTTAGGGTTGAGGCTAGGATATAGACATTAATCTAGGGTTAGGGTTAGGGTTAGGGTTGAGGCTAGGATATAGACATTAATCTAGGGTTAGGGTTAGGGTTAGGGTTGAGGCTAGGATATAGACATTAATCTAGGGTTAGGGTTGGGGTTGAGGCTAGGATATAGACATTAATCTAGGGTTAGGGTTAGGGTTAGGGTTGAGGCTAGGATATAGACATTAATCTAGGGTTAGGGTTAGGGTTAGGGTTGAGGCTAGGATATAGACATTAATCTAGGGTTAGGGTTAGGGTTAGGGTTGAGGCTAGGATATAGACATTAATCTAGGGTTAGGGTTAGGGTTAGGGTTGAGGCTAGGATATAGACATTAATCTAGGGTTAGGGTTAGGGTTGAGGCTAGGATATAGACATTAATCTAGGGTTAGGGTTAGGGTTGAGGCTAGGATATAGACATTAATCTAGGGTTAGGGTTAGGGTTGAGGCTAGGATATAGACATTAATCTAGGGTTAGGGTTAGGGTTGAGGCTAGGATATAGACATTAATCTAGGGTTAGGGTTGAGGCTAGGATATAGACATTAATCTAGGGTTAGGGTTGAGGCTAGGATATAGACATTAATCTAGGGTTAGGGTTAGGGTTGAGGCTAGGATATAGACATTAATCTAGGGTTAGGGTTGGGGTTGAGGCTAGGATATAGACATTAATCTAGGGTTAGGGTTAGGGTTGAGGCTAGGATATAGACATGAATCTAGGGTTAGGGTTGAGGCTAGGATATAGACATTAATCTAGGGTTAGGGTTAGGGTTGAGGCTAGGATATAGACATTAATCTAGGGTTAGGGTTAGGGTTGAGGCTAGGATATAGACATTAATCTAGGGTTAGGGTTAGGGTTAGGGTTGAGGCTAGGATATAGACATTAATCTAGGGTTAGGGTTAGGGTTAGGGTTGAGGCTAGGATATAGACATTAATCTAGGGTTAGGGTTAGGGTTGAGGCTAGGATATAGACATTAATCTAGGGTTAGGGTTGGGGTTGAGGCTAGGATATAGACATTAATCTAGGGTTAGGGTTAGGGTTAGGGTTGAGGCTAGGATATAGACATTAATCTAGGGTTAGGGTTGGGGTTGAGGCTAGGATATAGACATTAATCTAGGGTTAGGGTTAGGGTTAGGGTTGAGGCTAGGATATAGACATTAATCTAGGGTTAGGGTTGGGGTTGAGGCTAGGATATAGACATTAATCTAGGGTTAGGGTTAGGGTTGAGGCTAGGATATAGACATTAATCTAGGGTTAGGGTTGGGGTTGAGGCTAGGATATAGACATTAATCTAGGGTTAGGGTTAGGGTTAGGGTTGAGGCTAGGATATAGACATTAATCTAGGGTTAGGGTTAGGGTTGAGGCTAGGATATAGACATTAATCTAGGGTTAGGGTTAGGGTTGAGGCTAGGATATAGACATTAATCTAGGGTTAGGGTTAGGGTTAGGGTTGAGGCTAGGATATAGACATTAATCTAGGGTTAGGGTTAGGGTTGAGGCTAGGATATAGACATTAATCTAGGGTTAGGGTAAATTCTTGTGTTCTTTTATTATACATTGTATTACCTCGTCTTTGTTTATCAACTATTGTGCTATTTATCAACTACTACTTGTTATTTTATGACTATTTGTATTACTTGTATTAGTCTACTTTCTATATTGATAGTTTTGCTACTTTCCATTTATCCTGCACTGTTTAGGAAAAGCTGCAAGTAAGCATTTAATTGTACCGTTACACTCGCTGTATTCTGTGTGTCTGACAAACAATCGTTGATTTGATTTGATTTGGCATGTAGGTAGGGTTAGGGTTGTGGAGGAGACTATGGTTAGGGTTGCACCCGTATGGGGACATGAAACTAGGGGTTAGAGCTACGGTTGTGGCTAGGGTTAGGGTTGAACTGGACGTGGACATGAAGCTGGGATTAGGTTTTAGGATGTGGGATGTGGAATGGGGACATGAAGCCAGAGTTAGTGTTACAGTTGTGGTTGAGGCTAGGTTTGGGGTTGAACTGGGATAAGGCTCCTCCACAGTTCCCAATACAACAGAATGCTGGGACTAAACACCTCCGCCGCGCTGATCCTCAACACAGGGGCCCCTCAGGGGTGCGTGCTCAGTCCCCTCCTGTACTCCCTGTTCACTCATCATTAAGTTTGCCGATGGTACAACAGTGATCCTGATCACCGACAACGACGAGACAGCCCATAGGGAGGAAGTCAGAGACCTGGCCGTGTGGTGCCAGGAGAACAACCTCTCCCTCAGTGTGATCAAGACAAAGGAGATGATTGTGGACTACAGGAAAAGGAGGACCGAGCAAGCCCCCATTCTCACCAGCGGGGTTGTAGTGTAGCAGGTTGAGAGCTTCAAGTTCCTTGGCGTCCACATCACAGGAGACTGAAAGGATTTGGCATGGGTCCTCAGATCTTCAAAATGACCTACAGCTGCACCATCGAGAGCATCACTGCCTGGGTTGCATCACTGCCTGGTATGGCAACTGCTCTGCCTCCGACCGCAAGGCGCTACAGAGGGTAGTGCATGCGGCCCAGTACATCACCGGGGCCAAGCTTCCTGCCATCCAGGACTTCTGTACCAGGCAGTGTCAAAAGAAGGCCCTAACAATTGTCAAAGACTCCAGCCACTCTAGTCATAGACTGTTCTCTCTGCTACCGCACAGCAAGCGGTGGACTAACAGGTGCCCTGGACTAACCGGCGCCCTGGACTAACCGGTGCCCTGGACTAACCGGTGGACTAACCGGTGCCCTGGACTAACCGGTGGACTAACCGGTGCCCTGGACTAACCGGTGCCCCGGACTAACCGGCGCCCTGGACTAACCGGCGCCCTGGACTAACCGGTGCCCTGGACTAACCGGTGGACTAACCGGTGCCCTGGACTAACCGGTGGACTAACCGGCACCCTGGACTAACCGGTGCCCTGGACTAACCGGTGGACTAACCGGTGCCCTGGACTAACCAGTGGACTAACCGGTGCCCTGGACTAACCAGTGCCCTGGACTAACCGGTGCCCCGGACTAACCGGCGCCCTGGACTAACCGGTGCCCTGGACTAACCGGTGGACTAACCGGTGCCCTGGACTAACCGGTGGACTAACCGGTGGACTAACCGGTGCCCTGGACTAACCGGTGGACTAACCGGTGCCCTGGACTAACCGGTGCCCTGGACTAACCAGTGGACTAACCGGTGCCCTGGACTAACCGGTGCCCTGGACAAACCGGCGCCCTGGACTAACCGGTGGACTAACCAGTGTCCTGGACTAACTGGCGCCCTGGACAAACCGGTGCCCTGGACTAACCGGTGCCCTGGACTAACCGGTGGACTAACCGGTGCCCTAGACTAACCGGTGCCCTGGACTAACCGGTGGACTAACCGGTGCCCTGGACTAACCGGAGCCCTGGACTAACCGGTGGACTAACTGGTGCCCTGGACTAACCGGTGCCCTGGACTAACCGGCGCCCTGGACTAACCGGCGCCCTGGACTAACCGGCACCCTGGACTAACCGGTGCCCTGGACTAACCGGTGCCCTGGACTAACCGGTGGACTAACTGGTGCCCTGGACTAACCGGCGCCCTGGACTAACCGCCCTGGACTAACCCCCTGGACTAACCGGTGCCCTGGACTAACCGGTGGACTAACTGGTGCCCTGGACTAACCGGTGGACAAACCGGAGCCCTGGACTAACCGGTGGACTAACCGGCGCCCTGGACTAACCGGCGCCCTGGACTAACCGGCGCCCTAACCGGTGCCCTGGACTAACCGGTGCCCTGGACTAACCGGTGGACTAACCGGAGCCCTGGACTAACCGGCGCCCTGGACTAACCGGTGCCCTGGACTAACCGGCGCCCTGGACTAACCGGTGCCCTGGACTAACCGTGGACTACTGGCGCCCTGGACTAACCGGTGGACTAACCGGTGCCCTGGACTAACCGGTGGACTAACCGGTGCCCTGGACTAACCGGTGCCCTGGACTAACCAGTGGACTAACCGGTGCCCTGGACTAACCAGTGCCCTGGACTAACCGGTGCCCCGGACTAACCGGCGCCCTGGACTAACCGGCGCCCTGGACTAACCGGTGCCCTGGACTAACCGGTGCCGTGGACTAACCGGCGCCCTGGACTAACCGGTGGACTAACCGTTGCCCTGGACTAACCAGTGGACTAACCGGTGCCCTGGACTAACCGGTGCCCTGGACAAACCGGCGCCCTGGACTAACCGGTGGACTAACCAGTGTCCTGGACTAACCGGTGGACTAACCGGTGCCCTGGACTAACCGGAGCCCTGGACTAACCGGTGAACTAACCGGTGCCCTGGACTAACCGGCACCCTGGACTAACCGGTGCCCTGGACTAACCGGTGCCCTGGACTAACCGGTGGACTAACTGGTGCCCTGGACTAACTGGCGCCCTGGACTAACCGGTGCCCTGGACTAACCGGTGGACTAACCGGTGCCCTGGACTAACCGGTGGACTAACCGGTGCCCTGGACTAACCGGTGCCCTCGACTAACCCCCTGGACTAACCGGTGCCCTGGACTAACCGGTGGACTAACCGGTGCCCTGGACTAACCGGTGCCCTGGACTAACCGGTGGACTAACCGGTGCCCTGGACTAACCGGAGCCCTGGACTAACCGGTGGACTAACCGGCGCCCTGGACTAACCGGTGCCCTGGACTAACCGATGGACTAACCAGAGCCCTGGACTAACCGGTGCCCTGGACTAACCGGTGGACTAACCGGCACCCTGGACTAACCGGTGCCCTGGACTAACCGGTGCCCTGGACTAACCGGTGGACTAACCGGCGCCCTGGACTAACCGGTGCCCTGGACTAACCGGTGGACTAACTGGTGCCCTGGACTACCCGGTGCCCTGGACTAACCGGTGGACTAACCGGCGCCCTGGACTAACCGGTGGACTAACCGGTGCCCTGGACTAACCGGTGGACTAACCGGAGCCCTGGACTAACCGGAGCCCTGGACTAACCGGCACCCTGGACTAACCGGTGCCCTGGACTAACCGGTGCCCTGGACTAACCGGTGGACTAACTGGTGCCCTGGACTAACTGGCGCCCTGGACTAACCGGTGCCCTGGACTAACCGGTGGACTAACCGGTGCCCTGGACTAACCGGTGGACTAACCGGTGCCCTGGACTAACCGGTGCCCTCGACTAACCCCCTGGACTAACCGGTGCCCTGGACTAACCGGTGGACTAACCGGTGCCCTGGACTAACCGGTGCCCTGGACTAACCGGTGGACTAACCGGCGCCCTGGACTAACCGGTGGACTAACCGGTGCCCTGGACTAACCGGAGCCCTGGACTAACCGGAGCCCTGGACTAACCGGCACCCTGGACTAACCGGTGCCCTGGACTAACCGGTGCCCTGGACTAACCGGTGGACTAACTGGTGCCCTGGACTAACTGGCGCCCTGGACTAACCGGTGCCCTGGACTAACCGGTGGACTAACCGGTGCCCTGGACTAACCGGTGGACTAACCGGTGCCCTGGACTAACCGGTGCCCTCGACTAACCCCCTGGACTAACCGGTGCCCTGGACTAACCGGTGGACTAACCGGTGCCCTGGACTAACCGGTGCCCTGGACTAACCGGTGGACTAACCGGTGCCCTGGACTAACCGGAGCCCTGGACTAACCGGTGGACTAACCGGCGCCCTGGACTAACTGGTGCCCTGGACTAACCGGTGGACTAACCAGAGCCCTGGACTAACCGGCGCCCTGGACTAACCGGTGGACTAACCGGTGCCCTGGACTACCCGGTGCCCTGGACTAACCGGTGGACTAACCGGCGCCCTGGACTAACCGGTGCCCTGGACTAACCGGTGGACTAACCGGCGCCCTGGACTAACCGGTGCCCTGGACTAACCGGCGCCCTGGACTAACCGGTGGACTAACCGGTGCCCTGGACTACCCGGTGCCCTGGACTAACCGGTGGACTAACCGGCGCCCTGGACTAGCCGGTGCCCTGGACTAACCGGTGGACTAACCGGAGCCCTGGACTAACCGGAGCCCTGGACTAACCGGTGCCCTGGACTAACCTGTGGACTGACCGGTGGGACTAACCGGAGCCCTGGACTAACCGGTGCCCTGGACTAACCGGTGGACTAACCGGTGCCTTGGACTAACCGGTGCCCTGGACTAACCCGCATATTGACTCTGGTACTGGTACCCCCTGTATAAAGCCTCGCTATTGTTATCTTACTGCTGCTCTGTAATTATTTGTTACTTTTATTTGTTACTTGTTTTTTAGGTATTTTCTTAAAACTGCATTGTTGGTTAAGGGCTTGTAAGAAAGCAGTTCACTGTAAGGTCTACACCTGTTGTTTTCGGCGCATGTAACAAATACAATTTGATTTGATTTGATGTCGTGTGAACTCTTTACAACAGATCCCATTCTCCAAAGACTGTGGCTCTGACGATGTGTGTTTGAGTGACCTGCTCTTGAAGTTGAAGAAAGGAGAGATGATTCCCAGGTGAAATCTGACACTCTCTCAACCTAGCCTAGTAAAACCAGACTGAACACAGGGCTCAATGTTGAGCACAGCATTCAGTCTGGTTAAACCAGGCTACTCTCAACCTACACTGTTCCTCCAGAGCTCAGGAATAACAGACATGTCTCGTATTATGAGACAAGTGTTCCCATATGTTTTTCTATGGGAACAGACAAATAAGTCCTGTTCTGTTGGTCTGGTTTAGTGGGAATACACTTCCTCTATAAGTTGAATGACACAGACCGGGATTCAAACAAACCCCAATGTGCCGACATTGCACTGCACTTGACTTTCAGAAGCAATTTCCTTGACTTTCACAGAGACGGCATTTGCAGTAAACACTACAGATGCGGCTCAAACATAAATAACCTTTAAACAGTCAAATGCAGTGTGATTTGTTTGAATACCAGACGTTATTTGACAGACAGACTGACAGACAGACAGACAGACAGACAGACAGACAGACAGACAGACAGACAGACAGACAGACATACCCTCTCATGCCAGGTGGGGTACCCAGCTTTAGGGCAGAACCAAGAGGTAAGACAGACAGACAGACAGACAGACAGACAGACAGACAGACAGACAGACAGACAGACAGACAGACAGACAGACAGACAGACAGACAGACAGACAGACAGACAGACAGACAGACAGACAGACAGACAGACAGACAGACAGACAGACAGACAGACAGACAGACAGACAGACAGACAGACAGACAGACAGACAGACAGACAGACAGACAGACAGACAGACAGACAGACAGACAGACAGACAGACAGACAGACAGACAGACAGACAGACAGACAGACAGACAGACAGACAGACAGACAGACAGACAGACAGACAGACAGACAGACAGACAGACAGACAGACAGACAGACAGACAGACAGGACAGACAGACAGACAGACAGTACAGACAGACAGACAGACAGACAGACAGACAGACAGACAGACAGACAGACAGACAGACAGACAGACAGACAGACAGACAGACAGACAGACAGACAGACAGACAGACAGACAGACAGACAGACAGACAGACAGACAGACAGACAGACAGACAGACAGACAGACAGACAGACAGACAGACAGACAGACAGACAGACAGACAGACAGACAGACAGACAGACAGACAGACAGACAGACAGACAGACAGACAGACAGACAGACAGACAGACAGACAGACAGACAGACAGACAGACAGACAGACAGACAGACAGACAGACAGACAGACAGACAGACAGACAGACAGACAGACAGACAGACAGACAGACAGACAGACAGACAGACAGACAGACAGACAGACAGACAGACAGACAGACAGACAGACAGACAGACAGACAGACAGACAGACAGACAGACAGACAGACAGACAGACAGACAGACAGACAGACAGACAGACAGACAGACAGACAGACAGACAGACAGACAGACAGACAGACAGACAGACAGACAGACAGACAGACAGACAGACAGACAGACAGACAGACAGACAGACAGACAGACAGACAGACAGACAGACAGACAGACAGACAGACAGACAGACAGACAGACAGACAGACAGACAGACAGACAGACAGACAGACAGACAGACAGACAGACAGACAGACAGACAGACAGACAGACAGACAGACAGACAGACAGACAGACAGACAGACAGACAGACAGACAGACAGACAGACAGACAGACAGACAGACAGACAGACAGACAGACAGACAGACAGACAGACAGACAGACAGACAGACAGACAGACAGACAGACAGACAGACAGACAGACAGACAGACAGACAGACAGACAGACAGACAGACAGACAGACAGACAGACAGACAGACAGACAGACAGACAGACAGACAGACAGACAGACAGACAGACAGACAGACAGACAGACAGACAGACAGACAGACAGACAGACAGACAGACAGACAGACAGACAGACAGACAGACAGACAGACAGACAGACAGACAGACAGACAGACAGACAGACAGACAGACAGACAGACAGACAGACAGACAGACAGACAGACAGACAGACAGACAGACAGACAGACAGACAGACAGACAGACAGACAGACAGACAGACAGACAGACAGACAGACAGACAGACAGACAGACAGACAGACAGACAGACAGACAGACAGACAGACAGACAGACAGACAGACAGACAGACAGACAGACAGGGTCGTTATGAAAACACAGTAGACATACAGACACAAACGCACAGACAGCACCTCTTAAAGTGAGTAGTAAGGTCATAAACCTTGGCCAGTCAGAGGGACATATGTTATTTTCACTGCTCCAGTTAATGGTGACACCATATATGGCCCCATGAGATCTGTTCATAGATCCCCCATCAAACTGTGGTGTCTTCGTTCTACAGCATTTCATTTCCCCCATACAGGTAGAATTATACACTCTGACCCCCTCAGTCTTGTTCTGAGTAAAACGAGTGTTGTGTTTTGCAGCTCGTCTAGGATGCTGGTCAGCTTTAAGGACAAGAGGCTGTCCTTCACTGTGTCTGTGACCAACAAGAAGGAGAATGCGTACAACACCCAAGTCACGGCCACGTACTCCAAAAACCTCTTCTTCGCATCCATCAGTCCTCCAGTATGCATCAGCATCTTTGCTTTGTACACATACGCATACCCTAGAGGAGGGCTATTTTGATATTTATCAGTAAGCATTTACCCTAACGTTGTGTTTCATTTCAGAGTGATGGAACAGAGGTGAAGTGCACCTCCACCAAGGAGTCTCTTACCCTCTCATGCCAGGTGGGGTACCCAGCTTTAAGGCAGAACCAAGAGGTAAGACCTGACGCCTAAAGACACGACAGCCGTCGCGTGTGTAGGTCTCTGTCAGCCGGGGTTGCCGTTCCTTAACAATACACTGTTCCCTGCAGGTGACATTTGGAGTCAACTTTGACTTCAACCTGAATCAACTGCAGACCGAAGCCGACGTGAGCTTTGAAGCTCTAAGGTAGCACTTGTTTGCTCGTTCGTGTACCAACCACAGTTGATCATATAGTGTTCTCTGTTAGGACTCTGGGTCTTCTGTTGCACGGGCTTACTTCTCCTCTCTACAGTGACAGCACAGAGGCGAACCCGTCAGACAACCAGGCCTCTATCTCCGTCCCTGTCCACTATGACTCAGAGATCTCCCTCTCCAGGGAAGCCAATCTCAACTTCTATGTGGTTGACATGGACAATGAAGCAAAGACCGCAGTTAATACCTTCAATGACATCGGTCCTGAGTTCAAATTCTCTCTGAAGGTGAGAAATCATGCGCACACAGCTACACGGTCCTTTTAGTACTTTACAGTGTACACTGGTTTGCCAGTAAAATATTTCCTTTCCCCTTGTGGTAGAAATGGTAAGAGAAGTATGACGCGTCAATTAGAAGTGTCTTCTCTTCTGTTTAGGTCTCTACAGGGAACTTCCCAGTCAGTCTGGCCTACCTCACAGTCTCACTGCCCAGTGCTACAGCAAGAGGGAACCCATTGCTGTATGTGACAGGAGTCAAAACGGAACCTGTGGGTATAAATAACCAGTCAACCTGACTTGTCTCCAAATAACTAGCTTTGGCAGAGTTTGTGCCCCTCGTATTCTGTGTCAATAGTCTTTGCTGCCAGGTCCCGTGCCAGTGTTGTTTTGGAATACAGCTGGGTTGTGCTCAGGAGAGAGAAAACAGAGCGAAATAGATTACGCGCAACGCGGGGCTCTATTCAATCCGTAGTGCTGAAGATCTGCTTTAGAGCGCGATTGACCATTAAAGGCAATGTTCCCGCGGTTGGACACTGCATTCCCCGTTCCCGCGGTCGGACACTGCATTCCCCTTTTCCGCGGTCAGACACTGCATTCCCCTTTCCCGTGGTTGGACACTGCATTCCCCGTTCCCGCGGTCGGACACTGCATTCCCTTTCCCGCGGTCGGACACTGCATTCCCCGCGGTCGGACACTGCATTCCCCACGGTCGGACACTGCATTCCCGTTCCCGCGGTCGGACACTGCATTCCCCGCGGTCGGACACTGCATTCCCCGCAGTCGGACAATGCATTCCCCGCGGTCAGACACTGCATTCCCGTTCCCGCGGTCGGACACTGCATTCCCGTTCCTGCGGTCGGACACTGCATTCCCCGCGGTCGGACACTGCATTCCCAGTGAACGGTGCATATTACAGCTCAATCGGAAATGACCTTTACATTTTAACGTGTATCTTCCGCGATACTTCAGTCACGAACTCGTAGCCCGTAACAAAAAGGGAGACAACGTGGAGATCAAGGAATGACAAAAATATATTTATTCACTAAACTATAAACAAGTAACAATGGTGTGTGTAGTCAGTAGTGTAAGTGGTTGCGTGCATACATGCAATAATGAGGGATGTTGAATGGTGCCAAAGCAAACAAACAAACAAAACAGCCACGACCAGAATCTAACAGTGTGTCTGCGTGGAGAATGTCCCATTTCGCTGACGACCCTCCGCACCCCGGCATCCTATCAAGAGCAAAGAGAGAGAATTTGGCAGAGTGGGAGGGTCGTCGCAAGTGAAACAGATTGAATCCAGCCCGAGGATGTGCCACCTGACCAATACGAATACAAATGTTGTTGCTGTTCTGCAGGCTGGCGAAGTGAGCTGTGAAGTAACCAGCCTCGTCAACCCTCTGAAGATCAGTGAGAAGCCTTACACAGCATCCTTCTCCAAGGAGAACCTAATGGGCACAGAGGATCTGGTGCGTGTGTGTGTGTGTGTGTGTTCTTTTGACAGACAGAGACAAAGATAGAGTCACAGTGTATATCTGATGATCTGAATACATGTCCTATTGTTTTCTGATATTTCCAGAACTGTAAGACAGCCAAGTGCCAGCCTATGAAGTGTGTCCTGAAAGACATGGGGATAAAGAGCGATTTCTTCGTGAACGTGACCACGCGGATATGGAACGGTACCTTTGCTGCTGTACGTATAGATCGCACATTCATCTACTCCTCGTCATTTACATGCTTCTCCTCCTCCCATGGAGCGGCGTCCTCTCATTACCTCTTTCGTTCTCCTCGTCTTGTCTCTGAACAGTCATCCTTCCAGTCCACTGTGCTGACTGTGAGCACAGAGATAGAGACCTCCGAGCCTGAACTGCTGGTCGTCTCTCACAAGCACCTGACGGTACAGGACTAATACCTCAAAGACATTTGAATACAGCCTCACCTAATATCTTTGAAACCCAGAGAGAAGCTGTAAAAAACAACAACATTTAAGTGCCTTGTTTTTGTTGTTTTGTACAAGCTCTACACTGCCCTCTCCTGGATCTAGGATGAACAGAATATTAACAGCTACAAGACTTGTATTGCCTGACCGTTCGTAAGCGTGATACATCCCGCCTCCTGTCCTGTCCTGTCTGCAGGTTGGCGTCACCATCAGTAAACCTGGGGTGAAAGGAGAGGTGCCTGTAGGCGTTATTGCGGGCAGTGTGATTGGAGGCCTGCTTCTATTGGCTCTGGTCATTGGCCTGCTTTGGAAGGTATTGTATGCGTTCAGTCTTTTGTTGACTTTACTGCTGTAAAACTCTCTTCACAGCAGATGCTCTGAGCTTATCCTGCCAAGACCAAGAAGTACTACCATGTCATCTTTTATGTCTGTGTGTCTCTCTCCCTCTCCCTCTCTGTCTCTTCCTCTGTCTCTCTCTCTCTCTCTCTCTCTTTCTCTCTCTCCCTCTCCCCCAGTTTGGCTTCTTCCGGAGAAAGTACAAGCAGCTGATGCAGAACACTGAGGAGGATGAGGCAGAGACCGAGGCACTGGAGAACACAGCAGAGTGAGAACCAGGCACGGGAAAGAACCCATCTCGGGAACGACAATGTGCCTACAGACTGAGAACACATAATGACCAACGGACCACAACCACACACAAACAGTAACTGAACAAACATGAGTTGTACATACATATTGAGCCAAGGGCTTGTTAGTGGAAAGGGGCTGTCTGGTTGGGTTGGTGGCTTTAAAATGGTTTGGGTTGTGAAGTGAATGGAGTCTTTTGAGTGAGCAGAAAGACATTGGCCCTCTGACCATCAAACACATCCATACAAAGACCCCATTATGTCTGCCATCTTGGATCCTCTATAGGAAAGTAAATAATCTACGGTGCATTTTTTACTCGATGAATTCATACTTGGGTACTGGTTTATTTTTGTTAAGATAATTGTTGCTTTTAAGTCATAGGCCTATTGTTGGATAAGAAGCTTGTGTATAGTCATTTGTCATCTCTCTGGATGTTACTGTGCAATTTACTGTGCAATTGGTTGGAAAGCACAGAAGTATATTATAAATATCCTTTCAAATGGTTCTGGAAAATAGCCTACGCATAAGAGATTGTAGACAATCGGCATGGTTATCATATGTTGGCATTTGGCATGCTCAGCGTTTCCCTTTGCAATGGGAGGGGTTTGACATTCTGTTGATGCTGAGGCATCCTTTTTTTGTTTTTAAATGTGTGTGCCTAATAGCAACATTTGAACAGAATCCACAACCCTTCTTTCCTACTTTCACTGGTGCACTTCCTGCCTCAGAGTATCTCAGTCGCGGTTTTCCAGAGACAACACTGTATAGTTACTACCAGCCGTACAACTGTGAAGACACCGGCTTTAGAAAATACACTGTATTCAGATCAGATGACTTTAAAAATGTATAGTTACTACCAGCCGTACAACTGTGAAGACACCGGCTTTAGAAAATACACTGTATTCAGATCAGATGACTATAAAAATGGATGGATTTACTATCTATCAGAGCAAAAGGCCGTTTTTGAATGTGTAGAAAATGAGAATATTTATTGTGTGACTTAAATATGAAATATGTATCATTCAGATACATTATCATCCATTTAAAAAGTGTTTTACTTATTCCCTACACAGCGAAAGTAGAAATAAAATATTGGAAGCGTGTGCTGGTTCATTTGTTTATTTGTAAAGTTACTGTATCGTCATTGGGAGAAAAGCGAAGCTCGGTGTAAAGGTACGCGCAGTAGCAAAGACTAAACCCTCTGAGAGAATGTTTACGAGAGAAAATGTTGCACTGTTATTTTTCCAGATATATTTTCAATGGGTACATGCCACTTCTTTCCTGAACATTTTATAGCATTCAAACATTTGAATGTGTTGTATATATACTGATGGTACATTTTATTTCATTAAAACTTTATGTACATAAAGGTGTGACTGACTATATTTTTGGATGAGGGACAGCTTTAAAAAACGGATACAGTGTGTATTACCTAATATTTGGCATAAAAAAAGCTCCTAGATGAGGTTAGAGGTCAACTCTGGCATGTCCACTGGCACTCTTTGTTCTCTTTCCAACAGGACTCGTCAGCTTCATACACCTCCTACCAAAGACAGAAAACATCCCCCCAGCATTAGCTTCCTGTGGAACAAATTGCACTAATTCAAACTGTGTCTTCAGACAGGCTCTGCAGCCATGTGACTGAGTCACTTGACAATGATTAGCTTAGTTGTGGAAGTTCACACAACTCTTACTTAAAGTTAAACTTCGGGATTTTGGCAGTGAAGTGTAGTAATTGCATTGTTACTGCACAGGTATATGAGCAACTTAAAGTGTTTACTAAATGTATGTATGGGTACAATGTAGTACAGAATGGTCACGAGACATAGGGTAATCATTAAAGGGATACTTCAGAATTTTGGCAACGAACCCCTAATCTACTTCCCCAGAGTCAGATGAACTCGTGGATACCATTTGTATGTCTCTGCATCCAGTATGAAGGAAGTTAAGTGGTAGTTTTGCTAACCTGTGTTAGCGCAATGACTGGAAGCCTATGGTATCTACGAGTATGCTAACAGTTACCATAAGACTTCCAGCCATTGAGCTAACGCCAGTTAGCAATTGAGCTAACGCCAGTTAGCAATTGCGCTAACGCTAGTTAACAACTTCCGTCAAACGGCACACAGAGATAGCCAAAAAAATGGAATCCACGAGTTCATCTGACTCTGGGGAAGTAGATTAGGGGTTCGTTGCCAAAATTCTGAAGTATCCCTTTAATGATTACCCTATGTCTCGTGACCATTCTGTACTACATTGTACCCACACATACATTTAGTAAACACTTTTAAAAGAAGTTGAATCGATACCTGTGCAGTAACAATAACGACTACAGAAACAACATTGTGTTAATGTGTGTATTTCAGCAATATAATTAATATAATTAACAATAGGAAACCTTCTGCACTTCTCCGTCTCTAGCCACATGATCAGGTCCTGCTCACCTTCTTCCATATGGGCACGGTGGCTTTCAGGGTATCTATACAGTACTGCACTGCCTCCAGAGAGTCCCCCCGGTGAGGAGACGAGATGCCGATGATCACACTGGCCTCAGTCACAGGCACCACCCTGGAAAATAATAATAATAATAAATAATACACGTCTTATAGCATAGTTATCCTATAGTTAGTGTCACAGTTCCCCCACCCATAGTCCGACATACAGTAGTAACTAGTAGTAGTAGTAGTTTACCAGGAATGAGACAGTAAGAGATTTGTGAACCTCACCCCAGTCGATGATGAACACAGATGTGCCTGACAGTCGGCCATCTTGCCCTGATGTCAGTGTATATCTTCCTGAGTTCTGATTCGGCCATGGGGATGTAGGCTTCATACTCCAGCTGCATCACTTTCATCCCTTTAAAACTGTCCCTCGTCGTCCCTGAAATAATGAATCACAATCATCACTGGCATCATGGCCTCAGCCACTTGCTGAGATGGCAAGATGCAGTAGATGGTATAGAGTACAGTATGTACATATGAGATGAGTAATGTAGGGTATGTAAACATTATATAAAGTAGCATTGTTTAAAGTGGTTAGTGATACATTACATCAAGATGCAGTAGATGGTATAGAGTACAGTATGTACATATGAGATGAGTAATGTAGGGTACGTAAACATTATATAAAGTGCCATTGTTTAAAGTGGTTAGTGATACATTACATCAAGATGCAGTAGATGGTATAGAGTACAGTATGTACATATGAGATGAGTAATGTAGGGTATGTAAACATTATATAAAGTGGCATTGTTTAAAGTGGTTAGTGATACATTACATCAAGATGCAGTAGATGGTATAGAGTACAGTATGTACATATGAGATGAGTAATGTAGGGTACGTAAACATTGTTTAAAGTGGTTAGTGATACATGTATTACATCAAGATGGCAAGATGCAGTAGATGGTATAGAGTACAGTATATACATATGAGATGAGTAATGTAGGGTATGTAAACATTATATAAAGTGGCATTGTTTAAAGTGACTGGTGATATAGTTATTACATCCGATTTTTAATTATAAAAGTGGCCTGAGATTTGAGTCAGTATGTTGGCAGCAGCCACTCAACGTTAGTGATGGCTGTTTAACAGTCTGATGGCCTTGAGATAGAAGCTGTTTTTCAGTCTCTTGGTCCCAGTTTTGATGCACCTGTACTGACCTCACCTTCTGGATGATAGCGAGGTGAACAGGCAGTGGCTCGGGTGGTTGTTGTCCTTGATGATCTTTTTGGCCTTCCTGTGACATCGGGTTCTGGAGGGCAGGTAGTTTGCCCCCCGGTGATGCGTTGTGCAGACCTCACTACCCTCTGGAGAGCCTTGCGGTTGTGGGCGGAGCAGTTGCCGTACCAGGCGGTGATACAGCCCAACAGGATGCTTTCAATTGTGTATCTAAGTGTTTTCGGTGACAAGCCAAATTTCTTCAGCCTCCTGAGGTTGAAGAGGCGCTGTTGCACCTTCTTCACCACGCTGTCTGTGTGGGTGGACCGTTTTAGTTTGTCTGTGATGTGTACACCGAGGAACTTAAAACTTTCCACCTTCTCCACTACTGTCCCGTCAATGTGGAAAGGGAGGTGCTCCCTCTGCTGTTTCCTGAAGTCCACGATCATCTCCTTTGTTTTGTTGATGTTGAGTGTGAGGTTGTTTTTCTGACACCACACTCCGATGGCCCTCACCTCCTCCCTGTAGGCCGTCTCGTCATTGTTGGTAATCAAGCTTACCACTGTAGTGTCGTCTGCAAACTTCATGATTGAGTTGGAGGCGTGCATGGCCACGCAGTCGTGGGTGAACAGTGAGTACAGGAGAGGGCTGAGAACGCGCCCTTGTGGGGCCCCAGTGTTTAGGATCAGCGGGGTGGAGATGTTGTTGCCTACCCTCACCACCTGGGGACGGCCCGTCAGGAAGTCCAGTACCCAGTTGCACAGGGCGGGGTCGAGACCCAGGGTCTCGAGCTTAATGACGAGTTTGGAGGGTACTATGGTGTTAAATGCTGAGCTGTAGTCGATGAACAGCATTCTCACATAGGTATTCCTCTTGTCCAGATGGGTTAGGGCAGTGTGCAGTGTGGTTGCGATTGCATTGTCTGTGGACCTATTGGGGCGGTAAGCAAATTGGAGTGGGTCTAGGGTGTCAGGTAGGGTTGAGGTGATATGATCCTTGACTAGTCTCTCAAAGCACTTCATGATGACGGAAGTGAGTGCTACGGGGCGGTAGTCATTTAGCTCAGTTACCTTAGCTTTCTTGGGAACAGGAACAATGGTGGCCCTCTTGAAGCATGTGGGAACAGCAGACTGGGATCGGGATTGGTTGAATATGTCCGTAAACACACATGCCAGCTGGTCTGCGCATGCTCTGAGGCCGTCTGGACCTGCAGCCTTGCAGGGGTAACACGTTTAAATGTTTTACTCACGTCGGCTGCAGTGAAGGAGATCCCGCAGGTTTTGGTAGTGGGCCGTGTCAGTGGCACTGTATTGTCCTCAAAGCAAGCAAAGAATTTGTTTAGTTTGTCTGGGAGCAAGACGTCGGTGTCCGTGACGAGGCTGGTTTTCTTTTTGTAGTCCATGATAGTCTGTAGACCGTGTCTGAGCAGCTGAATTGCGACCCCACTTTGTCTCTATACTGACGCTTAGCTTGTTTGATTGCCTTGCGGAGGGAATAGCTGCACTGTTTGTATTCGGTCATGTTTCTGGTCGCCTTGCCATGATTAAAAGCAGTGGTTCGCGCTTTCAGTTTTGCGCGAATGCCTCCATCAATCCACGGTTTCCGGTTGGAGAAGGGTTTAATAGTTGCCGTGGGTACAACATCACCAATGCACTTGCTAATAAACTAGCTCACCGAATCAGCGTATGCATCAATGTTGTTGTCTGAGGCTATCTGGATCTCACAGGTTACTCAGTCAATGCTGCTTAATCATCCTTACTTTAAACAGAAATATCCATGACACCTTACATTGGTCAGTAAAACAGTGAGTGTTCTGATAAAACAGTAGACATAACACAGTAGTTGAGCTGAGCTGTGTGTAGTCCCTACCCACCTATGAAGATGGAGATGGCTCCACAGGAAGGGCAGGTGACAGAGTCTGACACTGTGTCCACAGAGAGTTTGTCATGTGTCAGTTTAACGAGATCCCTGGGATCCCCTTCCGCCTCAGCCATCTGGGTTAGGAATGAGGGATGAGGACTCTAAAAGAAGCAGACATTTGACATTCAATTGAAATTGGTGGAGATTGTGAAAAAGTAGTCTAATTTACCGCAAGGGACACGAATCTGAACCTAAAGGCAAAGTAATTCAAAAGGACAATACTGCATATGCAATATGAATTTGTCTTCCATGATTAAGAGAGTAAATGTTCATTCATTTTTTTACCTAAATTATGTTTGATTTATCCTCCACTTAACGGCGGAATAACAGCAACCTCATCCCCATCCCTAAGGCTCACACGCACGTCACCAAGGGCCAGGTACTCCTGTCGCACAGCCAAAACAACTGAATCGCGAACAGCAGATAGTCTTGGGAATAAAGAAAATACATTACATTAATAAAGTAACGAGTTAAATGACTAAGATATCTTCTAATTGAACTTGTAGGGTCTCATATTTACCTGGGGTGTCTGCTGACAAGGTCTTGCCACAGCTCGACGGTCGTCAGTTCTGAGGCGACCCTGATCGTCTCCGATTTGAGTCCCGTCAGCTCGGCACTTTTGGCGAAATAGAACACTGACACCTATTGAACACGTAAAAACACACACATTGCTGTAGGCCTAACTTTGACAGATACGAAGACACTGACAGTTCAGAATAATATTGAAATAATTCTGCATCCCACTTGTTTTATTTTTGGCAAATACAAACCGCCAACTGCGCTTACCTCGATAGTCATGGATTAAGTTGTATCCGCAACATTGATAAATTAATGTAGACTACTATGTTACTACTGCAGGACTCCAGACCCGTAGACTACCAAGGGAGAATCTCAATTGCAACATCCGGGCGTCCTCTCTCCTCGCCTACTTCTCAAAACCCATTGGATGAGATAGCCATAGATCCCGCCCCTCTGAGCTTCTCCTCCAATGAGTTCTGAGAAGGAGGCAGAAGCGAGACCGCGAGGTAATATCAATTGAGATTTCCCATGCATATCTAAGTTTACACTCACTCCTCCTTGCAGTCAGCTGACTAGAAGGCAGGAAATAGGTGGAGCGTACATTCACTCCAAAACTAACAGACAGGCCACCAGATGTCCCCATAACACATTACAAATGTAGGCTAGACCCAAAGAAAAAAAATCTAAAACCACATTTCCCCCCCTATCATTCACAGCTGTTATGCCATACTCTCTACTTCTACGTCTCTCTGGTATTGCTATTTGAGGTTTAACCTATGTAAACTAGTACGAATATGTATCGGTTGCAAAAGGTTGTAAATGTCAAATTAACCATTTAAAGGGGCAATCTACAGTTGCCATATCCATTTTTGGACTTAGAAATTAATGATATGTACCAATTGATCCTTGAAGAATATAAACGTATAATTGCCTCGTGAGCTTAGTTCAACTGTCGTACCCCATCAGGACCCACAATGTAAGCTTGTTTACTCAAATGTTTGTAAACAAAGTAAATGTAAACAAGCACTGTATAGCCTCAAATTATGATTAATATAATGTTGATATCGATGTTGATATCATGGATGGGAAAAGGCCTTGCATCCACAGCAGCTGTCTCTTAATTTGAGAGTGGTTACATTTCTCCAGCCCCATAGAAATATAAAGAGATTCTCCAGCTTTAACCTTGAATGCAACGTGAGATGCTCCCTGTAGACCCGTTGAGACATATGGGGAAGATCCATATACAAGCAACACCAAGGCTGTTCAACGGGCAGCTAAACTTTGGTTAACGAATTACGTTTATCTTTAAAAGCCTCTTTGGAGACGGGATTGGACAGCCTATATTTATATATTTGACCCCAGCGAATGAGGGCCAAACAACTGTCCAATCTATTATTGGAATGGTGGTATTCTAACAGCTATTATTATCATCTGTTAGTCGCTATCTATTCACACTGCAATGGAGCACTTAAAAAGATTAACGCATCAAAACTGGAGCTGAGGCCGCAGCCTATGCTTGGGGGTACTAGCCCACTGGAAAATAATTCTGCCCATTCCAGTAACTCTTTCTGCATTTGTATTTCTCGCTTGACAAGAAATCACTCTTGTAATATTTTTTTGTACAAGTATCTGTACAGTTCATGACGCAGGTAGCCTACAATTGATGAAATCTGAATACAAAGGTGCGAGTTCCATCATTAAAGCCTGCACGTTTTGGACTTCTAACCTCTTTTAAACCTTGTGTGTTTGAGCTACAGACTTCCGGGTTGTACCATTGGATTGGTATACTTCTTCCACATCTGTCGATGCCAACCATTAGTCTGTGTGATTTAACAGGGGCTGAGATAGAGCGGTGTTTGAGAGAGTCCTGAAGGCGCCGGTGGCTTGGTCTTTTTACAAAAATGTATGTAGAGTCTGAATGATTTGAGCTGCAAACCATTCAAATCTATTCATGAAAAGATTATACTCTCACTACCACCTGTTTCGCTCTATGACGCTACACAATAGTGATGAGAAAATAAGGGGTTCTTCTACATAGAAGATCACAGAAAATCTCAGGACATAATGTCTATAATACTGTAATAAGCTCACATAGTTACTGTCACAAACTCAAACTCCACACAGTATACACAAAGCATTGATATTCATTCATACATTTTTATCAGGTATTTGCTTTGGCAGACCTTATTCTTGTATTGACATTTGAACAACTCATGAATGCAACTACTTATATCAAATTGTTTTGTGTTCTACTTGTAGCTATGGTTGTCCTTAATAAAAAGGTAAAACACTTCATTGCGAGGCTAAATCTAAGGGCTAGACATGCAGATAAATGAAAGTCAGATAAAAGAAAATCCGATATTTTCTGGGATTTCGGGACTGATATTAATGCCCTCTCTGGTCAACATTGTGGTCTTGCCACGCACCTCCACCGTCAGTACTCCTGCCCCCAAAGCAGTCTTTAATGCACGCTCAATATTGAGTTGCTCTTCAGTAGACTACCTGATGAAGGGGAAGCTATAATAAAATATATCTCTCTCTCCACCCCCCACCAATTTGAAGACCGCCCACTTCAGATATTTTGCTTGAGGAGACCCCTTTAAAGATTTAAAAAGAGAGACGGAGTCAGACAGTTTGACAGTCACTCACTGAGGGTTGGCATTACGTGCGCACAGACACAACTTCTTCGCTGCGCGTCTAGTCGCTCACGCCAGTCCGCCTTCTGTCCTCATGTTTAGGATGCTACAAACACCGCAGCTCCGCCAAGGCGTCATTGCGCTTTTCATGTGGTTCACTCACTTTATGGAGGACCACAAAGTCCAGGGTGAGTATGCTATGATTAATTATGTGATATGGCATAACTTTTTAAGGTCTAGTTGTAGGCGACATTCGTCATTGGTGCATCAGTCCATGTGAACCTTCATTCAACCTAGTGACATATAGTAGTGTCTTATCTCATACAACATGGAAAGGCGACTGCATAGGTGTGTGACTGAGTTAAATTTTTGCTTCTGACTTTCTGGACTGAATTCAGTTGTAGTTATGTACTTTCATGTTTTTTGCACTTCCAAATGACCACATTTACTAAGAAAACGCGGTACCAAGCTCAGTAAATGCATCTTTCAAATACGTCATAAGAACATATGGGTGATTTTGTATTAAACGATTGGTGATTGTGTCTGAAACAAAAGATGTTGGCTCTAATGGAGTTCATGGCAAAATGCTATGGCCATAAAATTACGCGTGGATAGTCTGAAGAAGGAATCTATTGCACATGGAGATTGGTCAACATGACTCCCTATACCTTTACAAGTGGGTCAATGCCCTGCTAGCTGAGCTGAGACAGATGGACTGGTGAGTCCCAAGGAGGAGTTACGCGCGGCTCCTCTCGTGCGTCCTTTGGTGAAATCCCGCTGCGTTGGGATTTATTGGTCTTTACGCAATCAGACACATTTGGCACAGCCTGTATTGTAGAACTTTGCTCTAAACACACACACACACACACCCACACACCCACACACACCACACACACACACACACACTTTTTTGCTTAGAGCAAAGTTCTAGGGTGCTATAGGGGGAAATGTGGTGTTGTTTACGCTGTAGCCTGCTCAAATAAGGCTCTACTTTACCGTTATACCTGTGATATGAGACGTTAACTGGACATGGGCTGTCTCTCTCCAGCCGGTAACTGCTGGTTGCAGCAGGGTAAGAACGGCCGGTGCCAGGTGCTCTACATGTCCGGGATGACCCGGGAGGACTGCTGCCGGAGTGGCCGTCTGGGCACGGCCTGGACCGAGGAAGACGTGCCCAACAGCACGCTGTTCCGGTGGATGATCTTCAATGGAGGTGCGCCTAATTGCATACCTTGTAAAGGTGAGTGAAAGTGTGTGGTAATGATGAATGTCCTCATTGCAAGCGGTGCAACACTATTCTGGAAACCTGGTGGAACTTCTTGCAAAAAAAACATCTGTCCTTATATCAGACGGACCCATTATGTATGATGACCGGTTCCTCCATCCGTCCATCCATCCCATCCATCCACCCAACCATCCATCCATCCATCCATTTCAGAAACATGTGACAGTGTCGACTGTGGTCCTGGGAAGAGATGCAAGATGAACAAGAGGAACAAGCCTAGGTGTGTGTGTGCTCCGGACTGCTCCAACGTCACAGGGCAGGGGTCCGTCTGTGGGTCCGATGGAAAGTCCTACAGGGACGAGTGCACCATGCTCAGGGCCCGATGCAGAAACCATCCCAACCTGGAGGTCCAGTACCACGGGCGCTGCCGCAGTAAGTCCCTCTCAGGATTAGGGTAGCAAAATTCGGGAAACTTTGCCAAAATTCTTACGTTTTCCAGATACAGTATCCCAGTTGTAGGATCCCTCCCTGCTTACTCCCTCTTGATCCTGGGAATTTTTGGAAACGTTTCAGGAATTTTGCAACCCAGCCAGTTCATTAATACAGGGTCAAATGAGGACATGCTCTCACTCTTCAGTGAGGAACTTTCAGCCAGATTCAGCTTCCATTTCCAGTCTTTCACTTATATGTATTATTTCGGAAACAATTGTCTGACTTGTGAGACTATACCAGGTTTAGGTTAAAAGACTGTTTCCCCATGTATGGCACAAGGGGCATACTGTACTTACTGTTTATGACCTGGCGGCAGTAGACTAGGCATTACTAGGCTCCCTGCCTAAAGTGGGCCAGGATTCACTCACTGGTAGACGGTGCACACACTTCAGAGTGTGTGAGGCTGAGTATCAACTATTGTAGACTGGTGTACCAACCTGATTCTCAGCACATGTTCTGGTGCATGGGCATAGAAACAGCTGGTTTAGACAACTTTAGAGTATTGCAGGTCCAAAAAAAGACCAGAAGTGTGAGGCGAAGTCTGTCATCTGACTTCACACATAGGCTAAGTCAAGCTTGGGCAGTAAGGACAGCTTATATATTACTGCTCCATAGCAGCCAAGGGAAAACAAACATCACATGTGAGTGAATATGTGGCGTGATCTGAGATTGGTGAAGTGAAATGATCTAATTGTGTGTAATTGAATGGTTCACGTGTCATGAACAGTGTCACATTAGTCAGTCATGCCTCTGAATGTTTCTGTGTTTCTGTGTGCGTGTTTCCATCCACAGAGACATGTCATGGTGTCCGCTGTCCCGGTAGCGCGTCGTGTGTCGTGGACCAGACGAATAACGCCTACTGTGTGACATGTAATCACCAGTGTCCAGAGGTGACGTCACCAGACCAGTACCTGTGTGGGAACGATGGTGTTGTTTACGCCAGCTCCTGCCACCTGAGGAGAGCCACGTGCATCTTGGGAAGGTCCATTGGTGTGGCCTACGAAGGGAAATGCATTGGTAACTACTAGAGCGCCGATATGTGGAGTTGTACGTGAAGTTGAGACATCAGTTGTCGAATGGAGTTTGGACACACCTGCTCATTCTAGGGTTTTTCTTTATTTTGACCATTTTCTACATTGTAGAATAATAGTGAGAACATCAAAACTATGAAATAGCACATATGGAATCATGTAGTAACCAAGAAAGTATTAAACAAATCAAAATATATTTTATATTTGAGATTCTTCAAAGTAGCCACCCTTTGCCTTGATGACAGCTTTGCATACTCTTGGCATTCTCTCAACCAGCTTCATGAGGTAGTCACCTGGAATGCATTTCAATTAACAGGTATTCCCTGTTAAAAGTTAATTAGTGGAATTTCTTTCCTTCTTAATGCATTTGAGCCAATCAGCTGACAGTCAATCATTACTTTAAGAGAAGATGGTCAGTCAATCTGGAAAATGTCAAGAACTTTGAATGTTTCTTTAAGTGCAGTCACAAAAAACCTTCAAGCGCTATGATGAAACTGGCTCTCATGAGGACCGCCACAGGAAAGGAAGACCAGGAGTTACCTCTGCTGCAGCCCAAATAAATTCTTCACAGAGTTCAAGTAACGGTTACATTTCAACATCAACTGTTCAGAGGAGACTGTGTGAATCAGATCTTCATTGTCGAATTGCTGTAAAGAAACCACTACCAAAGGATTCCAGTAATAAGAAGAGAGTTGCTTGAGCCAAGAAACACGAGCAATGGACATTAGACCAGTTGAAATCTGTCCTTTGGTCTGATGAGTCCAAATTTGATATCTTTGGTTCCAACCGCCATGTGTTTGTGAGACGTAGAGTAGGTGAACGGATGATCTCCGCATGTGTGGTTCCCACCGTGAAGCATGGAGGAGGAAGTGTGATGGTGTAGGATTTTTTTGCTGGTGACACTGTCTGTGATTTATTTAGAATTCAAGGCACACTTAACCAGCATGGCTACCACAGCATTCTGCAACGATGCACCATCCCATCTGGTTTGCGCTTAGTGGGACTATCATTTGTTTTTCAACAGGACAATGACCCAACACACCTTCAGGCTGTGTAAGGGCTATTTGACCAAGAAGGAGAGTGATGGAGCGCTGTATCAGATGACCTGGCCTCGACAATCACCTGACCTCAACCCAATTGAGATGGTTTGGGATGAGTTGGAGCGCAGAGTGAAGGAAAAGCAGCCAACAAGGGCTCAGCATATGTGGAAACTCCTTCAAGGCTGTTGGAGAAGCCTTCCAGGTGAAGCTGGTTGAGAGAAGGCCAAGAGTGTGCAAAGCTGTCATCAAGGCAAAGGGTGGCTATTTGAAGAATCTAAAATCTATTTAGATTTGTTTGACACTTTCTGGTTACTACATGATTCCATATGTGTTATTTCCTAGTTTTGATGTTTTCACTAATATTCTACAATGTAGAAAAATAGTTGTAAAAAATAATAATACTTGAATGAGTGGGTGTGTCCAAGCTTTTGACTGGTATTGTAGATTGATGAAGATTTTCGTGCTTTGATCTGCCAAGCTTTCGGTCACAAAGACCTTTGTCAGATTATACTGGAGTAGTAGGTCTACTAAGCATCAGAAAATGTGTCTGTTCTGTCCGTTCTAATTCACACAGGCAGGGCATTAAGTCTATTGGCGCCATCACCAGAATCATGCTGTCTGTTTGAGTCAGAAAATGGATCTGCACTGGCCTGGGCCTGTGAGGGAGTGTAACAATAGTGTCTGATGCTCTCTGTGTGCGTCTCCAGACGCCAGGTCATGCGAGGATATTGTGTGTCGGGGAGCAAAGAGTTGTCTGTGGGATGAAGCGAGTGGCCGCGGACGCTGCTCCGTGTGTGATGAAGCGTGTCCAGAAAGTCGGCATGCCGAGAGTGTGTGCGCCAGTGACAACAACACCTATCCCAGCGAGTGTTCCATGAGGCAGGCCGCCTGTGCTCAGCAGCGCCTCCTGGAGGTCAAACACTCAGGATCCTGCAACTGTAAGTACACGGTTGCATTTCAAACGGCACCCTATTCCCTATATAGTGCACTACTTTCGACCAGAGCCCATTGGCACCCTATTCCCTATACAGTGCACTACTTTCGACCAGAGCGACGCATCCATTGAGAACGTAGGAGAAAGTGGCTCCAACTCCAATACATGCGTTTCGCCAGTCAGTTTACCCAAATGTTTACCCAAGGTCATCATTGAGGGGAAAATCCTAAGTACCATCAATGCGTTACTAAGTTAACATTTGACTTAAGTGGAAGTTGGGATAAAAATAACTGCAACCCATCCCTCATCCTATTTTCACAATGTGATGTTATGTTAAAGTTGTCTTAGTGTGCCGATTGTGGCAAAGTCACTTGCTTGTACAAGTCTGATAGTGCAGTCTTTATCTTAGCCTGGGAAGGAGGTTAGATACAATGTAAAGGCAAACCTTATGACCAACCACCTCATAAATGGACTGTTATTCTATTGTTCCCGTGATGTTTGATTAATTCAAAACATGGATGAATGTCTCTCAGTGTATCCCATCCCATAAATACCACAATGCCTTGTATTTCTCCTGTAAACAGTAAACAGTAATGTTGCTGGGATTAAATGATTTCAGCATGTGGATTATGAGGACTGGGTTTTGGATGGTTTGTTTTTTGGATGGGGTTTTGACTACATCTGCCTGTGGATGTTTGTTATGAAGATAAATATTTTTAAAGGGCAAATACCACACTAACAGGGTGGTCCTTCGCAGAAATGGGATAGGTCCCAGTCCCGTCTTGTGCATCAGCTGAAAGCAGAGTTTCACAACGCAGAAATGAAGTTGTATTATACTGTATTGTAAGAATGAGTATATGAGCTCGGTTCTGTTCTCTCTATTTTCAGGTTTAAACCAGGTTTAAACCACTGAGCCAACTAACCCTCATACACCACCACTGCCCAGCCCAGCCCAGCCCAGCCCAGCCCAGCCAACACCCCAGCGTCTCAGCCTCCCAGGACCCAGCTTCTATGATAACCAGAATCACCTTGCTTCATGTCCCATGCGGGAGGAGAAGACCGCCAGTGAGTCAAGTCAAGGAAAAGAAGCTAAATGTTGCAGTGAGATTCTGTGCCGTTGTCATGTTCACTGATGCAACAGCAAGTGAACCGTTTTGTTCTTCCATTTAGTCATCAGACACGGAACTTTGAGGAAGAGGAGGATGAAGAGGAGGAAAAAGAGCAGGAATACTAGGAATTTCCTCCATCAATACGTCCTCCAACACAGACCGGATGATAAACATTCATAATAGCTGAACAGTGTTTCAGTTCAGCCACAGAATACTGTTCATACTGTACATAAAGTGTATGATTATTTATTGTGCTGAACCCAGTTTCCCCAGATGCATCTTAAGGCTAAGATCCTATGGTTCTAACCACCAACTTAGCCTTCAGATGCTTTTGGGAAACCGGACCTATAGGAAGAGAAGAGGAACTAAGCAATCGTATATTTCGAAACGTCTGTGCGTTGGTTTACTTGTATGTATTTATATATTTTGTTTATTATTATTTATACATTTACAGTGTCAGTCTGTCTTACTGTGTATACCCTTTTGTCTCTCGCATTTTATCCAAAGAGAAAGTGTATTATTTATTTGAGGTGCAATGCTACCCACATTGATGTTCTTCTCATGTAAACTCCTGTAATGAAATTCTCTTATCTGAGCTGTACACATCCGCTTGTCGTCGGGCAAAGATTTGGATTTTTCCCCATCTTACCGTGTCCCTCCATTGTGAAATGTTGGCTAGCTAGTTGTGTGTGTTCCAGTTTATTTTATTGAGAACCTTTTTGCTCACTGATGTATATACACCCTTGTGAGAGAAAGGCCCTGGTTTTGTTTACAACTCAAAGCTGACGAAAATGGCTTTGTCTAGTTTTGGTTAAACAAAAGTTACCCGTCCTAGTCCCAGTCCAGTGCATACCAATACTTTTAGTCAAATAGTCTCTTTCCCGTCAGAAATGTTATAGCTTTTGTGCATTATGGGGAAGAGGATGGAGATACTGTGACTGAAACAATGTATGTATTATGTTTTATACAACATCGGAGTAGGATTTAATTTCATTTTTGAGTTGACAATATTTTTGTTTTTCATATTTCATAATGTGCCATTTGATACTCTCGTTCACTTTGATTTGCCAATGTTTTTCAGTGCAGTCAATCTTTGAATGACATCACTCCCTCTGAGCCAAGTAAATGCAATTTACCACACAATGTTCATCACATACAATATATCACACTTAAGCATGTTGTTTTTCCTCACACTTTTGGGGGATATTCATATGACTTAACTGCTGCGGTAAATTTACTACCTGTTTGTCCAAAACAGAAATCTGTTTTCAGAAGATAACAGCTGCTAAATATACAGTGGGGATAAACATCGATGAATAAACCCTGGTCTATTTTGTTATATTATGTTGAATAGAGATTCAGTCATAAATATATAGTTTTGTATTTTTTATGTGAATGTTAAATGTACATAATAGCTATTATGATGATATTTGTACAGTGCAAGAGAATAAAGAATAAAATCATTTTTTCCCTCAAACTTTTTGTGCTTTGTCTACCATTTACACACGACACAAAGCAAATACCTACCTTTCCTCTCCTGTCTACTCAATCCAGTCCAGTGTTCTACATCACCATCAGATTTGCATTAATACAATCACAGCCAGTCAGTCATTTTCTCTCCTCAGTCCTCAACTACCTGAGTGTTATCTGTTACTTGTGCTGAAGAACCACATAGATAGATACTGTATTTATCTCCATGTGCAGGACAGAACTGTGTCACTCAGTCACAGCCATATTTAAACTGGTAGATTAAACTTGTGGCTGATCGACTGAAGCTTGTTTGGCATCGTTTCCCCAGCCGTGTGAAAAGCTGACTTAGCTTCTGTGCTAAGTGGTCCGGTCCGGTCCGGTCCGGTCCTGTCCTGTCCTGTCCTGTCCTGTCCTGAGAGAGAGAGAGAGAGAGAAAGAGAGAACGAGAGAGAAAGAGAGAAAGAGAGAAAGAGAGAGAACGAGAGAGAAAGAGAGAACGAGAGAGAAGGAGAGAACGAGAGAAAGAGAGAGAGAAAGAGATCGGAGGCATCAGGGTCCAGCAGACATGAACCAACCCAGCAGCTCTCTTCCTCACCATCCCTCTCCCTGCTCTGCCTTGGATCTGAACCCGAGACTCTCATCTAATCACATTTCAGCAGCAGTAAATGCGATCCTAATCGTACTGTGTGCCGTGACTGGTCCTTGTCTGTCTTTTTTTGGAAAATGCTGTCTGGGCCTGGGAGTCCACACTGCTAATATAACAACATTATGGAAATGCTGATGCGACAGTCTGAGCCGAGGCTGAGCTGAGTGGGAGCATTTCCCATGGTCATCAGAGGTGAGGTTACTCTCTCTCTCTTCTCTCCTGTCCTGACCTTGGCATAGCATGAAAGGCAAAACCTGGAAGGTTGCACTGAGAACCAGTGCCTCATCACTAAAGTTACTTTAATAGATTATAAAGTCCTAGAAATGATTGCACATACAGTAGACATTGAAACAGGATTGCAGAATGTCAAGCCTGTTTTTAATAGGAGAAGAGGACATTTTGAGGGAGGGAGGGAGATAGATAGGGGAGAAAGAGAGGCAGACAGAGAGAGAGACAGATAGCCAGAGAGACAGACAGGCATAGAGAGAGAGAGAGACAGAGAGAGAGAAGTGAGTGAACCAATGACTCGAAAAAGGAGGTGTTGCTGAAGTTTCATATGAAAAGTGTTAGACGGTAACAGTGCTTGACGGGGTGCTCAAAGTGCTGCCCACACACAATGCCGTCTGCCAGAAACTGGGGACCATTTTGGACTAGTCTAGTTAGATGGACCGGATGAGCATGTTATATGAATCCTTTCCTCTTTCCTGTTCACAGACAGACCCCTGTAGCCCTGACAGACTAGACCCGACCCCACTAGCCCTGGCAGACAGACCCAACCGGACACGCCACAGAGCCCTGCTGAGCTCCTCTTAGGAGTTCAATAGAAACGTGTGAAAATGTGTAGCTTTCTGTGGAAAAGGACTGTATCAAGTCAGTCACAGCAGGTCTCTGCAGGGCAGGGGGCTGGCTGGGAGCTGGGAGCACATCACAACACAGCGTGTACGCTACCACTTATACACTCTGAAAAAGGAATGAACTAACACTGGGGATCTATTGAAATTGAAACAGTACAGTCCCAATGGGCACACACTGGTTGAATCAACGCAATTTGTCGATGTATTGTGAAATGGAATCTGGATACACTGGATTTGAAATTAGGGTAGAACTTTAAAATAATACTTTGAGTTAACCTGACTAACAGGTTGTTACATCAATTTAATTTCAACATAATCATCAGATGTACACTACCGTTAAAAAGTTTGGGGTCACTTTGAAATGTCCTTGTTTTTGTCACGCCCTGATCTGTTTCACCTGTCTCTGTGCTCGTCTCCACCCACCTCCAGGTGTCGCCTATCTTCCCCATTATCCCTTGTGTATTTAAACCTGTGTTTTCTGTCTGTCTGTTGCCAGTTTGTCTTGTTTGTTCAAGTCAACCAGCGGATTGTCTCAGCTCCTGCTTTTCCCAAGTCTCTCTTTTTCCTCGTCCTCCCGGTTTTGACCCTTGCCTGTCCTGATGCTGTGCCTTTGCCCCTACTCTGGATTCCTGACCTGACCCTGGGCCTGCCTGCCGTCCTGTATCTTGGCCCCACTACTCTGGATTATCGACCCCTGCCTGCCTTGACCTGTCGTTTGCCTGCCCCAGTTGTTACAATAAACATTGTTACTTCAACACAGTCTGCACTTGGGTCTTACCTGAAACCGGATAGTTCTTTTTAAAGAAAAGCACATCTTTTGTTCATTATAATAACATAAAATTGATATAATAAATGACTATTGCAGCTGGAAACGGCAGATTTTTTTAAATGGAATATCTAAATAGGCTTACAGAGGCCCATTATCAGCAACCATCACTCTGGTGTTCCAATGGCACGTTGTGTTAGCTAATCCAAGTTCATTTTAAAAGGCTAATTGATCATTAGAAAACCTTTTTGAAATTATGTTAGCACAGCTGTAAACTGTTGTCCTGATTAAAGAAGCAATACAACTGGCCTTCTTTAGACTAGTTGAGTATCTGGAGCATCAGCATTTGTGGGTTCGATTACAGGCTCAAAATGGCCAGAAACAAAGACCTTTCTTCTGAAACCCGTCAGTCTATTTTTGTTCTGAGAAATTTCCATGATAGAAATTGCCACGACGCTGAAGATCTCATACAACGCTGTGAACTAGCTTCATTAAATAGTACCTGCAAAACACCTCAACGTCAACAGTGCAGTACAGGCGATTCCGGGATTCTGGTCTTCTAGGCAGAGTTCCTCTGTCCAATGTCTATTATTTTGCCCATCTTAATATTAAATTTATATTTATAAAAAATCTGCCATTTCCAGCTACAATAGTCATTTACAACATTAACAATGTCTACACTGTATTTCTGTTCAATTTGACATTATTTTAATGGACTAACAAATGTTGCTTTCCTTTCAAAAACAAGGACATTTCTAAGCGACCCCAAACTTTTGAACGGAAGTGTATATGTTAAAATTGCAATAAAAATTCCACGTAGAAACATTAAAATCCTATATTCAATATACTGTACATTGAATGGTGGAATTTCATATTTGAGTAGACATATTTTATTTGACCTTGTGTCAATGTTGATAGTAAAATGGTATGTTTGAATCAACGTCAATGTTTCAGCGTAATGCTATCAGCTGAAATAAAGATAAATATGAAGTAAAATAAGAAGCCACAGTCCAACGAGTTCTACTCGAACAGTGACTCCTACTGGTATATGAGGGGTAATACACTCTTCCTGCTTATGTTCGTTTCAGCTGAGCTATCATCCCACCACATTTAGACATTGACCAGGTTCCATACTTATTTGCGTAGACAACCTAATTAACATTGAATAGTTGAAAGTAAAGTCCTTTAACTTTTCTGACACAAGCTGTATGTCAGAGTCAATTCGGAGTGAGGTTGGGTTTATGTAGGCTACATGGACACCATCAACTCAAAGGGAAGCTTAGTAGGTATAGTAGGTATACTATCATTCATCCATGGCTGGTTTGATCTTTGGAAGTTTAGAAGTAGTTAGCATTAGCCCTTAAGATGCCAAATTCATTATATTAATAATATCATTTTACCTTTGGATGTTGTCTTGTACATCTATAAATTATTAATATTATGGATTCAGCTCCACCAAAACTCTAACTTGAAGAATAGGACTAAATCGAAATAAACTTTATTTGAAGCGCATTTAAAGTTGGATTTGATTTAGTACTATTCTTTAACTTTCATTTTTGGTTGAGATGGAGACGGGAATGCAACAAATCAAGCATTCATTTGTAAACAAACTGGATATTGAACGCAACCAAATATCAACAATTGAAGGTGTATCTTCTGCTTGGATAGTGTATATTATGAAGAGTGTGCAAAGCTGTCATCAAGGCAAAGGGTGGCTACTTTAAGAATCTATCATCTAAAATATATTTTGATTTGGTTGACACTTTTTTGGTTACTACATGATTCCATATGTTTTATTTCATAGTTTTGATGTCTTCATTATTATTCTACAATGTAGAAAATAGTAAAAATAAAGAAAAACCCTTGAATGAGTAGGTGTGTTCAAACTTTTGACTGGTACTGTAGTTCTGATGAATATGTTGAAATTAGATGTAACAACCTGTTAGTCCAGTTAAATCAATATAAATCAAAAAATTATTTTACTGAGTTATAGTTCATTAAAAGGAAATCAGTCAATTGAAATAGATTCATTAAACTCTAAATCTATGGATTTCACATGACTGGGATTACAGATATGCATCTGTTGGTCACAGATAACTTTAAAAAGGATAGTGGCGTGAATCAGAAAACCAGTCCGTTTCTGGTGTGACCACCATTTTGCCTCATGCAGCGTGACACATCTCCTTCACATAGAGTCGATCAGGCTGTTGATCGTGGCCTGTGGAATGTTGTCCCACTCCTCTTCAATGGCTGTGCAAAGTTGCTGGATATTGGCGGGAACTGGAACACGCTGTCGAACACATCGATCCAGAGTTTCCCCAAACATGCTCAATGGGTGACATGTCTGGTAAGTATGCAGACCATGGAAGAACTGGGAAATGTTCAGCTTCCAGGAATTGTGTACAGATCCTTGCGACATGGGGCCGTGCATTATTATGCTGAAACATGAGGTGATGGTGGCGGATGAGTGGCATGAAAATGGGCCTCAGGATCTTGTCACGTTTCCGTGCATTCAAACTGCCATTGATAAAATGCAATTGGATTCATCGTCTGTAGCTTATGCCTGCCCATACATAACCGCACCATGGGGCCAAAATTTACTTTGAAAGCAAAACTCAACATGCAGCAAAAAAGCATTCATCAATTAGTAGATCAGCGGACTGGCAGTAGTCTCCGGCCGCAGTCTTTGGCCCGACAGACACTTTTCCCATTGGCCTTTTATATCTGAAAGGGAACGAGAAAAGGTATCCTCTGGAAATGTGAAAAGGATGTTTAAAATGAGCTGAAAATCCCATCTCTGACTTCCCTTCCCTATGATCACGTTTCAAAGTGCACACAATGGCCCGTATTCAGATCAGGTTGGCATTTCTTGTCATGCATCTTACACTGGAGGCAGCTCTGTAGAGTGGTCCCCAGCTGGCACAGCCACAAAGTCATCAAACCCTAACTTTAACCACACTGCTAACCCTATTGCCTAATCCTAACCTTAAATCTAGACCAGCATTTTTAATACATGTTTTGAATATTGCCAATTTGGATTTTGCAGCTGTACCATCTCGCGGGAATCGCTCAGTTCTTTCTCCAGGGCAAGAGTCATGACAATAAACCTTCGCATTCAGAAAGCGCCCCCCAGAGTACGAGCACTGATCTAGGATCAGAACATCAGGTTCCCGCTGTCCACATAATGATGATCTAAAAAGCAAAGCGGATCCTGAGACACTTTGTGAATACGGACTAACATGTCCCATAAGAGTGAGTGTGCGTGCATGCCTCACTGATCCCATATACAATCAGCCTCTCTAAATGAAGAGATGAAAGCTGCTCCTCCTTCATTAGGGCCATTAGTTGAGCAAACGTCTAGTACGACATGGACAGTTAGTTGGGTCACGTTGACCCAAAGTTTTGCAACAAGGATGTCAGTGTTGTACTGTGGTAGGGGCCACAGCGATATCTATTTCTTTATTTAAAGCTGGTAACTTGGGTTTTAGGCATAAATGTACTATACTTAAGCAATTACGCATGACGCAACGCAGCCTTTAGCCGTGTTATATTGGCCATATATCACAAACTCCCGAGGTTCCTTATTGTTATTATGAACTGGTTACCAACGTAAATAGCCGTGGTATCCGTTCTGATATACCACAGCTGTCAGCCAATCAGCATTCAGGGCTCGAACCACCCAGTTTTAAATCTTGTTTATAAGGTGTCTGAAGTGAGCGAACACAGAGCACAATTCCATAACACCCCATGGATCACTTTTTTGTCATTTACATTATTAATGTTATTTTATAACCTATACGTGAAATATTCCATTGTCTATAGAAGTATAATACGTTTTCTAACCTGTGAACATATGAAATGTTACATTACGGCATTATGATTGATATTTTTCTCAGGGTTGCGAGATGTGTCAGAAAAGTAAGTGATTCTGGGTGAGAGTCATTCTTTAGTCTTGTTTGCTGAGAAACTTTCCTGGGAAATGATGTGCTAATGTCCAGGTGTATTGGAAATGGAGGATTAGACTTTTTAAAGAAGATTAGTGTAACACTGTCTAGCCAGACCCTCGCATGGATAAAAGAGAGAACAGATTTAAAGTTTCTGTCTTGCAGACGGCTTTGTAAAGTTGTTCAGACATGGTCTAAGTTCTCAGATGAATCCCAAGTGTTCATCTGTCTGCATACTAATATTTGTCTGGGACAGACAGGGACAGAGACAGTCAGAGCAATTGGAAATGGACTTAACTCCTTTTTAAATATAGTTTCTCGCCCGAGACAGAATACGTGTTGTTATAAAAATGATGAAAGAAAGTAAAAGTACCATTGTTTCATTTCACAGCAGTGAGAGAACGGTTTCAAGCTCCGTTAAGCTAGAAACAAAGAGAATGACTTTAAGCACAAATGAGGAAAGAATTTCTCTATCCTGTCCTTCAAACTGTGGTTCTAGACTGCATATTTTGGGAAGGTTTATATTCTGTTCAGTAGCATTGATTATATATCCCATGTACAGTATTATAAAATATATTAAAATATATTGATTCGATCCATCAATCCATGCAACACCAAGGCCAATTAATGTATGTAATTTCAACCATGAACACTTTACTTAGTCTGACACACATATCATATAGATCTCCATCAAATGGTCATCAACCAAGCAGTGTGAACTCCTACATGTATGAATGTCACCATTTAGACATGCAAGAACATAGCACTGAATATAGAACACAGTGTTATACACAGTCAGGGCTACCCCAAACAAACATCTCTCCATTGTCCTGGCATTCAGATCAAAGAATGTAAAAAGATAAGAGACAACATATCCAAATAAAGACTTCCTGACAGAAAACTACCCTGTGACGTCAACACGGTATTCACTCGGCACGAAACGGAAGAAGATATGTTGAAACGGTTAGGTACTATCTGAACTCTATCCAATAAGAAACACTCATTTTAGTTTTCTGTTGCACAGCGGTTTGCAACATTTTGCTACTATGTGCCCTGTGAATACGACCCATGTTTGTCAAGCTATGATATGGTACATGTAATAGGGACTTCCTGACTAAAAACGAACCCCTGTGACGTCTTGTCTGGCACGAGATAAATAGTGGGCTCAGAAATTATTGACACCCTTGATAAAGATGAGCAAAAATAACTGTATAAAATAAATAATTCAAATACCGAACTATACTGTTATTTAATTATATAATTATATTTTATACTAACACAATTGCTCAGAGAAAATAGATTTTTGTTCAACAAGTGATAGCATACATTTTTTTAAAGGTTGGAGTAAAAATGATTGACACCTCTGTTTCAATTCCTCACCTTGCGAGGATAACTGCACTGAGCCTTTTTCTCAAATGTTTTATGAGGGAGAACCCATTCGGAGGGACCTTAGATCCATACAGAATCCTTCCAGATTACAGATATCCTTCGTCTGCACTTATGGACTTGCCTGCCCTCTTCAATTCAAAACACAGGTCTTTAATGGGTTTCAAATCCAGAGACAAAATGTTGATTTTGAGGCCAATTAACCATTTCTTTGTGGGTTTTAATGTGTGCTTGGGGTTATTGTCTTGCTTGAAGATATACTTTTGACCAAGTTCTAGCCTCCTAGCAGAGGCAACCAGGTTTTTGGCTAAAATGTCCTTGTACTGGGTAAAGTTCATGATGCCGTTGACCTTAACAAGGGTCCCGGGATTCTTGGAAGCAAAAAGAAAAAGACCCTTGGAAGCAGAAAAGAACCCCATTCCTAATGTAAAATATGGTGGTGGATATTTCATGTAACGGGGAAATTTTGCTTCCACTGGTCCTGGGGGCCTTGTTAAGGTCAACACTCAACAGCATCATGAACTTTGGACAGTACCCAGGACATTTTAGTCGAAAACCTGGTTGCATCTGCCAAGAGGCTGAAAATTGGCCCGAAGTGGATCTTCCAAAAAGACATTAACCCCAAGCACACATCAATTGGCCACAAAATCTATATTTTGCAATGGCCATCTCTCCGGACTTGAAACCCGTGCAAAAGTGGTACCGGAGTGCCAAGTCTTGGTCCAAGTGGCTTCTAAATAGCTTCTATCCCCAAGCCATAAGACTCCTGAACATCTAATTAAATGGCTACCCAGACTATTTGCATTGCCCCCCCACCACTGCCACTCTCTGTTGTCATCTATGCATAGTCACTTTAATTAACTCTACCTACATGTACATACTACCTCAACTTACCGGCATCCCCCCCCCCCCCCCCTCCCCCTGTATATATTGTGATCTTTTATTGCTGCTTTAATTACTTGTTACTTTCATCTCTTATTCTTTTTCTTTTTTAAACCTGTTGGTTAGGGGCTCGTGAGTCAGCATTTCACTGTACAGTCAACACCTGTTGGTTAGGGGCTCGTAAGTCAGCATTTCACTGTACAGTCAACACCTGTTGGTTAGGGGCTCGTGAGTCAGCATTTCACTGTACAGTCAACACCTGTTGGTTAGGGGCTCGTAAGTCAGCATTTCACTGTACAGTCAACACCTGTTGGTTAGGGGCTCGTAAGTCAGCATTTCACTGTACAGTCAACACCTGTTGGTTAGGGGCTCGTAAGTCAGCATTTCACTGTACAGTCAACACCTGTTGGTTAGGGGCTCGTGAGTCAGCATTTCACTGTACAGTCAACACCTGTTGGTTAGGGGCTCGTAAGTCAGCATTTCACTGTACAGTCAACACCTGTTGGTTAGGGGCTCGTAAGTCAGCATTTCACTGTACAGTCAACACCTGTTGGTTAGGGGCTCGTAAGTCAGCATTTCACTGTACAGTCAACACCTGTTGGTTAGGGGCTCGTAAGTCAGCATTTCACTGTACAGTCAACACCTGTTGGTTAGGGGCTCGTAAGTCAGCATTTCACTGTACAGTCAACACCTGTTGGTTAGGGGCTCGTAAGTCAGCATTTCACTGTACAGTCAACACCTGTTGGTTAGGGGCTCGTAAGTCAGCATTTCACTGTACAGTCAACACCTGTTGGTTAGGGGCTCGTAAGTCAGCATTTCACTGTACAGTCAACACCTGTTGGTTAGGGGCTCGTAAGTCAGCATTTCACTGTACAGTCAACACCTGTTGGTTAGGGGCTCGTAAGTCAGCATTTCACTGTACAGTCAACACCTGTTGGTTAGGGGCTCGTAAGTCAGCATTTCACTGTACAGTCAACACCTGTTGGTTAGGGGCTCGTAAGTCAGCATTTCACTGTACAGTCAACACCTGTTGGTTAGGGGCTCGTGAGTCAGCATTTCACTGTACAGTCAACACCTGTTGGTTAGGGGCTCGTGAGTCAGCATTTCACTGTACAGTCAACACCTGTTGGTTAGGGGCTCGTGAGTCAGCATTTCACTGTACAGTCAACACCTGTTGGTTAGGGGCTCGTAAGTCAGCATTTCACTGTACAGTCAACACCTGTTGGTTAGGGGCTCGTAAGTCAGCATTTCACTGTACAGTCAACACCTGTTGGTTAGGGGCTCGTAAGTCAGCATTTCACTGTACAGTCAACACCTGTTGGTTAGGGGCTCGTAAGTCAGCATTTCACTGTACAGTCAACACCTGTTGGTTAGGGGCTCGTAAGTCAGCATTTCACTGTACAGTCAACACCTGTTGGTTAGGGGCTCGTAAGTCAGCATTTCACTGTACAGTCAACACCTGTTGGTTAGGGGCTCGTAAGTCAGCATTTCACTGTACAGTCAACACCTGTTGGTTAGGGGCTCGTAAGTCAGCATTTCACTGTACAGTCAACACCTGTTGGTTAGGGGCTCGTAAGTCAGCATTTCACTGTACAGTCAACACCTGTTGGTTAGGGGCTCGTAAGTCAGCATTTCACTGTACAGTCAACACCTGTTGGTTAGGGGCTCGTAAGTCAGCATTTCACTGTACAGTCAACACCTGTTGGTTAGGGGCTCGTAAGTCAGCATTTCACTGTACAGTCAACACCTGTTGGTTAGGGGCTCGTAAGTCAGCATTTCACTGTACAGTCAACACCTGTTGGTTAGGGGCTCGTAAGTCAGCATTTCACTGTACAGTCAACACCTGTTGGTTAGGGGCTCGTAAGTCAGCATTTCACTGTACAGTCAACACCTGTTGGTTAGGGGCTCGTAAGTCAGCATTTCACTGTACAGTCAACACCTGTTGGTTAGGGGCTCGTAAGTCAGCATTTCACTGTACAGTCAACACCTGTTGGTTAGGGGCTCGTAAGTCAGCATTTCACTGTACAGTCAACACCTGTTGGTTAGGGGCTCGTAAGTCAGCATTTCACTGCACAGTCAACACCTGTTGGTTAGGGGCTCGTAAGTCAGCATTTCACTGTACAGTCAACACCTGTTGGTTAGGGGCTCGTAAGTCAGCATTTCACTGTACAGTCAACACCTGTTGGTTAGGGGCTCGTAAGTCAGCATTTCACTGTACAGTCAACACCTGTTGGTTAGGGGCTCGTAAGTCAGCATTTCACTGTACAGTCAACACCTGTTGGTTAGGGGCTCGTAAGTCAGCATTTCACTGTACAGTCAACACCTGTTGGTTAGGGGCTCGTAAGTCAGCATTTCACTGTACAGTCAACACCTGTTGGTTAGGGGCTCGTGAGTCAGCATTTCACTGTACAGTCAACACCTGTTGGTTAGGGGCTCGTGAGTCAGCATTTCACTGTACAGTCAACACCTGTTGGTTAGGGGCTCGTGAGTCAGCATTTCACTGTACAGTCAACACCTGTTGGTTAGGGGCTCGTAAGTCAGCATTTCACTGTACAGTCAACACCTGTTGGTTAGGGGCTCGTAAGTCAGCATTTCACTGTACAGTCAACACCTGTTGGTTAGGGGCTCGTAAGTCAGCATTTCACTGTACAGTCAACACCTGTTGGTTAGGGGCTCGTAAGTCAGCATTTCACTGTACAGTCAACACCTGTTGGTTAGGGGCTCGTAAGTCAGCATTTCACTGTACAGTCAACACCTGTTGGTTAGGGGCTCGTAAGTCAGCATTTCACTGTACAGTCAACACCTGTTGGTTAGGGGCTCGTAAGTCAGCATTTCACTGTACAGTCAACACCTGTTGGTTAGGGGCTCGTAAGTCAGCATTTCACTGTACAGTCAACACCTGTTGGTTAGGGGCTCGTAAGTCAGCATTTCACTGTACAGTCAACACCTGTTGGTTAGGGGCTCGTAAGTCAGCATTTCACTGTACAGTCAACACCTGTTGGTTAGGGGCTCGCAAGTCAGCATTTCACTGTACAGTCAACACCTGTTGGTTAGGGGCTCGTAAGTCAGCATTTCACTGTACAGTCAACACCTGTTGTCTCATGTGACTAATACCTTTGATCTGATTTGATTTGAAAACCTGTGGTTTGAATTGAAGAGGGGAAGTCCGTAAGAATAGACGAAGGCTATCAAGGATCTGGAAATTTTCTGTGTGGAGGAATGGTCTAAGATCCCAATCTAATCAAACATCTGAGAAAAAGGCTCAGTGCCGTTATCCTCATAAAGTGAGGTATTGAAAGGTGTTGAAAGCAGGGGTGTCAATTTATACCCCTACCTTAAACACAATCACTTACTTTTTAAAAAACATAATTATATAATTAAATACAAATACAGCTCAGTATTGATTTAATTATTTTACAGTTATTTTTGCTCATCTTTATCAAGGGTGTCAATCATTTCGGAGCCCACTATTTATCTCGTGCCAGACAAGATATCACAGGTGTTCGTTTTTAGTCAGGAAGTCTCTATTACATGTACCATGTCATTGTTTAGCTTGACAAACATGGGTCGTATTCACAGGGCACATAGTAGCAAAATGTTGCAAACCGCTGTGCAACGGAAAACTAAAATGAGTGTTTATTGGATAGAGTTCAGATAGTACCTTAGCGTTTCGTCATATCTTCTTCCGTTTCGTGCCGAGTGAATACCGTGTTGACGTCACAGGGTAGTTTTCTGTCAGGAAGTCCTTATTTGGATATGATGTCTCTATCTTTTTATATTCTTTGATCTGAATGCCAGGACAATTAAGATATGTTTGTTTGGGGTAAGCCCTGACTGTATACTTGTCTACTGTATGACTCATCACTGTACACAACACACACACACGCATGCATGTACACACACACGCTTGGGGTAAGCCCTGACCGTAAACTGTACTGAATGAGTCACCATTAGAGAAATACTATGAGCAGTTCCTCTTGCTTATGGCTCTAAGTGTAGCAGGCTGCCGGCAGAGGGTTTGTGGCCTCAGTGTAGCAGGCTGCCGGCAGAGGGTTTGTGGCCTCAGTGTAGCAGGCTGCCGGCAGAGGGTTTGTGGCCTCAGTGTAGCAGGCTGCCGGCAGAGGGTTTGTGGCCTCAGTGTATGTAGCAGGCTGCGGAGAGAGGTTTTGTGGCCTTAGTGTAGCAGGCTGCGGGGAGAGGGTTTGTGGCCTCAGTGTAGCAGGCTACGGGGAGAGGGTTTGTGGCCTCAGTGTAGCAGGCTACGGGGAGAGGGTTTCCTTGTTCCTACTCACAAGAGGCTCAGTCTAGTCCAGGGGAAGAAATAAATGCAACAGAATAATAATTAAAAAATCATGCTTTTTCAAATGTCAAACTAAATCTGATCGAGAGAATAATAAAAACATCCTATCAATGACTCCAGAATAACAATTCATATTTAAGTTGCATGTTAACGTACTTGTAAATGTCAAATTCCTCGAGGTCTGGGGTGAATTGGGGTGCTCCATTTTACAGTGACACATCATCATCAATGGGTAGCCGTAAGCAGTAATCATTTCACATATTCTCCGTTATGTTTCAGGGCTCAAAGAAAGACAACAACTAATTATATGGTGACAAAATAGAATTTATGAAATTATACTATTCATCTTGAGGTTTGAATATATCTTTCTTAGGATTTTAGTTTTTATTTTAAATCTGGTAAACTGCAGCCATACTACAGTACATCTACAGTACACCATTCAAAAGAGGGTCTGAAATAGAGTATTAGATAGTTCTTGATAGAGCCATATCTCTTTATACGGCCCTGATTCTTGATACTTAAGGTATCCTAGCAACCTGACACAATGAAATAATTGATGGAGTGAACACAAATGTCCTTTTTATTGTTGTTGTTGCCTTTATTGTCCATGTTGCCAAGTGGAGTTATGCATAAATTATGTATATACACAGCAGACCTTCAGAATAGACTAAGCCAGTAAAGCAAACTGCTAAATGTCAATTTCTTCTTCCAGTATAAACACAGACACGTGCCTGCCCTTGCAGATTATAACAAAACCATCTGTAACAAAATGTACAAATTGATCTTGATATAGATATAAATGAATTAGAAAATAGGCCGTTTGAAGAGTTTGGCTATCAGGGTATAAACATTTGATCGATACGTTACTATAAATACAACAACATGTTTAGATATTGGTATACTTCGCTCTACAAAGACTAAACATATACCAGGTATCCTAGATCTAGCACTCTTGATACACACCTGTGGCACACGGCTGGTCTGGTAACCACGGAAACCAGGTGGGTCATCTCAAAGGTTCGGGGGGGGGGGGGGGCGGAGCGACCAAACACATGACGTCATCAGCAGGGAACAGCAGTCGCAGATGATTGACAACATTGGTTATAATAATGAATGATCGACAGCATTGAGGCACTAATTGACAACATTTGGTGTTGACACGCTCAGGTAACAGGAGTGTTTTTCTTACATCCAAGTGACAGTAGCAACATCGTCACTGTACATGAAACACACCGTCCACTGTGAAGACTCTGTGCTATTCTTTGAAAATCTTCATCCTGATTTAAATTGAATTGGCTGTGCCGTGCAAACTGCATCCAATCGCACACTACACTTTCTCTTAAAAACACAAGAGGGGCAGGAGCTTTCCCCCCTCAGTAACAAGACTATCAAATTACTCAAATACTTAAAACATAACATCTAAAGTTAATTCTACACAATATGTATTTCAGTGAAAACAGTGGGAGAACATTTCAGTTTGAATTAAAAGCCTCGTCTCACCTCCATCTGCGTCCAGCAAATTCTAACCAACACTTGTTTGTGAAGACACTTGTAAAAGGTTTGGCTTTAAAACACATTAAGGCAGTGAAGTAGAAACATTTGTTACAGACCAGAAAGTGTTGTGGGACAAATCACTATTGATACACTGAGTGTACAAAATATTACACCTTCCTAATACAGAGTTGCATCCCTTTTGCCCTCAGAACAGCCTGAATTCGTCAGGGAGGCTGGCCCATGTTGACTCCAATGCTTCCCACAGTTGTATCAAGTTGTCTGGATGTCCTTTGGGTGGTGGATCATTCTTGATATAGATAGGAATCTGTTTGAGTGTGAAAAACCCTGCAGCATTGCAGTTCTTAACACAAACCACTGGGCCTGGCACCTACTACCATACCCAGGTCAAAAGGCACTTCAATCTTTTGTCTGCCCATTCACCCTCTGAATGGCACACACACACAATCCATGTCTCAAATTTCTCAAGGCTTAAAAAGCATTATTTAACCCGTCTCCTCTCCCACACGGATTGAAGTGGATTCATAAAAAGGGGACCATAGCTTTCGCCGGGATTCTCCTGGTCAGTCCGTGTCATGGAAAGAGCAGGTGTTCCTAATGTTTTGTGCACTCAGTGTATATTTGTAGAGAAACCATACTTGCGTTCTTATCTCTCCCCTTTCGTTACTGTATTTGTCAAGCACACCGAAATGCGTTCTCTGTAAGAAATGTGCTACAGAGATGAAGCCTATTCCAGTGACTCTAAACGCCCCGCAGACGTGTTCACTTCCTACAGACAGTCTCAATGTGCAACTATCAGTCATCCAAGAGCACAAGAACAGTGTCGAGTGAATAACAAACATGATAATAACACAGATAGTGTCTCACTGGTGTTCGCTTAAGTCTTAAATAGGGATATTTATTTTGAGTGGAGGCAATGCATTTTCCAACACGAAATGTGGTCCTTCTTTCGTGCAGTCCACTAGGTCTCTGCAGCTAGAAAACCGTAGTAGAATTTTCCTCCTCTCACCATGAAAACCCTGGAGGCTCATAGGTTCTCGGTGGCGGGGAATGACTCCATGCTCTATGACTCCTCTGGGATCAGGTTTCTCCATTGTGGTTTGCCATCCCGTTGGCTTTGTAGCTATGATGTAGCTCCTGTTCGGTCCGACTACAGACTGACGTGGGGTTTATAGTTCCTATGGTTAACAGGACCGTGTGGGGTTTGTAGTTCTTGTGGCTCAGCACGTCCTGTGAGATCTGTGGGATTTGTAGTCTCTGTAGCTCAGCAGGTCCTGTGGGACCTGTTGGTTTCGTAGTACCCAGTAGATGTACAGGACCTATGGGGATTGTAGTTCATGTACTCGGCATGTCTTCTGGGATTTGTAGTTCCCTGTAGATGTGCAGGTTATGTGGAGTCTGTAGTTCCTGTGGGATTTGTAGTTCCTAGTAGATGTGCACATCCCGGCTCATATCCTGCCAGTGTCTTGGTCCTTGTCCTCCAGCAGCTCAATAAGCTGAGTGAAGCTCTGCTTCACGGCATCAATGTTGTCCACTGAGCTGCCCTCTAGAATCCAGCTCTTCCCTCGGGCCAGAGGCTCCAGCTCAAAATACTTCTTTATCTAGCAGAGAAGTAGACATAGAAGGAGAGAGGACAGAGGTTTAACACCATCATTTCAAGTAACATTTCAACAAGAGAGAGAGAGAGAGAGAGAGAGAGACAGAAGAGAGATGGAGAAAGAGAGACAGAAGAGAGAGAAAGAGAAGAGAGAGAGAAGAGAGAGAGAAGAGAGAGAGAGAAAGAGAGAAAGAGAGAAAGAAAGAGAGAAAGAGAGATCAGCGGTTTGGACACATTGAAAAACACATAACAGTGAATAACTACCTGTAACATTATCTCATTTGGTATTTCCTTCTTGATGCGCGGGTGTACGGCATAGTATAAGATAGCTGATTTTGAATAAATAGTTTTCATTCCCATGTAATTACACCAATATCTGCCAAAAGCTTTGCATTCCATCTAACAAGAGCCAAGTGGAGACCACAAACTAGGCCAAAGTTGTACTTAAAAAGCCTAAAGAAATTAAGCAACTACGTCCAACCATGGAAGCGGGTCCCATGTTGAAAGTCTGCACGCGAGCAAAACAATAACAATCAATCCAGGAATCAAATGGGAGAAAGGTTACCCTTGTGGTTTCCACTGACTCCCAGTTGAGCTGAAATACACACACTTTTGAAAACAAGAACAGTGTCCAGCTATGTCAAAAATGTGGGGAAAAAAACAACATAAAACACGGCTACGATTCGCTCAACACTTTAAAAAACTTCTGCGCAAACACTTGACTGGTGGTCAAGCCATCATAGCAGACCGTTTCTGGGACCAGGCATCCCAGGAATATATGGGAACCACATATACAGGACCACTTATATATGAATCCGTAAGCCTAAGGCCATAGTGGTCAGTCTCTGTGGTGGTTTACAACCAGAGGGGGGTGATGAGACATGGCCAACCAGGCCATTACCATATAAATAGAATTATATTTCTATATTAAGTAGGGCATCAGACTGTTTCAGTGAGAGTTTACTACCAAGGTGATGTAAGGCCATGCTGGTCTCCTGGTCATCAGACAGTGTGGTGACGGAATGCTACGTGTTGCCCTCTCCGGGTAATAATGATCTGAGAGAGCAGAGTAGTGTCTGGAGAACCTTGACCCCGCACAGGCCAAGAATAAATACCTGGCAAAGCCTCACCCGAGTGTCAGGCCAGTACTCGGAGGAGTCATTTTTCACATTTGGAATACAACTGGCCTGGATAGTGGATACTATAGCAGGGTCGTGGTAAGTAGGGCAAGAAAACGGTTAGAAACGGAGCGAAATGAGGCGCTGCTAAATGCTGGTTTTCGGGGGGGGGTTACGGAAAAATGTTTTGCTACGTTGTGCCTTAAGGAACATGACTCAGCACTTGGATAAAAAGAATAGGAAATTAGGTCAAATAAATACAACTATTTGAGTAAACAGAGTCTTAACGGTGAACTTTTCCAACAGATCCTGTCCATCTGTGTTTAAAGAGGAGAGTCCAGTGTTTGGCTGTGTGTGCCGGTGTGTCTGTCAGTGCCAGTCAGTAGGGACAACTTCCTCTTCTCTGTGCAGACTAGGGAGGGGGGGGGGGGGTATCATGTTCAAACCCATTCAGAGAATAGGACTAGGGAGGATATCATAGGATACCCTAGGACACCACACTGCACTGATGGCCAAACCGACAGGAACAAGAGAGACTAGAATCTGCACTGACAGGCTGTAAAAAGCTCTACAGAAAGTGCTGGAGCTGCTCTTGCCCTTTTCCTTTCAGAGCAGAGAGAAAGAGAATAAATAAATAATCAAACAAAACATCCTTTGAGCCAAAGCTCCCATAGCATGCCAAGAATGCTGATTAAGATTTCCCTGTCTGGGACTTCATCGCTCGCTGCTATGAAATTACACAATCCTCCTCCTCCGAGAGCGAGCGAGAGCGAGAGCGAGAGAAAGAGAGAACAGGCTTAGAAGGAGCCGCAGCTTTTGTCTATTGTTTTTATTTTTGTGTGTGTACTGTGTGTGTGTGTGTGTGTGTGTGTGTGTGTGTGTGTGTGTGTGTGTGTGTGTGTGTGTGTGTGTAACAGTGGGAAGAATGTTGATGAAATTCAACATGGAGAAAGCAACAGGTCGATGAAGGCGAGGTTAAGAGAGGTTAGGGGTCAGAGGGGTCCGAGGCTGGCCTGATACAGTACAACAATCCACTGTCTGGTGGAAAAGGCTGACACAGCAGAAACCTTCCCATTCACAAGTCTCTCTTTGCCGGACATCTCAACGGGGTCAAGATGGGCAAGCTGGTAGCCTCGCTTGGCCCAACTTAGCCCACGTGTAGGCTGAGCTAGCTAACGAAAGACTTTGCTAACAAGCCGGAGGAGAGATGTTGGTGGGACAAATCAGTAAGACCAGAGGGTTTCTCTTTACAAACCGGGGTTTACCTATCAACTAGTCTTGTGCACCAGACAATTAGCCTGGGGACAAAGTTACCTGTCAGGTACATGAGTTTCTCTCTGCTTGACGTCTCAGCAGCGTCATGATGATAGGCAAGCTGGCGCGCTTCGCTTAGCCTGCCTTAAATGTAGGCGGAGCTAGCTGACACAGAAAGTATAGGGTGCGAGGCTAATAAGATGAATTGGATGTGGGAAGGTCATTCAGTGTGAACAGCAGATAAAGGGTTGAAGGCATAGAAATAGAATGATTTAGAACGGGCTTGGAACCTCTAACCCTGGCAATTTTGACTGGTAAACTCATGGGTACACTCGCAACGGCTGCCTCGAATTGTGATGCAATATTTTCCATGGTAATGCAGAATGTTCCAGCAACTGATGCTGGATTACCATGGTACCTGTAGAATGTTAATTAACATTGTGCTAACTGATGTGGCTCATGCAATGGAATGTACTTGCTGTAATGTCAGATGAGTCGATTCAACAAATCACAGCACAGACTGATGTGTAGACTTCCCCGATGTTACTTCCTGCTTTGCTTCTATGGGTAGAATCCCAATGTCCACCAGTCCACCCATTATGCCATCGTCGACTTGAACGGGGACTCCTCTTTTATTCATTACATTTCTATTGTGTGACTCTACGTACTGTGGTGGTGTGACGTATAGGTCACACAGCCCCAGAAGAACCCGCTCAAAGCTGGGATCAATAGGATATGTGTTTCCAGGGCTGACGAGATCTAATCTGATCAAGATCAAGTCTGTTGAAAAACGGTGGGAGGCTGGGAGCTGAAACCACAGTAAGATGGTGTTAGCCTGAGGAAGGGCCATGTGCTTTAAACATAATGATCAAAGTGGTAAGAGTTCATTTGAGGAAAGAAAAACTAAACTCTTCCAAAACATGATTGTTCCTCCCGTGGTGACAGTTCGCAACTGCGCAAATCCAGACCTGCATCTGGAAGACAACTGGGTCATGTCTAGTAGACAAAATGTTTTGAAACAGTAAGGTATTACCTAAAGCTGTTCCATAAGAAATGCTTGTTTTGTTTTTCCTTGTGCCCTACTAAATATGACCCTGAAGTAGCTAGTAACTTCCTGTTCTGCTCAGAGAGTATGGTAGATTTTATATGGTTATAGGTATGAAACAGGGTGCTGACTGACTGTTTAAGCCTTTCCTCCAATGCACCTTGAGAGGGAGATGAGGAATCAAAGACAGGAGAAATCAAGGATTTGACCTCTTAAAACACTTTGACAGACCATATTGGTACCACAGGGTGCTGCTGAGTGACTCCTGTATAACCCCCTGTGTAGAAACAGGGGCCTCCCTCTAAAAAGGAGACCTGTTTCCCAACAGGCCTCGAGGGGATGTGGAGGAGGCAGCGAAACACCCCTGGTAGATTTACAGTAACTCCATTTTACAGGGGGGCCTACGAGCCGCCTGAACGGGCTGACAGCAAACATCTGGTCCTGAGGCTGGAGCTGGGGAGCTGGCAACATGCCATGTCATCAGCAGTATCAGTGGAAAGGAGAGGGCCCCAGACTCCAGCCCTCACAGGTCTCCCGCCTTCCCTTCCTCCCTCCCCGCCCTGTCCATCCATCTATTCATCCATACATTGAGAAATCCACGCAAGGCTTCACAAAGAAAACAACTCATTGATTGACAGGTGACCCAATACTTTAACACCAAGATACTCTGAAATCTACCAATCAATCTGAAGGGGATTTACACACACAAGAGGTAAAACTGATGTCTTTTTAATGGTTTACATTCCACATAACTTTCATAGTCATGGGAGACCTTTCCAGGACCGTTCTTATTAAGTGGAGGCTGATGACAGCCACAGTAACATGCAATATTTGACTAAATATCTCACTGATTGGAGGGAATGTAGCCAGGAAGATCATGTAAATCCGTAATACTGAAAACATCTCAGAAAAAGAACTTCAGCACGCCAAACAACAACAACGGCTCCATCTGAAAAGTGAGATTCAATTGAGATGGCCCGACGTGCCTCTCATATTTCAGACCAAGGTCGGATCTTTTGGGGGTAGCTCCAGTTTAGTATAAAATCGGTGGAAAATCCGGACCGTTCCAAAAACCCAAACCGCCTGTTAGACCTGTAAACCTCCACAAACAAGCCTTGGGATCATCCCTGCTATTTCCCCACAGCAGTGGAGGGAGTAATATTTCATGGTGGAGCAGTAGGAGGGCCAAGCACTGGGGATTCCTCAGCGGTAAAAACATAGCTCAGTAACCAACGCTGAGCCAAGACCCCCGATTCACATTTTAAAAACGGCAGACACGCACACATAATATTCCCGAACACGGCCTGTGTGTGTTCCATGAAATTGCTCTGTATGTACATTGGCGTTCTTGTGTACTATGTACGAGCACGGAGAACAAGGCCTGGATGAGGTATTAACCTAGGTAGCCCACGTATGTAGGTACTATGTACGAGCACGGAGAACAAGGCCTGGATGAGGTATTAACCTAGGTAGTCCACGTATGTAGGTACTATGTACGAGCACGGAGAACAAGGCCTGGATGAGGTATTCACCTAGGTAGCCCACGTATGTAGGTACTATGTACGAGCACGGAGAACAAGGCCTGGATGAGGTATTCACCTAGGTAGCCCACGTATGTAGGTACTATGTACGAGCACGGAGAACAAGGCCTGGATGAGGTATTAACCTAGGTAGCCCACGTATGTAGGTACGAGCACGGAGAACAAGGCCTGGATGAGGTATTAACCTAGGTAGCCCACGTATGTAGGTACGAGCACGGAGAACAAGGCCTGGATGAGGTATTAACCTAGGTAGCCCACGTATGTAGGTACTATGTACGAGCACGGAGAACAAGGCCTGGATGAGGTATTAACCTAGGTAGCCCACGTATGTAGGTACTATGTACGAGCACGGAGAACAAGGCCTGGATGAGGTATTAACCTAGGTAGCCCACGTATGTAGGTACTATGTACGAGCACGGAGAACAAGGCCTGGATGAGGTATTAACCTAGGTAGCCCACGTATGTAGGTACTATGTACGAGCACGGAGAACAAGGCCTGGATGAGGTATTAACCTAGGTAGCCCACGTATGTAGGTACTATGTACGAGCACTGAGAACAAGGCCTGGATGAGGTATTAACCTAGGTAGCCCACGTATGTAGGTACTATGTACGAGCACGGAGAACAAGGCCTGGATGAGGTATTAACCTAGGTAGCCCACGTATGTAGGTACTATGTACGAGCACGGAGAACAAGGCCTGGATGAGGTATTCACCTAGGTAGCCCACGTATGTAGGTACTATGTACGAGCACGGAGAACAAGGCCTGGATGAGGAATTAACCTAGGTAGCCCACGTATGTAGGTACTATGTACGAGCACAGAGAACAAGGCCTGGATGAGGTATTAAATCAAATCAAATTTTATTTGTCACATACACATGGTTAGCAGATGTTAATGCGAGTGTAGCGAAATGCTTGTGCTTCTAGTTCCGACAATGCAGTAATAACGAACAAGTAATCTAACTAACAATTCCAAAAAACTACTGTCTTATACACAGTGTAAGGGCATAAAGAATATGTACATAAGGATATATGAATGAGTGATGGTACAGAGGAGCATAGGCAAGATACAGTAGATGGTATCGAGTACAGTATATACATATGAGATGAGTATGTAAACAAAGTGGCATAGTTAAAGTGGCTAGTGATACATGTATTACATAAGGATGCAGTCGATGATATAGAGTACAGTATCTACGTATGCATATGAAATGAATAATGTAGGGTAAGTAACATTATATAAGGTAGCATTGTTTAAAGTGGCTAGTGATATATTTACATCATTTCCCATCAATTCCCATTATTAAAGTGGCTGGAGTAGAGTCAGTGTCGTTGACAGTGTGTTGGCAGTAGCCACTCAATGTTAGTGGTGGCTGTTTAACAGTCTGATGGCCTTGAGATAGAAGCTGTTTTTCAGTCTCTCGGTCCCAGCTTTGATGCACCTGTACTGACCTCGCCTTCTGGATGACAGCGGGGTGAACAGGCAGTGGCTCGGGTGGTTGATGTCCTTGATGATCTTTATGGCCTTCCTGTAGCATCGGGTGGTGTAGGTGTCCTGGAGGGCAGGTAGTTTGCCCCCGGTGATGCGTTGTGCAGACCTCACTACCCTCTGGAGAGCCTTACGGTTGAGGGCGGTGCAGTTGCCATACCAGGCGGTGATACAGCCCGCCAGGATGCTCTCGATTGTGCATCTGTAGAAGTTTGTGAGTGCTTTTGGTGACAAGCCGAATTTCTTCAGCCTCCTGAGGTTGAAGAGGCGCTGCTGCACCTTCCTCACGATGCTGTCTGTGTGAGTGGACCAATTCAGTTTGTCTGTGATGTGTATGCCAAGGAACTTAAAACTTGCTACCCTCTCCACTACTGTTCCATCGATGTGGATGGGGGGGGTGTTCCCTCTGCTGTTTCCTGAAGTCCACAATCATCTCCTTAGTTTTGTTGACGTTGAGTGTGAGGTTATTTTCCTGACACCACACTCCGAGGGCCCTCACCTCCTCCCTGTAGGCCGTCTCGTCGTTGTTGGTAATCAAGCCTACCACTGTTGTGTCGTCCGCAAACTTGATGATTGAGTTGGAGGCGTGCGTGGCCACGCAGTCGTGGGTGAACAGGGAGTACAGGAGAGGGCTCAGAACGCACCCTTGTGGGGCCCCAGTGTTGAGGATCAGCGGGGAGGAGATGTTGTTGCCTACCCTCACCACCTGGGGGCGGCCCGTCAGGAAGTCCAGTACCCAGTTGCACAGGGCGGGGTCGAGACCCAGGGTCTCGAGCTTGATGACGAGCTTGGAGGGTACTATGGTGTTAAATGCCGAGCTGTAGTCGATGAACAGCATTCTCACATAGGTATTCCTCTCGTCCAGATGGGTTAGGGCAGTGTGCAGTGTGGTTGAGATTGCATCGTCTGTGGACCTATTTGGGCGGTAAGCAAATTGGAGTGGGTCTAGGGTGTCAGGTAGGGTGGAGGTGATATGGTCCTTGACTAGTCTCTCAAAGCACTTCATGATGACGGATGTGTGTGCTACGGGGCGGTAGTCGTTTAGCTCAGTTACCTTAGCTTTCTTGGGAACAGGAACAATGGTGGCCCTCTTGAAGCATGTGGGAACAGCAGACTGGTATAGGGATTGATTGAATATGTCCGTAAACACACCGGCCAGCTGGTCTGCGCATGCTCTGAGGGCGCGGCTGGGGATGCCGTCTGGGCCTGCAGCCTTGCGAGGGTTAACACGTTTAAATGTCTTACTCACTTCGGCTGCAGTGAAGGAGAGGCCGCATGTTTTCGTTGCAGGCCGTGTCAGTGGCACTGTATTGTCCTCAAAGCGGGCAAAAAAGTTATTTAGTCTGCCTGGGAGCAAGACATCCTGGTCCGTGACTGGGCTGGGTTTCTTCCTGTAGTCCGTGATTGACTGTAGACCCTGCCACATGCCTCTTGTGTCTGAGCCGTTGAATTGAGATTCTACTTTGTCTCTGTACTGGCACTTAGCTTGTTTGATAGCCTTGCGGAGGGAATAGCTGCACTGTTTGTATTCAGTCATGTTACCAGACACCTTGCTATGATTAAAAGCAGTGGTTCGCGCCTTCAGTTCCACACGAATGCTGCCATCAATCCACGGTTTCTGGTTAGGGAATGTTTTAATCGTTGCTATGGGAACGACATCTTCAACGCACGTTCTAATGAACTCGCACACCGAATCAGCGTATTCGTCAATGTTGTTGTCTGAGGCAATACGAAACATCTCCCAGTCCACGTGATGGAAGCAGTCTTGGAGTGTGGAGTCAGCTTGGTCAGACCAGCGTTGGACAGACCTCAGCGTGGGAGCTTCTTGTTTTAGTTTCTGTCTGTAGGCAGGGATCAACAAAATGGAGTCGTGGTCGGCTTTACCGAAAGGGGGGCGGGGCAGGGCCTTATATGCATCGCGGAAGTTAGAGTAACAATGATCCAGGGTCTTTCCACCCCTGGTTGCGCAATCGATGTGCTGATAAAATTTTGGGAGTCTTGTTTTCAGATTAGCCTTGTTAAAATCCCCAGCTACAATGAATGCAGCCTCCGGATAAATCGTTTCCAGTTTGCAGAGAGTTAAATAAAGTTCGTTCAGAGCCATCGATGTGTCTGCTTGGGGGGGGATATATACGGCTGTGATTATAATCGAAGAGAATTCTCTTGGTAGATAATGCGGTCTACATTTGATTGTGAGGAATTCTAAATCAGGTGAACAGAAGGATTTGAGTTCCTGTATGTTTCATTCATCACACCATGTCACGTTAGTCATAAGGCATACGCCCCCGCCCCTCTTCTTACCAGAGAGATGTTTGTTTCTGTCGGTTTGTTTACGTAGCCCACGTATGTAGGTACTATGTACGAGCACGGAGAACAAGGCCTGGATGAGGTATTAACCTAGGTAGCCCACGTATGTAGGTACTATGTATGAGCACGGAGAACAAGGCCTGGATGAGGTATTAACCTAGGTAGCCCACGTATGTAGGTACTATGTATGAGCACGGAGAACAAGGCCTGGATGAGGTATTCACCTAGGTAGCCCACGTATGTAGGTACTATGTACGAGTACCTACACATGCGTAGATAAAACGCTGCGCTCGCACACCACTTATGAGCCATGTCAAATCTAACGGCTTCTGAGGAACTTACCTCTTTTCCTCTCGCATTCCTTCGGTCCCAGTCTCCCCTTTCCAAAAAAATAAAAAATGGCAGATTGAGGGTCCCGAATGGCGTCCCTAATTCCCTATATGGCGCTGTGCGCCATTTGGAATGCAGCCGGAGTCTACAGTGAAATGTTATGTGCGAGTGGGGTTGAGAGGCTGTGATAGCCCGTGAGCAACAGTGGCCAACATAAGCCCACCTGAGATAAAAGGCCCCATCTGGTGCCATCATTCATCTGTGTGATGAATCTCTCCTCACGTCATGACTAGTGACGACACTCCATTACGCAAGGCTGGTGTGTGAGTTTTGGCTGCTGAGTGGAGTGGGTGGCTGGGGCTGGGGTTGGTAGTCCATAACTCACACACGGTGTAGTAGACTGGGTCCGGCTGGTTGGGGCCCTCAGAGGCTTCAGCGCCAGAGGGCCAGAACAACTGAAACACATCGGGCTGCGGCAGGAGCCTCCATAGGTCGGGGGCCACAGTCTAGGGGTGTGCACCGAACGGCATCCTATTCCCGATATAATGCAATGCTTTTGACCGGAGCCATTTGGGACACAACCTAGTCCAGTTAGACACACATCTTGGCGCAGAGGAGGCTCCTCCACATGCCACAGCCACAGTAACACACTCCCTCCAGGGTTGGCCATCAGACAGAGAGGCCCCTGGGAACACAGGAGCTATTGCAGACCTCAATTATAAACGCATGTAGTTCTATCCTTGTGATGTACCTGTCTATTAATGTTAACTATTATGTCATGTTTTGTGTGGACCCCAGCAAGAGTAGCTGCAGCATCAGCAGTAGCTGATGGGGATCCTAATAAATGACTAAATCGATATAAGCACCCATGTACACGTTCAATTCATCCATCGATTCATGCACACACAATGCCGTGCACCCAGTAACACACACACTCACAAAACCAGACTTCCCACTCAGACATACAGACCTGGAAATCTAATTGGATAAAAATACCCATTGGTGAAAGTTGTCTACTCTACTGCCATGAGAAGAAGTCTAGCTAGCAGTTAATGTGATTAGTCTGCATGCTCTGGCCAAATGGGATCTGGCCAGACACACGCACGCGCACACACACACACACACAAACGGCATAGTGAGATAGATGTCAGCAGGCTGTCTGGGGCTGTCTGGCCGGTGAAGACAGGGTCGAGGGGAACAGGGGGGACAGAGGGCCCGTGTTGTTCCTGTTACTCGAGCATCGTGGGTAAAGAATGTGGAACTGTCACTCTGCAATAGGTGAAGTTTACATTTAGCCCAATGCGGTTGGTTTGAGTGGCTGTATGCAATATGTAGGTACATTAAGCCTGGTGGGAGGAAATATTATGCACGATGTTGGTTTGAATGCCTATATAATTATCGGTCGAGACGTTTACATCAGCCATGTATCCACACATATGTATGACTGCATCCTTTAATGACAGTGAAGGCCAATACGAAATGTGTGTGTATATGTCTGTAAATGCATGTCAGAGGCGCACGCACGCACGCACGCACGCACGCACGCACGCACGCCACGTCCAGCCTGTGTGACAGCAGCAGTCTAGACAGTACTAGCTGTTACAAGGTAGACGTAACACAGGTGGCGTTGGGGACAGCAACAAAAGGAGCCAGTGGGTTCAGCAGACCTGGCCAATGCCACCAGACAGTGTGTGCGTGCGTGCATGGACCTGGCCAGTCATGACAACCCCTCTCTGTGTGACCGACTGGCAAGGCGACCTTTCTCCAAGAATGGGAGCGCCACACAATGGTGTCTGGACTCCTCTTCCCTTCTCTAGCTCTCCCTTAAACTCTCTTTTTCCCCCCTCTCTCCTTCTCCCCCCTCTCTCTCTCGCTCTCTTTCTGCCGCTCTCCCTCTCTCAGGGCAGACAGAATGTAACACACCCCAGGACATGCCACTGTCACAGTCCCGCCTCTGTCTGTCTGTGAGACACACAACATGGCCTTTGTCTGCCGCCTCTCAAACGCATCTTTCAATAAGTAGAAAAGAAAATCTACAGCCCCCCCCCCCCCCCCAAATTGTCTAAATGATCGAGCCTGAACGCAATGAAAAGCTCTCTCGTTCTTTTACTTCTCTCCTCTCCCCCCTCCCCTCTCTTTTTACATCTAAAGCGTGGGTACTGTTCACATTGAGCAGTGCATTTACACCTACACTGACCAGGCTGTATCTTTACGGGTAAAAATCACTCCCCTGCAACACGTATCAAAGGGAATACGAGCGGTTTACGCTACACTTGCGGTACGAGCGACCTCGGGACAGAGTACACACCAGAAGGTCACGAGAGAGATTGAGAGATCTGGACGAGGTCTTCCTCTACTAGCGGCCCCACGTGCTGTGCGTTTCCTAGGCATCCGTCTCTATCAGTCAGTCATAACTCTATTAGGTGCAGATGCTGGGTAGGGATGCTCTGTCTAATCTCTCAAGCTGAAGTAATTCTATTATTGTTCGAAATGACCAGCCAGATCAGGGACAGGAGGAAGGGAGATGGGGAGGAGGGGTGAGACCCCAGCAGATTATTTTAAAGGAAAGGCATTGACCCCCATTACTGCACAGAGGGAGGGCAGCCTCCCCAGACCGGGGGGGGGGGGGGGGGGGGGGGGGGCGTGGGCAGTAAATTACCCCAGATAGTCAAGCCTGGGCTGGGTAGAGTTTCAGCTGCCATGGGGGTTTAGTTATGGAGAGAGTGGAGGCTTAAGGGCACCGCACATCAATAATCAAAAGAGCAAAAGCCGTAGTTTTATAATGAGGATAAGAGCACAGAGGTTTACTCACCGACTGTGCATGTGTGCTCATGATGTGCATGGGGGGGGGATGCATACACACAGGAGTACGTTGAGGAGGCAGCTGAGGTGATTGTCTTTCTTACCCCAAAATATTGGCATCCGTTCTACCTAAAGCTATGAGTGAAAATGTTCTTTATAAAACGGAACTGCCAAGACATGTTGCCTTGCCTTGTTGTCTTGGGCTTCAGACAGAGAAAGGGGTGTCACTGTGCCTGTGTGTGCTTCCTGCGGTATTACCATCCATGGTGGTTCTTCCCCACACTAGGAAGTGTCATAGGAGAAGGATGAGGGGGGTTCCTAACAGACAGAGGGAGGGAGGACGGGGGTTGTTGCTGTGGTTTGGTGTTCCTTCTGCTGATCAGACACTGGCCTTGGCACCCATATTAGGCATCGATGCCAACGTCGCCTGAGTGAATTCCCATCCCTCTGCAGAAAACAAACGGGCCCGTTGTGGTCGGAGCGGAGAGAGGAGGGCGTGCCGTCTGTCAGAGTTGCTGAACACAGGGACAAACAAGGACACAAACACAGATTCCAACAGACTCCACAGACTCTGGTCCAACAGACTCCACAGACTCTGGTCCAACAGACTCCACAGACTCTGGTCCAACAGACTCCACAGACTCTGGTCCAACAGACTCCACAGACTCTGGTCCAACAGACTCCACAGACTCTGGTCCAACAGACTCCACAGACTCTGGTCCAACAGACTCCACAGACTCTGGTCCAACAGACTCCACAGACTATGGTCCAACAGACTCCACAGACTATGGTCCAACAGACTCCACAGACTCTGGTCCAACAGACTCCACAGACTCTGGGTGGGCCCTCCTGGGTGGGCCCTCCCCCCCAGACCGGAGTTCAAGTACTATTCAAAATAATTTGTTCTACTTTTGCTGTGCTCGATTGAGCTTGCCTGCTGTAATAGAAAAGTCCCAAAAGTGCCAAACCAGCCTACCGGGAACACCAAGCAGGCTAAAGCAAACACACAAAGTATCTGAACAATTTCAAATAGTATTTGAACCCATGTCTGCCTCCCTCCACAGCGTTGTTGGCCCACTGGAATATAGAATCCAGAACATTCCACTTAAGTTTCAGGAGGGAACAAGAGCAGGTTGATTCCAGACCCAAATACCAACCTACTACGCCTACCGCCCGTGGTGCAGACTGTGGCATATCATATTTGTTTCTGATCTGCGGTAATATCAAAATGAAAATTCCAACAAACTATTTTTCATTTTTCACCCGTAGAGCCCTAGTTACCCAGACCATGCAGGTTGCAGCCACACGTAGATAAGTGCTTCCTAGTGTCCACAACAAGCCTTCCATCCAGATGGGTCTTGCTTGGGTCTGCCTGTCAGTTCTGCTAAGGGCACATCTCATAAGCTCCACATTGTCTCCTTCCCTTAGCTTAAGCCTTCCCCGTCAGTCCTCTTAGACCTGGGCTCCATCTCAATAGTCTACAGCTTCTTCCTCTCCTTGTCTCTTTACCGTAATTTGCACTGATTGGAAAAAATGCTTTCTTAAGAGCACTTTCCAAACAACGGATGTAGACTTGACCGTGAAATGCTTTCTTAAGAGCACTTTCCAAACAACGCGGAGTAAAAGAATTCTAACAAAGAAAAATATTAAACACATGAGGAATAACATGCACAATAATTAAGCTATAGACAGGGAACACCAGTACCAGACCAATGTGCAGGGGTACGAGGTATTAAGCTATAGACAGGGAGCACCAGTACCAGACCAATGTGCAGGGGTACGAGGTATTAAGCTATAGACAGGGAGCACCAGTACCAGACCAATGTGCAGGGGTACGAGGTATTAAGCTATAGACAGGGAGCACCAGTACCAGACCAATGTGCAGGGGTACGAGGTATTAAGCTATAGACAGGGAGCACCAGTACCAGACCAATGTGCAGGGGTACGAGGTATTAAGCTATAGACAGGGAGCACCAGACCAATGTGCAGGGGTACGAGGTATTTGAGGAAGATATGTACATGAAGGCAGGGTAAAGTGACTAGGCAAAAAAAAGTATTTAGTCAGCCACCAATTGTGCAAGTTCTCCCACTTAAAAAGATGAGAGAGGCCTGTAATCAAATCAAATTCGTACATCAGCTGATATCTCAAAGTGCTGTACAGAAACCCAGCCTAAAACCCCAAACAGCAAGCAATGCAGGTGTAGAAGCACGGTGGCTAGGAAAAACTCCCTAGAAAGGCCAATACCTAGGAAGAAACCTAGAGAGGAACCAGGCTATGTGGGGTGGCCAGTCCTCTTCTGGCTGTGCCGGGTGGAGATTATAACAGAACATGGCCAAGATGTTCAAATGTTCATAAATGACCAGCATGGTCGAATAATAATAAGGCAGAACAGTTGAAACTGGAGCAGCAGCACAGTCAGGTGGAAGTTGAAACACTTCAACTATGACAGACAAAATGAGAAAAACAAAATCCAGAAAATGACATTGTAGGATTTTTTATGAATTTATTAGCAAATTATGGTGGAAAATAAGTATTTGGTCAATAACAAAAGTTTCTCAATACTTTGTTATATACCCTTTGTTGGCAATGACAGAGGTCAAACGTTTACTGTAAGTCTTCACAAGGTTTGCACACACTGTTGCTGCTATTTTGCAGATCTCCTCTAGAGCAGTGATGTTTTGGGGCTGTTGCTGGGCAACACAGACTTTCAACTTCCAAAGATTTTCTATGGGGTTGAGATCTGGAGACTGGCTAGGCCACGCCAGGACCTTGAAATGCTTCTTACGAAGCCACTCCTTCGTTGCCCGGGCGGTGTGTTTGGGATCATTGTCATGCTGAAAGACCCAGCCACGTTTCATCTTCAATGCCCTTGCTGATGGAAGGAGGTTTTAACTCAAAATCTCACGATATATGGCCCCATTCATTCTTTCCTTTATACGGATCAGTAATCCTGGTCCCTTTGCAGAAAAACAGCCCCAAAGCATGATGTTTCCACCCCCATGCTTCACAGTAGGCATGGTGTTCTTTGGATGCAACTCAGCATTCTTTGTCCTCCAAACACGAGGAGTTGAGTTTTTACCAAAAAGTTAGATTTTGGTTTCATCTGACCATATGACATTCTCCCAATCTTCTTCTGGATCATCCAAATGCTCTCTAGCAATCTTCAGACGGGCCTGGACATGTACTGGCTTAAGCAGGGGGGCACAGCAGGATTTGAGTCCCTGGCGGCGTAGTGTGTTACTGATGGTAGGCTTTGTTACTTTGGTCCCAGCTCTCTGCAGGTCATTCACTAGGTTTTTGCTCACTGTTCTTGTGATCATTTTCACCCCATGGGGCGAGATCTTGCGTAGAGCCCCAGATCGAGGGAGATTATCAGTGGTCTTGTATGTCTTCCATTTCCTAATAATTGCTCCCACAGTTGATTTCTTCAAACCAAGCTGCTTACCTATTGCAGATTCAGTCTTCCCAGCCTGGTGCAGGTCTACAAGTTTGTTTCTGGTGTCCTTTGACAGCTCTTTGGTCTTGGCCATAGTGGAGTTTGTAGTGTGACTGGTTGTGGACATGTTTTATACTGATAACAAGTTCAAACAAGTGCCATTAATACAGATAACGAGTGGAGGACAGAGGAGCCTCTTAAAGAAGAAGTTACAGGTCTGTGAGAGCCAGAAATCTTGCTTGTTTGTAGGTGACCAAATACTTATTTTCCACCATAATTTGCAAATAAATTCATTAAAAATCCTACAATGTGATTTTCTGGATTTTTTTTTCTCATTTTGTCTGTCATAGTTGAAGTGTACCTATGATTAAAATTACTGGCCTCTCATCTTTTTAGGTGGGAGAACTTGCACAATTGGTGGCTGACTAAATACTTTTTTGCCCCACTGTACGTGTTGTGTCATGTGCGTTAGCACATGTAGTGTATGTGGATGTGTGAGATACACACACAACCAGTCAGCTAAGCATTCATGGGTTTTTCTTTATTTTTACTATTTTCTACATGTAGAATTATATTGAAGACGTCAACACAATGAAATAACACATATGGAATCATGTAGCAACCAAAAAAGTATTAAACAAATCAAAATATATTTATATTTGAGTTCTTTAAAGTAGCCACCCTTTGCCTTGATGACAGCTTTGCACCCTCTTGGCATTCGCTCAACCAGCTTCATGAGGTAGTCACCTGGAATGCATTTAAATTAACAGGTGTGCCTTGTTACCTTTTAGGGGGCAGCGTTTTTCGTAACGTTTTTTTAAATGTATCTGACATAGCGGTTGCATTAAGAACCAGTGTATCTTTAATTATATGTAAAACATGTATCTTTCGTCAAAGTTTATGATGAGTATTTCTGTTATCTGGCGTAGCTCTCTGTAATTACTCCGGATATTTTGGAGGCATTTCTGAACATGGCGCCAATGTAAACCGAGATTTGTGGATATAAATATGCATATTATCGAACAAAACATAAATGTATTGTGTAACATGATGTCATATGAGTGTCATCTGATGAAGATGATCAAAGGTTAGTGATTAATTTTATCTCTAATTCTGCTTTTGTGACTATCTTTGGCTGGGAAAAACGGCTGGGTGTTTTTTTGGATTTGGTGGTGATCTAACAAATACACTGCTCAAAAAATAAAGGGAACACTAAAATAACACATCCTAGATCTGAATGAATGAAATATTCTTATTAAATACTTTTTTCTTTACATAGTTGAATGTGCTGACAACAAAATCACACAAATTATCAATGGAAATCAAATTTATCAACCCATGGAGGTCTGGATTTGGAGTCACTCAAAGTTAAAGTGGGAAACCACACTACAGGCAGATCCAATGTCCTTAAATGTAATGTCCTTAAAACAAGTCAAAATGAGGCTCAGTAGTTTGTGTGGCCTCCACGTGCTTGTATGACCTCCCTACAACGCCTGCGTCTCCTCCCAGACCTGGACTAAAGCATCCACCAACTCCTGGACAGTCTGTGGTGCAGCGTGGCGTTGGTGGATGGAGCGAGACATGATGTCCCAGATGTGTGCTCAATTGGATTCAGGTCTGGGGAACGAGCGGGCCAGTCCATAGCATCAATGCCTTCCTCTTGCAGGAACTGCTGACACACTCCAGCCACATGAGGTCTAGCATTGTCTTGCATTAGGAGGAACCCAGGGCCAACCACACCAGCATATGGTATCACAAAGAGTCTGAGGATCTCATCTCGGTACCTAATGGCAGTCAGGCTACCTCTGGCGAGCACATGGAGGGCTCTGCGGCCCCCCAAAGAACTGCCACCCCACACCATGACTGACCCACCGCCAAACCGGTCATGCTGGAGGATGTTGCAGGCAGCAGAACGTTCTCCACAGCGTCTCCAGACTCTGTCCCATCTGTCACATGTGCTCAGTGTGAATCTGCTTTCATCTGTGAAGAGCACAGGGCGCCAGTGTCGAATTTGCCAATCTTGGTGTTCTCTGGCAAATGCCAAACGTCCCGCACGGTGTTGGGCTGTAAGCACAACCCCTACCTGTGGACGTCGGGTCCTCATACCACCCTCCTGGAGTCTGCTCAAATGGTCAGAAACAGACACATGCACATTTGTGGCCTGCTGGAGGTCATTTTGCAGGGCTCTGGCAGTGCTCCTCCTGCTCCTCCTTGCACAAAGGCGGAGTAGCGGTCCTGCTGCTGGGTGGTTACCCTCCTACGGCCTCCTCCACGTCTCCTGATGTACTGGCCTGTCTCCTGGTAGAGCCTCCATGCTCTGGACACTACGCTGACAGACACAGCAAACCTTCTTGCCACAGCTCGCATTGATGTGCCATCCTGGATGAGCTGCACTACCTGAGCCACTTGTGTGGGTTGTAGACTCAGTCTCGTGCTACCACTAGAGTGAAAGCACCGCCAGCATTCAAAAGTGACCAAAACATCAACCAGGAAGAATAGGAACTGAGAAGTGGTCTGTGGTCACCACCTGCAGATCCACTCCTTTATTGGGGGTGTCTTGCTAATTGCCTATAATTTCCACCTGTTGTCTATTCCATTTGCACAACAACATGTGAAATGTATTATCAATCAGTGTTGCTTCCTAAGTGGACAGTTTGATTTCACAGAAGTGTGATTGACCTGGTGTTGTGTTGTTTAAGTGTTCCCTTTATTTTTTTGAGCAGTGTATACTGTATGTTGTGTTTTCACTGTAAAACATTATTATTATTATTATTATTTTTTTTTATTATATATTTTTTAATCGGACACGATGGTTAGATTAACAAGATGCTTATCTTTCATTTGCTGTATTTGACTTGTTAATGTGTGTAAGTTAAATATTTCCCCAAAATATTATTGAATTTCCCGCGCTGCCTTTTCAGCGGAATGTTGGGGGGGGGGGGGGTCCGTTAGCTGAACCCGTGTCCTAGACTGGTTAAAAGTTAATTTGTGGAATTTCTTTCCTTCTTTATGCATTTGAGCCAATAAGTTGTGTTGTGACAAGGTAGGGGTGGTATACAGAAGATGGTCTTTTACCAAATAGGGCTAAGCCCATATTATGGCAAGAATAGGTCAAATAAGCAAAGAGAAACAACAGCCCATCATTACTTTAAGTCATGAAGGTCAGTCAACGCGAAACATTTCAAGAACTTTGAAAGTTTCTTCAAGTGCAGTCGCAAAAACCATCAATCTCTATGATGAAACTGGCTCTCATGAGGACCGCCACTGTCACGTCTACTCCCGCTCCTCCGGAATACTAACCACCTATCCTGAGATCCATCATTACGCACACCTGGCATCAATCATTACGCGCACCTGCACATCATCATTAGGCACACCTGGACTCCATTACCTCACTTATTACCTCCCCTGTATTCTTTCTCCAGTCAGTATTGTTCATGTGTTTACGCGTAGACGATACTGTTATGTTGTCTCGTTCCATGTTTGTTGTTTTACTAAACGTTTCACCTGCCTCAACTCACAGCGTCTTTGTTACAGCCACAGAAAGGAAGACCCAGAGTTTCCTCTGCTGCAGAGGATACATTCGTTAGATTTACCAGCCTCAGAAATTGCAGCCCAAATAAATGCTCCCAATAGTTCAGGTAACAGACATTTCAACATGTTTAGAGGAGACTACGTGAATCTTGCCTTCATGGTCGAATTGCTGCAAAGAAACTACTACTAAAGGACACCAATAAGAAGAACTGACTTGCTTGGGCCAAGAAACATGAGCAATGGACATTAGATCAGTGGAAAGTCCAAATGAGACTTTTGCTTCCAACCGCCGTGTCTTTGTGAGACGCAGAGTAGGTGAATGGATGATCTCTGCATGCGTGGTTCCCACCGTGAAGCATGAAGGAGGTGGTGTGATGGTGCTTTGATGGTGACACTGTCTGTGATTTATTTAGAATTCAAGGCACACTTAACCAGCATGGCTACCACAGCATTCTGCAGCGATACGCCATCCCATCTGGTGTGCACTTAGGACTATAATTTGTTTTCAACAGGACAATTACCCAACACAGCTCCAGGCTGTGTAAGGGCTATTTGACCAAGCTGGAGAGTGATGACCTGGCCATCAGATGACCTGGCCTCCACAATCACCCGACCTCAACCCAATTGAGATGGCTTGGAATGAGTTGGACCGCAGAGCGAAGGAAAAGCAGCCAACAAGTGGTCAACATATGTGGGAACTCCTTCAAGACTGTTGGAAAAGCATTCCAGGTGAAGCTGGTTGAGAGAATACCAAGAATGTGCAAAGCTGTCAAGGCAAAGGGGGGCCACTTTGAAGATTGTAAAATATATTTTGATTTGTTTAACACTTTTTTTGGTTACTACATGATTCCATATGTTATTTCATAATTTTCACTATTAATTCTACAATGTAGAAAATAGATATTTGACGTTGAGACTGGTGTTCTGCGGGTACTATTTAATGAATCTGCCAGTTGAGGACTTGTGAGGTGTAGACACTAATGTACTTGCCCTCTTGGTCAGTTGTGCACCGGGCCTCCCACTCTTTCTATTCTGGTTAGAGCCAGTTTGAGCTGTTCTGTGAAGGGAGTAGTACACAGTGTTGTACGAGATCTTGAGTTTCTTGGCAATTTCTCACATTGAATAGCTTTCATTTCTCAGAACAAGAATAGACTGACCAGTTTTAGAAGGAAGGTCTTTGTTTCTGGCCATTTTGAGCCTGTAATCAAACCCACAATTGCTGATGTTCCAGATACTCAACTAGTCTGAAGGACAGTTTTATTGCTTCTTTAATCAGAACAACAGTTTTAGCTGTGCGAACATAATTGCAAAATGGTTTTCTAATGATCAATTAGCCTTTTTAAAATGATAAACTTGGATTAACTAACACAACGTGCCATTGGAACAGTGATTGTTGCTGATAAAATGGGCCTCTGTACACCAAATTAGATATTCCATTAAATATCAGCAGTTTCCAGCTAAAATAATCATTTACAACATTAACAATGTCTACATTCTATTTATTTCAAAAACAAGGATATTTCTAAGTGACCCCAAACTTTAGTGTGTGTGTGTATATATATATATATATATATGTTATAGTACCCGTCAAAAGTTTTGGACAAACTTACTCATTCAAGATTAGGTGTGTTCCCACATATGCTGAGCACTGCTTCTGCTTCCGTATCGCTGCAGAATGCTGTGTTAGCCATGCTGGTTAAGTGTCCCTTGAATTCTAAATAAATCACCAAAAGTGTCATCAGCAAAGCACCCCCACACCATGTTTTGTACACTCAGTGTATATAGTCTAGTATGTGAGTCAGTGCAAGATAAGGCCAATGCAGATAGTCCCAGTAACCATTTAATGAACTATTTAGCAGTTTTATGGCTCTTTAGCAGTCTTATGGCTTGGGGGTAGAAGCTGTCCAGGAGCCTGTTGGTCTGAGTGGCGATTCCCCAGTACTGTTTGCCGGGCGGTAGCCGAGTGACCAGTCTATGGCTTGGGTGGCTGAAGTCTTTGGCAATTTTTCGGGCCTTCATTTGATACCGCCTGATATAGTGGTCGTTGATGGCAGGGAGCTCGGCCCCCGTGATATCCTGGGATGCCCACACCACCCTCCTTAGTGCTTTGCGGTTGGGGACGGTGCATTTGCCACACCAAGCGATGATACAGCCAGTCAACAATTTTTTTCAGTCTCTTGAGGAGCAAGAGGCACTGTCGTGTCCTCTTCACGGCTGTGCGGGTGTGTGATCATGTTAAGTCCTTGTGGACACCAAGGAACCTGAAGCTATCGACCAGCTTCACTACTGCCCCGTTGATGTGGACGTTCTTGGCCCTCTTTCCTGTAGTCCACGATCAGCTCCTTTGTCTTGCTGATGTTAAGGGAGAGGTTGTTATTCTGGCACCTCACTTCCAGGTCTCTGACCTCCTCCCTATTGGTTGTCTCATCGCTGTCGGTGATCAGGCCTACCACCATTGTGTTGTCAGCAAACTTGATGATGGTGTTGTAGTCGTGCGTGGCCATGGAGTCGTAGGTGAACAAGGAGTACAGGAGGGGACTAAGCACACATCCTTGAGGTGCCCCCCATGTTGAAGGTCAACGTGGCAGAGGAAGTCCAGGATCCAGTTGCAGAGGGAGGTGTTCAGTCCTAGGGTCCCTTGCTTGTGATGCGCTTGGGAGGGGACTATGGTGTTGAACGCTGAGCTGTAGTCTATGAACAGCATTCTCACATAGTTATTTTATTTATTGTCCAGTTGGGAGAGGGAAGTGTGAAGTGCAATTGAGATTGCTTCATCTGTGAATCTGTTGGTGCGGTATGCGAAACTGGAGTGGGTCCAGGGTGTCTGGGATAATGCTCTTGATGTGTTTCATGCTGCAGCCTTTTAAAGCAAGATCACACAGGTGAAGGCTCATCATAAGACTGGCTTTCACCTGGTCAGGGATGAGGCTACACTAGAAAGAGACTTTAGACTATTGAGAAATAGGCTACCCCTGGACAAAGGCTATCCTACCTGCTAGAGGCAGAATGAGGCCCCGGACCGAGTGAAACCCTCTCTATAGCTTAACCTACAGCATACATCAAAACCTACAGACTACATTCCCCATACAAAACTACTAGTCGTCAAACTGTTATGGGCTTTGATGTTCCCAGAACAAAGACAGGTAGTGAAAGAAAGCTGACTCGAGCTCATTTGACCTCTAATGCTGAACAAATGTTTCGCTACAACAAATCAAGTTACAAAAGTCAACCAAGAGGACCATAATTCAATGAAGCGCTTGCCTTGCCTGTCAGGCAACCACAGCAGCGCTAAACAATACAATATTACTGCCCAAAACACAGCAGGGAGTACTGTTGGACAAAAACACATTATCAAATGGTCGTTCCAAGTCAACGTGTTCCGAGCCAGCCAGATAATCCATCATCATTATCCCCCTTCAGTATCACATGGAACAGGCCACTGGCCCCCACATCCTCGCTCATCATGTACACACACAAGTACATGCACGCACACGCGCACACACACCATACAAACATACACACACCCACGCAAACACACACACATCCCCATCGCTTCTAATGTATCGGATGGATACTCCATCCGTTACTGCCCGCATCCCAGAGGTGTGTGAATTGCAAAGGTGAAATATTTGAGGGCAGTATTTCGGAAGAAAAGTATCACCTCACAGGAACGCTAGAATAGGGGAATTGTATTTCATGCAAGTGAGTCGCACATTTTTGCACCATACATTTGGCTGACTGCACTGAGCCGAGTCCAGCTGAACCACAGGATACATACTGTGCACTTCTATAGAGAAAGCACAATAAAGTTGCATTTACCTCATTGAGAAGGAGGCCATTGTAACGATTCTGGTTCAGCTACCTTTAAAAGTTAGATACATTGTGCATGGTGTGCTAATCTCCCCTCTCTAGCAGTGTGCACATGCAGGGTTATAAATCAGATGGGAGTCTCGATTACGGTGGCCGATTGAAGTTTTTCCATGTTAGTTTCATTGCACATCATCAGCTGTTGGTATCATATGCAAGCCTCCTGTAGCTGATCTGAGACAAATCTGAGTGCAACACTGCCCAAGAAAGTGCACACACAGTGTATAAAGAAAGAGAGGCGCATGCACACGCACGCATTGGGAGGTGAGGTGATACTCTATAAGGGGCTGATATTTACTACCCACCTAGGACTACTGCTCAGCCAGGTCATTAGAGCTCTGGGTTTTCACTTCCCCCCTGGAGCCTTCTATAGCCCCAGCTTGATACAGACCCATTTCACCATGACCTGCAGTGCCGAACACACGCATTCGAGCAAACGAATACACAAGCACGCACACGAGTGCAAGCAGACACACACACACACAATTTCCATGCTCACTACAAACTGCGCACCTAGAAAACATTCCATTCAAACCTGATCTACTTCCACCACAAAATGGGGGGGGGGGGGGGACACACACACCCCGAGACTCCGAAAAATGGCAATGTGAAAAAGTACATTATGACAAAAAGCAATGAGAGATGATACAGTGTTAAAGATGACAGAAAACATCTGCACCTCTGGTTAGTGCATCGAGACAGGCAGACTGCAGGTCATGAAGAAGGTTGCAAAGTTACCGGAATCTTTAAAACAGTTGCAGAGTTTAATGGCCGTGATGGGAGAAAACTGTGGATGGATCAACAGCATTGTAGTTACTTCACAATACTAACCTAAATGACAGTGAAAAGAAGTAAGCCTATACATAATACAATTTTCCAAAACATGCATCCTGTTTGCAATAAGGCAGGCACGAAAGTAAAACTGCAAAAAAATGGGGCAAAGAAATTAACTAAGTCCTAAATACAAAGCGGTATGTTTGGGGCAAATCAAACACACCATCACTGAGTACCACTGTCCATTTTTCAAGCATGGTTGTGGCTGTATCCTGTTATGGGTATGTTTGTCATCAGCAAGGTCTAGGGAGTTGTATTTAGGATAAAAAGAAACAATAGAGCTAAGCACAGGCTGAATCCTAGAGGAAAACCTGGTTCAGTCTGCTTTCCACCAGACACTGGGAGACAAATGCATCTTTCAGCAGAACAATAACCTAAAATACAAGTCCAAAAATACACTTACCAAAACATAATTTTATATGTTCCTGAGTGGCCAAGTTACAGTTTTTACTTAACCCATTATTTGAGTTCCAAAGCGTGAGTTGTTTTATGCACGTAATGTCAGAATGCACTCACTGTTCCAAAATGGGATTGTTACGCAACAGGACAGTTAGCCTTGATAATTAGGGTTACGTTTCAACTTGTCAATTTCAAATGATTTTCTACCAAGTTTTACTTTCTAACAACAGTTTGAATTGAGGTGTGTGCCACCTCATTAATTCACATAGAAGGAGCCCATTTCAGTGTTGCGGACATTTATGTTTGAGGCTTTACTGAGCAGGACAAACTTCTCTCTTCGAGGACAGCCCAAGCACTTTAACAATGTTTCCGCAGATCAAGTATGCAAAAATTTGCACGGTCTTGCACGAATTGGCACATTTTCTGGCTGGCGCTCGCATTGCCTGCCTTGTTGTTTTCCGTACAAATAATAACTGGACATGTGTGCATTCCTATCAAAGTAAGTGCCTTATTTTCTGCATATTGTGTTGTCATTTCCATTGTAGCATACAGTATGAATGTATGGAGCATAATGTATTTACTGTTATTCACGTTTTCAAGTATTGCTGACAAATAATGCACTCTGATTATTGCATAGAATGTAAAGGGCACCTATGATGTGTGTAAAATACTTTCTGGAACATTCTACTATTATAATGAGCTAGTGCTAAGCTAATTTGCCACCTATGTGTGGCGCAATGTTTGCTGACATTATACAATGCATTCTGGGTATCACGTAAACATCTGTCAGACCTGTGATAATGATGTGAAGGGTAAACTTCTGGAAGTGAATGATCATAGACGGCACAAACCCTTCAACATGCATACTGCAAACAGACCAAACTCATCTTGTCTCCTCTTATCATCATCTATGTTTGACGAGAAAAACAAACATGGTGGCGCGCACAAACTACCCATCGTCGCATTAATTTCGATTTCATTTTTTTTTTAAACTGAATTATTTAGATCAATGTTGAGCTCACCCGTGATGTGATGAATTAAACAGTAATTGCTATTGGGCAATTAGAGCATCTACTTTGTGCATGACAAGTCATTTTTCCAACAATTGTTAACAGACAGATTATTTCACTGTATCACAATTCCAGTGGGTCAGAAGTTTACATACACTAAGTTGACTGTACCTTTAAACAGCTTGGAAAATTCCAGAAAACAACGCCATGGCTTTAGAAGCTTCTGATAGGCCAATTGACATCATTTGAGTCAATTGGAGGTGTACCTGTGGATGTGTTTGAAGGTAGGCTTTGAAATTCAGTGCCTCTTTGCTTGACCCCAAGCATACTTCCAAAGTTGTGGCTAATTGGCTTAAAGACAACAAAGTCAAAGTATTGGAGTGGCCATCACAAAGCCCTGACCTCAATCCTATAGAAAATTTGTGGGCAGAACTGAAAAAGCATGTGCGAGCAGGGAGGCCTACAAACCTGATTCAGTTACACCAGCTCTGTCAGGAGGAACAGGCCAAAATTCACCCAACTTATTGCAGGAAGCTTGTGGAAGGCTACCCGAAACGTTTGACCCAAGTTAAACAATTTCAAGGCAATGCTACCAAATACTAATTGAGTGTATGTGAACTTCTGACCCACTGGGAATGTGATGAAAGAAATAAAAGCTGAAATAAATATCTACTATTATTCTGACATTTCACATTTAAAATAAAGTGGTGATCCTAAATGACTTAAAACAGGGAATTTTTACTAGGATTTAATGTCATGAATTGTGAAAAACTGAGTTTAAATGTATTTGGCTAAGGTGTATGTAAACCTCCGACTTTAACTGTAGCTTTGTAAGGACTGTGTTTCTGCTAAATGTTTCTGTGAAAAAACAGTGTGGCTAGCTCAAATGCTGACTTATGCTGTACTTTCTAAATAAGCGTTCTAGTCACACCGATTGGAGGGTACGCTGCAGGGACCACTAGAATGATCACACCCGTTTGTTGGTACATGTGAAAAGGTTCAAATCGGCTTGAAAATATATGGCAAGTCGTGAAAATGGCTGATGACCTACAACCCACTTGACAGAGCGAAGAATTTTTTAAATAATAGTGGGCAAATATTGTACAATCCAGGTGTGCAAAGCTCTTAGAGACTTACCCAAAAAGACTCACAGCTGTAATCACTGCCAAAGGTGATTCTAACATGTATTTACTCATGGGTGTGAATACTTAGAGTACCGGTCAAAAGACTAGACACATCTTCTCAATCCAGGGTTTCTCTTTATTTTTTACTATTTTCTACATTGTAGAATAATAGTGTAGACATCACAACTATGAAATAACACATATGGAATCATGTTGTAAGCAAAAAAATCTGTTAAGATTCTTCAAAGTAGCCCCCCTTGCCTTGACAGCTTTAGACACTCTTGGCATTCTCTCAACCAGCTATACCTGGAATGCGTCACCAACAGTCTTGAATGAGTTCCCACATATGCAGAGCACTTGTTGGCTGCTTTTCCTTCACTCTGCGGTCCAACTCATCCCAAACCATCTCAATTGGGTTGAGGTTGGGTGATTGTGGAGGCCAGGTCATCTGATGTAGCACCATCACTCTCCTTCTTGGTCAAATAGCCCTTACACAGCCTGGAGATATGTTGGGTCATTGTCCTGTTGAAAACAGGCGACATTGTTGCCGGCGATGTCTGGTGAGGACCTGCCTTACAACAGGCCTACAACAGGCCTACAAGCCATCAGTCCAGCCTCTCTCAGCCTATTGAAGACAGTCTGAGCACTGATGGAGGGATTGTGCATTCCTGGTGTAACTCGGGCAGTTGTTGTTACCATCCTGTACCTGTCCCACAGGTGTGATGTTCGGATGTACCGATCCTGTGCAGGTGTTGTTACACGTGGGCTGCCACTGCGAGGACGATCAGCTGTAGTGCTGTCTTAGGCGTCTCACAGTACGGACATTGTAATGTATTGCCCTGGCAACATCTGCAGTCCTCGTGCCTCCTTGCAGCATGCCTCGCAGATGAGCTGGGACCCTGGGCATCTTTCTTTTGGTGTTTTTCAGAATCAGTAGAAAGGCCTCTTTTAGTATCCTAAGTTTTCATAACTCTGACCTTAATTGCCTACCGTCTGTAAGCTGTTAGTGTCTTCAACCGTTCCACAGGTGCATGTTCATTAATTGTGTATGGTTCATTGAACAAGCATGGGAAACAGTATTTAAACCCTTTACAATGAAGATCTGAAGTTATTTGGATTTTTACGAATTATCTTTGAAAGACAGGGTCCTGAAAAAGGGACGTTTCTTTTTTTTGCTGAGTTTATAATGTGAAGAAATCAAAGGGGCCTGAATACTTTTGCAAGGCTCTGTAAGTTAAAACTCTATATGGTGTCTACTGGCCTATAACCACCATCTATAACTGGTTAGAGTGGCATCATGACAATGTCTTTCATGACTCCATTGGCAGGTCGTATACTGGTTGAAGACGTCTTTACCTGACCGTAATGTGCCAAATTATGCCTGCTTAGGTATGGTTTTTAGTGTTCGTCGTCTGTTTGAATTCCAGATGTGCAAAAAGAGGTGCGTAAAAAGCCCACTGTCTGAGCGTTATGTTACCATAATTGATCTACTTGAGTGTGAAGCTGTTCGTTTGTATGTCAGTGTTGCCATAAATTGCCTTGTCTGGGCCAGAACATCCCTGAGGCAGCTTGATGTACAAGTACACCCCCTCGATAGGTAGCTATCGTTACCATAGATATACACTGAGTGCCCATGACAGACTGACCAGGCGAATCCAGGTGAAAGCTATGACCCCTTATTGATGTCACGTGTTAAATCGACTTCAACTAGTGTAGGTGAAGGGGAGGAGACAAGTTAAAGAAGGATTTTTAAGCCTCGAGACAAATGACTCATTGATTGTGTATGTGTGCAATTCAGGGGGAGAATGAGCAAGACAAAAGATTGAAGTGCCTTTGAACGGGGTATGATAGTAAGTGTGTCAAGAACTGCATCGCTGCTGGGTTTTTCACGCTCAACCGTCTCCTATCTGTATCAAGAATGGTCCACCACCCAACTTGACACAGCTATGAGAAGCATTGGAGTCAACATGGGCCAGCGTCCCTGTGGAACGCTTTCGACACCTTGTAGAGTCCATTCCCCAACTAATTGAGGCTGTTCTGAGGGCACATGGGGGTGCAACTCAATACTAGGAAGGTGTTCCTAATGTTTTATCCACTCAGTGTGCATATTCTACTACATATATATTACCGTATACCATAATCTATAGCGTTGATATGCATCATTGGTTGTTTCTACCTGTTCAGAACGTGTAGCAGGTGTGTGTGTGTGTGCACCGGTGTGCGCGTTCAGCCTACCTCTTGTGTGGTGCGTGCAGCTGGTTTGTCCTGGTGGTTGGCCAGTATGAGGAAGGGCAGGGTACAGAGCTGGGGGTGCTGCAGGGCAGAGTGAAGCTCAGTTCGGGCCATCTCCAGATCCTCGTCTGTGGAGGCGCTGTCCAGGACAAACACCACCCCCTGGGAACCCTGGTAGTACCGCGACCAGTACTTCTTTATCGAGTCCGCTCCTGGAGACAGCGGCGAACAGGCAGTCAGACACAGACATGTACACATATACACACAGCAATGCAGGCACACGTACACACACAGTTAGTACCAGGACAGTACTTGTAAATGGAGTTCACTCCTGGCAACGCACACATGGACAGTAAGGCACACACACAGAACCAGTTCCAGTATCTCTTAATTTAATCAGCCCCTTCAAAAATCGATACAGGCCCCCTATGCAAACTATACCAACACGCACACATATATATATACTGTATTTACAGTGCATTCGGAAAAGTTTCAGACCCCTTAACTTTTTCCACAGTTTGTTATGTTAAAGCCTTAATATAAATGTATTAATTTGTTTCCCCCCCCCCCCCCAATCAATCTACAAGCAATACCTCATAATGACAAAGAAAAAGCAGGTTTAGACATTTTTGCAAAAAATAAAATAATAATAATAATAAAAATGACATAAGTATTCAGACCCTTAACACAGTACTTTTTTGAAGCACCTTTGGCAGTTATTACAGCCTCGAGTCTTCTTGGGTATGACGCTACAAACTTGGCACATCTATATTATTCTCTGTAGATCCTCTCAAGCTCTGTCAGGTTGGATGGGGAGCTTCACTGCAGTCTGAGGTCCTGAGCCCTCTGGAGCAGGTTTTCATCAAGGATCTCTCCGTACTTTGCTACGTTCATCTTTGCCTCAATCCTGACTAGTCTCCGTCCCTACCGCTGAAAAACATCCCCACAGCATGATGCTGCCACCACCATGCTTCACTGTAGGGATGGTGCCAGGTTTTTTCCAGACCTGACACTTGGCATTCAGGCCAAAGACTTCAATCTTGGTTTCATCAGTCCAGAGAATCTTGTTTCTCATGGTCTGAGAGTCTAGGTGCTTTTTGGCAAACTCCAAGCGGGCTGTCATGTGCCTTATACTGAGGAATGGCTTCCGTATAGCCACTCTAACATAAAGGCCTGATTGGTGGAGTTCTGCAGAGATGATTGTCCTTCTGTAAGGTTCTCCCCATCTCCACAGACAAACTCTGGAGCACTATCAGTGATCAATGCGTTCTCGGTCACCTCCCTGACCAAGGCCCTTCTTCCCTGATTGCTCAGTTTGGCTGAGTGGCCAGCTCTAGGAAGAATCTTGTTGGTTCCAAACCTCTTCCATTTAAGAATGATGGCCACTGTGTTCTTGGGGAACTTCAATGCTGGAGACATTTTTTGATCTGGAGACATTCCAGATCTGTGCCTCGATACAATCCTGTCTCAGAGCTCTACAGACAATTCCTTCCACCTCATGGCTTGTTTTTTGCTCTGACATGCACTGACAACTGTGGGACCTTATATAGACAGGCGTGTGCCTTTCCAAATCATGTCCAATCAATTAAATTTACCACAGGTGGACTCCAAGTTGTAGAAACATCTCAAGGGTGATCAATGGAAACAGGATGCACCTGATCTTAATTTGGAGTCTCATAGCAAAGGGTCTGAATACTTATGTAAATAAAAACCTGTTTTCGCTTTGTCATTATGGGGTGTTGTGTGTAGATTGTTGAGGAAAAACAGAAAATGTAATCCATGGTAGAATAAGGCTGTAGCGTAACCAAAATGTGAGAAAAGTCAAGGGGTCTGAACACTTTCTGAAAGCACAGCACTGCACACACACACTATTGGCCCTGGCTGCAGCATTCCTATCAAAGTTAACACTGTCAAAAACCATTCAAATAGTTTATTTCAGTGCCTGTCACATTTTTCTGAAACTAAACTGGCTTTTCAACCTCATACTTCCAGGGGATCATTCCACCTAATTCAATTGTACATTGATAATCCAGCAAATAAAAATGAATACCTATGAGTAATGGAGACCTCCAGCAAGAAAGGGTACAAATGAATACCTATGAGTAATGGAGACCTCCAGCAAGAAAGGGTACAAATGAATACCTATGAGTAATGGAGACCTCCAGCAAGAAAGGGTACAAATGAATACCTATGAGTAATGGAGACCTCCAGCAAGAAAGGGTACAAATGAATACCTATGAGTAATGGAGACCTCCAGCAAGAAAGGGTACAAATGAATACCTATGAGTAATGGAGACCTCCAGCAAGAAAGGGTACAAATGAATACCTATGAGTAATGGAGACCTCCAGCAAGAAAGGGTACAAATGAATACCTATGAGTAATGGAGACCTCCAGCAAGAAAGGGTACAAATGAATACCTATGAGTAATGGAGACCTCCAGCAAGAAAGGGTACAAATGAATACCTATGAGTAATGGAGACCTCCAGCAAGAAAGGGTACAAATGAATACCTATGAGTAATGGAGACCTCCAGCAAGAAAGGGTACAAATGAATACCTATGAGTAATGGAGACCTCCAGCAAGAAAGGGTACAAATGAATACCTATGAGTAATGGAGACCTCCAGCAAGAAAGGGTACAAATGAATACCTATGAGTAATGGAGACCTCCAGCAAGAAAGGGTACAAATGAATACCTATGAGTAATGGAGACCTCCAGCAAGAAAGGGTACAAATGAATACCTATGAGTAATGGAGACCTCCAGCAAGAAAGGGTACAAATGAATACCTATGAGTAATGGAGACCTCCAGCAAGAAAGGGTACAAATGAATACCTATGAGTAATGGAGACCTCCAGCAAGAAAGGGTACAAATGAATACCTATGAGTAATGGAGACCTCCAGCAAGAAAGGGTACAAATGAATACCTATGAGTAATGGAGACCTCCAGCAAGAAAGGGTACAAATGAATACCTATGAGTAATGGAGACCTCCAGCAAGAAAGGGTACAAATGAATACCTATGAGTAATGGAGACCTCCAGCAAGAAAGGGTACAAATGAATACCTATGAGTAATGGAGACCTCCAGCAAGAAAGGGTACAAATGAATACCTATGAGTAATGGAGACCTCCAGCAAGAAAGGGTACAAATGAATACCTATGAGTAATGGAGACCTCCAGCAAGAAAGGGTACAAATGAATACCTATGAGTAATGGAGACCTCCAGCAAGAAAGGGTAAAAATGCATCGAATTTCAACATCGTTTCAAATCGGAGCACGTCTGGAGTGCATTTTGCAAATGCTTCCACCCTCCTTTCATAAAATCTTTGCGGATATTGCATTATATATTCTTCAGACTTCAGGACTTCATGCCAACTTTTAGCCTTCTGCACTGCGCTGGGGGGCCGGTGGGGAAAACGACATGTCTGTCTAAATGAAGTGTGTTCAACACACAAAACCTGTGGCCCAATGACAACCTATTCCCTTTATAGTGCACTACTTTTGACCAGCGCCCAACAGGGGCCTGGTCAAAAGTAGTGCACTCTAAATGGAATAGTGTGCCAGTTGGGAGGCATCCCAAGATTCTCTTTAAAGCAGAAACAACTCAGAGAAGACATTAAAAGCAGTTTCCTATGCTGGCCACTCTACAGCACAGTTCAAATGAACCTTCTTCTTTTACAATGAACATATGGTTCCTTTTCTGCACAGCAATTTGGGGGTACAAAAATGTGGCCACCAAGGCTCACAAGGCAGGGCATGGCTTTGGTTAGCGTGAGTGACAGAGTGGTGGAATAGAACCAGAAACCCATAGGAAAAGGGTCAGTTGTGTCAGTTAAATTACTCTCCCTGAGTGTGGCTGGAAAAACAACCACTTATTTTTTTCTGAAATCTAAAGAGGAAGAGGAGGAGGAAGCCATGGTTGAACTCTTCCATCTTTGGGGCTATGGTAAAAGTGGACCTGACTGCAATTTGACCACGCCCACCATCATCGCTAGTAAAAAAGGTTCCTCATCTCGGTGGCAGTCCTTAGGGCATCAAATGGAGGAAACATTTCTGAAACAGGGAGGGACTACCTGGGCTTGTTTTCCTTTTCCATTGCAAACCACATTGAAACATTTCGTACAAAAAGGGCCCTAATGAACACGACCCAGGCTATTTTACGGTGAAACGCCGCCCCTGGTTACAAGTGTTTACAGGCGATTAGCCTACTACGACCCTGTGGGAATCCATGAACAACTCTACCCCTAAACACTTGACCAATATGCCTGCTCTAAAATGAAGTAATATTGCGTGGCAGTAGTATTATGAGCTGAAACAGCTTACAGATTGACTATTAAGTTTCAAAACACCTCCAATAATTGTGTGAGGGGGATGCGGGTTAGAGGGGAGGAAGGAAGGAAGTTAAGTCTCAACCAGGCCATATTATCAAGGACTAATGTATTGCTCAAGAACAGATGCTGAAAAATCTGCCAAGCATAAGAGCTAGGCTATCCATCACTATTGTAGCCCGGCCTGTTCAATTCTGCCTCCTCCTGGTTCTAGCTACAAAAACCAAAAGCGACTTCGGTGGTTGTGCTCCGAGGCTTTAGAGGAATTTACAACATGAATCTGAGGATGAATATCGAAACCAATGTTCAAACGTCATCCTGCTGAGTGATGTTTTACAGACTATTATAGCAACAAGTCTCCATTCATTCCTGTAACAATGTAGGTTATTGGCTATTGTGTTTATCTCACTCTCTACTTCGATGTAGCTTTAGTGTAACAAAAACATGACCACAAGCCAGTTTACCAGAAAACATATTGTGTTACAATCACGTGTGACAGTAACAGAAACCACACTTTCCACAAAATGGCATTACATCATGCTTGGTTTCTGAGGAAAATAAAGAGAGTGTGAGATAAGTGGTTTCAGATGCCTGGGCTACACACTAACTGACTGACTGCTACACACTGGTCTACTCTAAACCGGAGCATCTGGGCATTCAGAGCATCTTCCCGGAGCGATCTGCCAACCGACCAGGTAGACGGGCTCGAACTCAATTCCATCTTTCAACGATTCCTCACATTCTAGTTCCTCACCTTGTTCTCAACCTTATTGCCGAAGGTCCAACCAACTGGGCACAGACGTCAATTCAACATCTAATTCCACGTTCGTTTTCGTTGTTAATTGAATTGAAATGACGTAGAAACAACATTGAGTCAACCAGTGTGTTGCCAGTGGGAAGGTCCCCCCCCTTGTCACTTCTCCAAAGCATCATGGGGAAAGAAGGGAGGAGAGATGGCGCATATTAAAAGGCCAACGACAAAACATCGACAAGGTGGGCAACATCAACAACAACAAAAAAGTCAGAAAAATAGATTAAATAAATGAACAAAATGTATTTGGGTGTAAATATTGACCTAATAGCATCACGTCGATATGTTACATTTAGGAACGTCACAGGATTATCGCATCGCCGATTTCATGATGGGCATATGGCCTACTGTACACGTTTTTAACACACGTCCAAAATAACAATAAGAGCTGGCTAAAATAACGTACAGTAGCCTACATAGAAGGTTTTTTTTTTTTTTAAGTAGACGTCCTCTCAATGTTTTCTTGCTCCCAAACGTGATCTTTGAATAACCTAGGCGCAAGCGAGCTCATATAAGACAGGTAAATTACTAGTCCTGGCGCTGGGAAAAAAGGGCCGCCAACTATAACAGGTTGAAAGTGCAAACAAGCTTTTATATAGACTAAATCGTCATGCACAGAATTCATTTGATTCTCAACAAGTCATTTCGATGGAAACATACCTTGTGGGAAAATGTGCATATATTTTGTATACAGATTTTTTTAAGAACCCAAGAAAATCTGTTGCCAATTGGATGGAAACCTGGCTACAGACAGAGGTATCACACACACACACAGTATGGTGTCACCATCCCATTGATGGGAAACTGGCTTTGAACTCCTATCTCATCTCTCATAAACACAGACACACACACACACACACACAGACACACACATAGACAAACCAAAAACATCCCAGCCAGGGGGCAGACGAACCAACAACACTAAAACCCGTAGCAGACAGACAAGACTACAGTCATGGAGATAGAGAGTGAAACCCAAACAGAAACATTACAATACTGTTTGACCTGTTGACCTCCAAACACCCCACAGATAACCTAGAAAAACATTACAGTACTGTCTCCCGAACTACACCAGACACCCAATGATTCATTCTTTTAGTGATGGACTAAATGACAAAATAGACAGTGCCGACGAAATGGCTAAAAGCATCGTCGGCCATTATTCATTTACCGACAATTCTACATGTTGAATTACCACCATTCGTCGACGCCCAGCAGGTGATCTATTGCACAAGGCCCGGCATTCGTTATGGTGTGTCCTTAACATTTCAGCACACAAATGCTTTCTTTGGTCCCTAAAGAATAAGGGAGTAAGCCTATTACATTAAACTGATTAGAGGGTGCGGCGATCATTGTTATTTTCCCCCCAGGTTTACGAACTGTTACTCTGCACCTTGTCAACATTTTGGGGTGTGTGTCTCCAGCTTAACTGTAGGATGAGAGGCTGAATGTTCCCAACTTCAGGGTGCATCCCAAAATGACACCCTATCCCCCTATATTGTCCACCAGAGCCCTATGGGTCCTGGTCAAAAGTAGTGCCCTAAATAAGGAATAGGGTGCCATTTGGGATACAGTTTCAGAGAACAGCAGCTAGGTGATCCCTGTCTGGAAATAAGGGAGAGTCCCTGTCCACACCAATGATGTCATACAGCGCCCCCCCACCCCACCCCACCCCACCCACATCACAGAAAGGACTTACGCATTACTACCTCTCTGACACACAGTTGCACGCCCAGCGGGCGAGTGACATTTGAGGGGATGTGTTAGCTACTTCATTTGCGTGTTGTCTGTCTGACACGTTGCTTTCTGATGCCCAAGATCATCAGTTGAGAGATAACTATGACTCATCTTCACAGAGGATGTGTGTCATTCGAGGCCTCAATAACATTTACTATCTTAGGGGATTCTAACATTTAGCTAGCAAAGGAAAAGTTCCTTACCATTGTTTTAGGACCTTTAGGGTTTCCTATACGTTTAGATTTTGCAGATATTCTTGGACTGTGCACAGCTAGGGTCATGTTCAGTTGGCACGGAATGGGAGTCCCATTGACACTTGTCCAATAAGAAGACTCAATAAGTGCAACAACAAAAAAATTATTTGCCCACTGAACTACAAAACTTGAGTACCCTGACAACGGGACATTGTGTTCGCATCATGATGGAAAGTAGGTGAAAATAAATACCTCCGAGCTCTTTCACGTTCAGAATGGCATTCTGGAATGGAACAGCTTTGATGCTGAAACCTAGAAAGGAGAATTAAATGTAAGGCTTCACACAGGAAGACGTGGCAGACATTGCTTAAAAAGAGGCAAGAGAAAGTACATGTATAAGTGCTGGAAAATACTCATATCGTGCTCTTTTCTGCAGGTAGGGAATAGGTCCCGAAAGCTCACCACTTAACTACGGACACTAAATTAATTCAATGCATAGGATACTTGACTGCTCTACTGCAAAAAAAAAACTTTATGCAGAGTAAAGAGAACTGTACAAGGAGCATTTGGACTGTGACTTCATCAGGTGGAGTCGAACCTCACCCGTGGTTGGCCCAATGTTGTCTGTGGCTTCACTGCAGAGTCTTGACAGTAGGCTGGTCTTCCCAGAGCCTGTGAGTCCAATACACACCAGGTCATACTCTGGTCTGGGAGGGGGCTGTCCTTTACAGCAGAGTGTCCTGAAACACTGGAGGTAGGAGGGAGAGGGGGACAGAGAGAGAGAAAGAGAGAAAAGAGGTGATCGAGAGCGGGGGGAGAAGAGGGACGGAGAGAGAGAAAGAGAGAGAAAAGAGGTGATCGAGAGCGGGGGGAGAAGAGGGACGGAGAGAAGGGACACAGAGTCAGAGGACAGTCGTGAGAGGTGTGATGGCCAGCGCTAGTGCACAGCGAGTCCGTGTTTTGGCGTTTGGACACTGCACCCACGTCACCCACTGATCGACTCTGTGACACTACTGACGTCTGCTCTGTCACTGAGCACGCCACTCGCCACTCTGGAGACGCCGGGCAGGATCACATCTGTTAACGCCATCTGTTTCCAGCCAAAGATACTGTAAGATTTGGAGAGGAAAAAACACTGTGTCCTCTCTCTCTCTCTCCAATTTCATTTCAATTGAGATGTGCTCAGCCACACGACATGTCCTTTGAACTCACATAACCACTGTGATATAAGGAAACTTTGAGTCGTAAATAGCCTATAGAATGCACACTACAGGCACCCTGTGCATAGTAAGAGTGGACACATTGATACTTGTGTAGGGGCCCAGGATGTTGTGAGTGAAGTAAACCTCAAGATGTGGTATGCAACATGGTCAAGGGACTGAGGGACTGCTACTCCGTCAACACGGAAGATCAAAGAGAAAGGGGGGCCTCCTATTGAAATAGAAGCCAGGGACGCTGGCCACGGTCTCACGCACGCGCACAGAGCATACACAGGGACAGTAAGGGCCCCGATAGAGGTGATGTCATGTTTCTTCCTACACAACAAGCAAAATCGTCCTCCAGTCTCCGGTTTGTTCAGTATAAACAGATCCCAGGTCCCTCACCTTTCTCTGGGTGCTGATAAAGGACATGACATGGGTCAGACTCTGTAGATTTACTGTGGACTCTCCGCAGGGTCTCTCAGCAGACAACGCAGGTCAAACACAGAAACCCAAACCAGAAGCATGCTCTGCTCTGTAAAAAAACGGCAGCCCCACTGACCTCCTTTTTGTGCTACGAGATAAGACAAGGCAAACCTTTCATGATGCACAGATGCTGCACCAGATAAGCACGTGCATCACTGGTACATACCCACTTACAGACCTGCGTGTCTACCAGAGTCTGAAATAACAACTTAAAATGTAACATAACATATACAGGAAAGGATTAAAAAGTAGGTCAGGTTGAGATTTTGAAAGTCTACATCAGTATATGATTGATAACAACACAGGGACAGTGTAATCAATGCTCCGTAACTGTTGGCTACCATTACAAGGGACGAGACTGCGCTCTGGTGGAGATTATAGGAACTGCGCCAACCTACACTGAACATATGGGAGATTCTCTTTTGGGTAAAAGACCGTTCTCTGTCTGGTCTCCTCCATCCTCTCTCCTCCATAACCCAGAACCCTATAAGTGGTTGAGGAGTGTGTCAATTCGTTAGTAGGCTTTATGCATGAGTGTCGTCCCCGTTATGAGCACTTGCAAACGTAAAATTTGGCTAATGATGCGCGAGTGGAGAACGACCGTTTCATTTCAAGTGCGTTTCCATTCACATCAACTCTCCTCGATTATCTTTGAACTTTTTCAGGAGGCGAGGGAGGTCAGAGTGGAGGAGAGAGGGCGAGAGTGAGAGGGCGAGAGTGAGCAAATCTAATTGATGAAAGGCCAAACGCTCATTCTCTCACATCACTATTATGAGATATGGTTATGGCAGGATCAGTCTGGAATAGAATATCTAAAAGAAAAAAGAAACATCTGAAAGAGATGGCAGGCTCATGTAGTATACATAAATATACCTAATCAAAAGGTTGAAAATAATACCATTTTCAGAAATACTAAAGAATGATGATCCTCAACTACCCCAAATAAAATGTTCAGCTTGTGAATTACACTGAACAAAAAATGTACAGTGCTTTCGGAAAGTATTCAGACCCCTTGACTTTTCCCACATTTTGTTACGTTACAGCCTTATTCTACCATGGATTAAATTCATGTTTTTCCTCAACAATCTACACACAACACCCAATAATGACAAAGCGAAAACAGGTTTTTATTTACATAAGTATTCAGACCCCAGAGTCGAAATTGAACTCAGGTGCATCCTGTATCCGTTGATCATCCTTGAGATGTTTCTACAACGTGATTGGAGTCCACCTGTGGTAAATTCAATTGTTTGGACATCATTTGGAAAGGCACACGCCTGTCTATATAAGGCAGTACATGTCAGAGCAAAAACAAAGGCATGAGGTCGGAACTGTCCGTAGAGCGCTGAGACAGGATTGTGTCAAGGCACAGATCTGGGGAAGGGTACCAAAACATGTCTGCAGCATTGAAGGTCCCCAAGAACACAGTGGCCTCCATCATTCTTAAATGGAAGATGTTTGGAACCACCAAGACTCTTCCTAGAGCTAGGCGCCCGACCAAACTGAGCAATCGGGAGAGAAGGGCCTAGGTCAGGGAGGTGACCAAGAACCTGATGGTCATTCTGACAGAGCCCTAGAGTTCCTCTGTGGAGATGAGAGAACCTTCCAGGACAACCATCTCTGCAGCACTCCACCAATCAGGCCTTTGTGGTAGAGTGGCCAGACAGAAGCCACTCCTCAGTAAAAAGGCACATGACAGCCCTCTTGGAGTTTGCCAAAAGGCACCGAAAGACTCCCAGACCATGAGAAACCAGATTTTCTGGTCTGATGAAATCAAGATTGAACTCTTTGGCCTGAATGCCAAGAGTCAGGTCTGGAGGAAACCTGGCATCATCCCTACGGTGAAGCATGGTGGTGGAAGAATCAGGCTTTGGTGATGTTTTTCAGCAGCAGGGACTGGGAGACTAGTCAGGATCAAGGCAAAGATGAACAGAGTAAAGTACAGAAAGATCCTTGATGAAATCCTGTTACGCTCTGGAGCAGGTTAACGACCCTAAGCACATAGCAAAGACAACACAGGAGTGGCTTCGGACAAGTCTCTGAATGTCCTTGAGTGGACTAGCCAGAGCCCAGACTTGAACCCGATCGAAAATCTCCGGAGAGACCTGAAGAAAATAGCTTTGCAGCAACGCTCCCCATTCAACCTGAGAGAGCTTAAGAGGATCTGCAGAGAAAAATGGAAGAAACTCCGCCAATACAGGTGTGACAAGCTTGTAGCATCATACACAAGAAGACTCAATGCTGTAATCGCAGCCAACAGTGGTACAAGAAAGTACTGAGTAAAGGGTCTGAATACTTATGTAAATGTGATAGTACAGATATGCATATGTTGGTCACAGATATCTTTACAAACAAAAAGTTGGGGCATGGATCAGAAAACCAGTCAGTATCTGGTGTGACCCTTTGCCTCATGCAGCGAGACACCTCCTTCGCATTAAAGTTGATCAGGCTGTTGATTGTAGCCTGTGGAATGTTGTCCCACTCTTCAATGGCTGTGCGAAGTTGCTGGATATTGGTGGGAACTGGAACACGCTGTCGTATACGTCAATGCAGGAGAATACTTTATCATGCTGAAACATGAGGTGAATGAATGGGCCGGCCTCAGGACCTCATCACGATATCTCTGACCATTCAAATTCCCATCGATAAAATGCAATTGTGTTCATTGTCCGTATCATATGCCTGCCCATACCATAACCCCACTGCCACCATGGGGCACTCTGTTCACAATGTTAACATCAGCAAACTGCTCACCCACATGACGCCATACACGCTGTCTGCCATCTGCCCAGTACAGTTGAAACTGGTATTCATCCATGAAGAGCACGTCTCCAGCTTGCCATTGAAGGTGAGCATTTGCCCACGGAAGTAGGTTACGATGCCAAACTGCAGTCAGGTTTAAGACACTGGTGAGGACGGCGAGCACGCAGACGGGCGTCCCTGAGACAGTTTCAGCAGAAATTATTCAGTTGTGCAAACCCACAATTTCATGAGCCGTCTGGTTGGCTGGTCTCAGAACATCCCGCAGGTAAATAAGCCGGTCCTGGGCTGGCGTAGTTACATATGGTCTGCTAATGTGAGGCTGGTTGAACGTACTGCCAAATTCTCTAAAACGATGGAGGCGGCTTATGGTAGAGAAATGAACATTCAATTATCTGGCAACAGCTCTGGTGGACATTCCTACAGTCAGCATGCCAATTGCACGCTCCCTCAAAACTTGAGACATCTGTGGCATTGAGTTGTGACAAAACTGCACATCCTTTTATTGTCCCCGGCACAAATCAGCTTTTTGTGCGTATAGAACATTTCAGGGATCTTTTATTTCAGCTCATGAAACATGGGACCAACATTTTACATGTTGTGTTTATATTTTTGTTCAGTGTAGTTTATTATTTCAACTCCAACACCAGGTGGCATGTGCCAGCAAGTTATTCCATTACTGAGAATTTCAAGATCAGATGACAAAGCTCTAGCAGTCCTATAACAGACAGGCAAGTCTAAGAACAAACAGACAACTTGACTAGTTTGTTTGTAGTTGGGCTCCCGTGGGTTGTGGGGGTTTTAGGAGCATGAACAACAGGTTGAACCAGCTGATCTAAGCCAATGAGTCATACCTGAGGAAGTCCTTGCAGACCCCTACTACGGGCTTGCTATAAGAGGTGGTCAGGAGCAACAAGACACACCCACACTAACATAAACATAAACTGAGTGTACAAAACATTAGGAACATGCTTTTTCCATGACAGACTGACCAAGGTAATCCAGGTGAAAGATATTAGACAATTGAGTCATGGATTGTGTATGTGTGCCATTCAGAAGGTGAATGTGCAAGACAAAATATTTCAGTGCCTTTGAATGGTGTATGGTAGTAGGTGCCAGGCGTACCGGTTTGAGTGTGTCAAGAACAAAATCAAATCAAATCAAATTTTATTTGTCACATACACATGGTTAGCAGATGTTAATGCGAGTGTAGCGAAATGCTTGTGCTTCTAGTTCCGACAATGCAGTAATAACGAACAAGTAATCTAACTAACAATTCCAAAAAAACTACTGTCTTATACACAGTGTAAGGGGATAAGGAATATGTACATAAGGATATATGAATGAGTGATGGTACAAAGCAGCATAGGCAAGATACAGTAGATGATATCGAGTACAGTATAACATATGAGATGAGTATGTAAACAAAGTGGCATAGTTAAAGTGGCTAGTGATACATGTATTACATAAGGATGCAGTCGATGATATAGAGTACAGTATATACATATGCATATGAGATGAATAATGTAGGGTAAGTAACATTATATAAGGTAGCATTGTTTAAAGTGGCTAGTGATATATTTACATAATTTCCCATCAATTCCCATTATTAAAGTGGCTGGAGTAGAGTCAGTGTCGTTGACAGTGTGTTGGCAGTAGCCACTCAATGTTAGTGGTGGCTGTTTAACAGTCTGATGGCCTTGAGATAGAAGCTGTTTTTCAGTCTCTCGGTCCCAGCTTTGATGCACCTGTACTGACCTCGCCTTCTGGATGACAGCGGGGTGAACAGGCAGTGGCTCGGGTGGTTGATGTCCTTGATGATCTTTATGGCCTTCCTGTAGCATCGGGTGGTGTAGGTGTCCTGGAGGGCAGGTAGTTTGCCCCCGGTGATGCGTTGTGCAGACCTCACTACCCTCTGGATAGCCTTACGGTTGAGGGCGGTGCAGTTGCCATACCAGGCGGTGATACACCCCGCCAGGATGCTCTCGATTGTGCATCTGTAGAAGTTTGTGAGTGCTTTTGGTGACAAGCCGAATTTCTTCAGCCTCCTGAGGTTGAAGAGGCGCTGCTGCGCCTTCTTCACGATGCTGTCTGTGTGAGTGGACCAATTCAGTTTGTCTGTGATGTGTATGCCAAGGAACTTAAAACTTGCTACCCTCTCCACTACTGTTCCATCGATGTGGATAGGGGGGTGTTCCCTCTGCTGTTTCCTGAAGTCCACAATCATCTCCTTAGTTTTGTTGACGTTGAGTGTGAGGTTATTTTCCTGACACCACACTCCGAGGGCCCTCACCTCCTCCCTGTAGGCCGTCTCGTCGTTGTTGGTAATCAAGCCTACCACTGTTGTGTCGTCCGCAAACTTGATGATTGAGTTGGAGGCGTGCGTGGCCACGCAGTCGTGGGTAAACAGGGAGTACAGGAGAGGGCTCAGAACGCACCCTTGTGGGGCCCCAGTGTTGTGGATCAGAGGGGTGGAGATGTTGTTGCCTACCCTCACCACCTGGGGGCGGCCCGTCAGGAAGTCCAGTACCCAGTTGCACAGGGCGGGGTCGAGACCCAGGGTCTCGAGCTTGATGACGAGCTTGGAGGGTACTATGGTGTTGAATGCCGAGCTGTAGTCGATGAACAGCATTCTCACATAGGTATTCCTCTTGTCCAGATGGGTTAGGGCAGTGTGTAGTGTGGTTGAGATTGCATCGTCTGTGGACCTATTTGGGCGGTAAGCATATTGGAGTGGGTCTAGGGTGTCAGGTAGGGTGGAGGTGATATGGTCCTTGACTAGTCTCTCAAAGCACTTCATGATGACGGATGTGAGTGCTAGTGATATAGTCGTTTAGCTCAGTTACCTTAGCTTTCTTGGGAACAGGAACAATGGTGGCCCTCTTGAAGCATGTGGGAACAGCAGACTGGTATAGGGATTGATTGAATATGTCCGTAAACACACCGGCCAGCTGGTCTGCGCATGCTCTGAGGGCGCGGCTGGGGATGCCGTCTGGGCCTGCAGCCTTGCGAGGGTTAACACGTTTAAATGTCTTGCTCACCTCGGCTGCAGTGAAGGAGAGACCGCATGTTTTCGTTGCAGGCCGTGTCAGTGGCACAGTATTGTCCTCAAAGCGGGCAAAAAAGTTATTTAGTCTGCCTGGGAGCAAGACATCCTGGTCCGTGACTGGGCTGGATTTCTTCCTGTAGTCCGTGATTGACTGTAGACCCTGCCACATGCCTCTTGTGTCTGAGCCGTTGAATTGAGATTCTACTTTGTCTCTGTACTGGCGCTTAGCTTGTTTGATAGCCTTGCGGAGGGAATAGCTGCACTGTTTGTATTCGGTCATGTTACCAGACACCTTGCCCTGATTAAAAGCAGTGGTTCGCGCTTTCAGTTTCACACGAATGCTGCCATCAATCCACGGTTTCTGGTTAGGGAATGTTTTAATCGTTGCTATGGGAACGACATCTTCAACGCACGTTCTAATGAACTCGCACACCGAATTCGTCAATGTTGTTATCTGACGCAATACGAAACATCTCCCAGTCCACGTGATGGAAGCAGTCTTGGAGTGTGGAGTCAGCTTGGTCGGACCAGCGTTGGACAGACCTCAGCGTGGGAGCCTCTTGTTTTAGTTTCTGTCTGTAGGCAGGGATCAACAAAATGGAGTCGTGGTCAGCTTTTCCGAAAGGGGGGCGGGGCAGGGCCTTATATGCGTCGCGGAAGTTAGAGTAACAATGATCCAAGGTCTTTCCACCCCTGGTTGTGCAATCGATATGCTGATAAAATTTAGGGAGTCTTGTTTTCAGATTAGCCTTGTTAAAATCCCCAGCTACAATGAATGCAGCCTCCGGATAAATTGTTTCCAGTTTGCAGAGTTAAATAAAGTTCGTTCAGAGCCATCGATGTGTCTGCTTGGGGGGGGATATATACGGCTGTGATTATAATCGAAGAGAATTCTCTTGGCAGATAATGCGGTCTACATTTAATTGTGAGGAATTCTAAAATCAGGTGAACAGAAGGATTTGAGTTCCTGTATGTTTCTTTCATCACACCATGTCACGTTGGCCATAAGGCATACGCCCCCACCCCTCTTCTTACCAGAAAGATGTTTGTTTCTGTCGGCGCGATGCGTGGAGAAACCCGTTGGCTGCACCACTTCGGATAGCGTCTCTCCGGTGAGCCACGTTTCCGTGAAGCAAAGAACATTACAGTCTCTGATGTCCCTCTGGAATGCTACCCTTGCTCGGATTTCATCAACCTTGTTGTCAAGAGACTGGACATTGGCAAGAAGAATGCTAGGGAGTGGTGCACGGTGTGCCCGTCTCCAGAGTCTGACCAGAAGACCACCTCGTTTCCCTCTCTTTCGGAGTCGTTTTTTTGGGTCGCTGCATAGGATCCGCTCCGTTGTACTGTTTGTAAGGCAGAACACAGGATCCGCGTCGCGAAAAACATATTCTTGGTCGTACTGATGGTGAGTTGACGCTGATCTTATATTCAGTAGTTCTTCTCGACTGTATGTAATGAAACCTAAGATGACCTGGGGTACTAATGTAAGAAATAACACGTAAAAAAACAAAAAAAACTGCATAGTTTCCTAGGAACGCGAAGCGAGGCGGCCATCTCTGTCGGCGCCGGAAGTCACCCTGCAACGCTGTTGGGTTTTTCACACTCAACACGTTCCTGTGTCTGTCAAGAATGGTCAACCACCGAAAAGGACATCCAGCCAATGTGGTTACCTAGGTGATGAACCACATGCATTGAGTCCACAGTACTACACAACAACAAAGGCTGCCTTAATCGTGTAATAATAGACGTTGTGTAGGCTGCTTGCTGTGACCGGAGAGATTTCTCTGGCCTATTCTTAGCCGACTGAAAATATCCCAGAAAGAAGGAAATTGAGGCGTGTGAGATTGCTTCCATGTCATCGGAGCGGATGACACCAGGCTTTGTTAAGGAAGCATTTTTACCTCCTCACTGACAGAAAAATGCTGCCTTGAGGACACACAGGGTCCAGGAAAGACTCCCTTGCCAGACTCATGGCACACCCACCCCCTGAGTGTCAAAGGCATAATGGCTGTGGGAAAAGCCTGGTCCATGACAAACTTAGTAAAGTGTAGGTAGGGGCAAAGCCCTCTTCAAAACTTAACAATCAACATCAAAATAGGCCTAGTGCTTAAAATCTTTTTTAAATATATATATATCCTGTATGTTCCATAGACTGAAGCACAATCAACTGTAGGTAGGGACTGGGCCGAGCTCACTCTCCAACCCTTCACAATCAACATCAAAATAGGTCATAAAATCTTTTCAAACAATGACATTGCATTTTTTCAAAGGGAAACTTCACAGCTAGACAATCTGGGGTGTTGTTCCAGTCTCCCTACATAATTATGAATGATGAGAGGGCGTTTCAGACATTAATATGCACAATAGCTGTATTTTTGAATTTTCGTGCCGGGAGAGTTCAACCAATGATGTCATTGGTTGATTGAGATTGCTGTCTGATCTAAAAATGAATGGAGTCATGTATTGTATCAATTTTTGTGGCCTTTGTTTCGCCGATCACGCGAGTAGATATGGCTGTCCTTGTCCAATAGAGCCATTGGATTTGTCTCAATGATGTTCCTCTCTGCCAGGACATTGCAGGATATCTAGGTTAACTCATTTTCCCTGGCTTTGTAAAGACTACAGCCTGAAGGGAGCCATACATCCTTGTTCCCACCCTCGAAGGCAGGCTTTTCAAAACAGGGGTTAAAAACTACCCATCCTATCCCATGCCCCCAATTGCTGTAAACTTAAGAAATCAATGCCATGGAAACACAAAAAATGTGAAGAATGGACTTTATCCTTCTGTTATTAAAATATTGACACCTTGTTAGTCAGCATCAACCTGACTGAATACAAGCGGCTGTGGGTCACATTCTCTGAATGTGGAAAATACCTTTGTCAGATATACACAATAACTGTAATGCCTCATCTTAGTATGTAAAGGTTTGTTTTTGCTTTGTGTTGATAGTAAAGATGATAGGTAAAGAAGATGATCAAGGAGGGCAATTCCACGGTAACAGAATGAGGCGGACTCATTTTTCACTATAAAAGTACGCCAAACAAAAACCATTGATTGTAAGTTAAACAAATCATACAATTCTATGAACAAGGACTACTTTTAAGAATTTACACTGAAAGTTTTTTTTAAACACACACAAAAAATACATATTTATTCAAAGTGCAGATGTAAAGTTTGGTGACAGAATGACGGTAAAAAGCTCCCTCAGTTTTCCAAAAACTCTTAAATATCTACTCTGAACTAGATGGTAATTTTACAAGTAAAGTTGTGGGGCTTGCTAAAGCTTTTTAAAATAATTTTTGTGGTAGTGGAAGAAGTAAAACAAAAAGTTGTACTAATAATTATATTACTAGAATAGTGAAATCATTTCATATGCCCATCCCTAGTCAGCAGTGGTCTTTAGTTTATCAGTAGTAGTGGTCAGTAGTTGTGTGGTTGTGGTTAGTAGTTGTAATTTGTAGTCAGTAGTTTGGTTGTGGTCAGAAGCTTAGGTCAGTGGTTGTGTGGTCAGTAGTTATAGTGATTTAATGTGTGGTCAGTAGTTGTGTGGTCAGCAGTTGTGTGGTTGTGGTCAGAAGTTGTGTGGTTGTGGTCAGTATTTTTGGACAGTAGTTGTGTTTGTCGTCAGTAGTTGTGGTCAGTAATTGTGTGGTCAATATTTGTGTGGTTGTGGTCGGTGGTTGTGGTCAATAGTTGTGGTCAGTGGTTGAAGTGAAGAGTTGTGTGGTCAGTAGTTGTGTGGGCAGTAGTTGTGTGCTTGTTGTCAGTAGTTGTGTGATTGTGGTCAGTAGTTGTGGTCTGTGGTTGTGTTATGGTAAGTAGTTGCGTTATTGTGGTTAGTAGTTGTGTGGTTGTGGTCAGTAATTGCGGTCAGTAGTTGTGTTAAGTAATTGTAGTCACTCTTCACCCTGGTCATAATTTTTGCCCTCTGCGTCTGAGTATACATAGCAACAGCTCCGTTTGGGCTGCTCAATGATGACAGGGAGAGCCGTTAGCTGGCGTTATCTAGCCATGTTGTCACTCTAAACTCCAACAAACAGCGGTTACCTTTTTATTCCTAAATTTGCTCTATCCAATCAGAGGCATACAGCTCACCATTCCTCTTTACAGACAGGCAAACTAGCCAGTTGAGCTATTTAGCGCAATGAACGTGATTCTGAGGAGGAGGACGAAGCTAGTGAGCATTAGAAATCGACTCTTTATCATTCCAGGTCGTCCAGACAGGGGAAGCATTAGAAATCTTAGCGCTAGCTGTTCGGTTCGAAAACAGATTCACAAATCATGGGAATTTGTCGAGACATGAAGAAGTTCTCCCTCCGAGTCAAGTTGATAGGCAACAACAGTTTTTCTATTCAACTAAAGAAATACTGCACTCTGACCCACACAACTTATTTGTTGTTAGACAAAGCAAGGAAGTTGTTAGACAAAGCAAGGAAAGTCAGAGTGATTAGAGGGACAATATAGTGGTGATTATCAGTTCGGTAGGCTACTAATGATCATCAGTGGCATCAGAGCTTGGAGAAGCCTGATTACCAGGCAGTTTGGTAGGCTACTAATGATCCTCAGCGGCATCAGAGCTTGGAGGAGCCTGATTACCAGACAGTTTGGTAGGCTACTAATGATCATCAGCGGCATCAGAGCTTGGAGGAGCCTGATTACCAGGCAGTTTGGTAGGCTACTAATGATCATCAGCGGCATCAGAGCCTAATTTCGTGACTAAACGGTGACGTGGAATTTGACTGACATCATTACTCGTGACCGCCGGTGTGGTGGTGATACTGACAACGTAACAGCCCTAGGATGCACCCTTGTGGGGCCCCCATGTTGAGGATCAGTTTGGAGTAGGTAATGTTGCCTACCTTCACCACCTGAAGACAGCCGGTCAGGAAGTTCAGGACCCAGTTGCATAGGGAGAAGTTCAGTCACTGGGCGATATAGCCTAAAACTCATATCTCAATTTTTTCAAAAGCGTATGGACAATAAACAATATATATATCTCAACAACAACAAAAATCCCCTAAGGATCGGACACTTTTTTTCCCGCCTACAAATGACATACCCAAATCTAACTGCCTGTAGCTCAGGACCTGAAGAAAGGATATGCATATTCTTGATACCTGTTGAAAGGAAGCACTTTGAAGTTTATGGAAATGTGAAATTAATGTAGGAGAATATAACACATTAGATCTGATCTTTGAGATGCAAGAGAAAGGCCATAATGTATTATTCCAGCCCAGGCACAATTTATATTTTGGCCACTAGATGACAGCAGTGTATGTGCAAAGTTTTAGACTTATCCAATGAACCATTACATATCTGTTCAAAATGTTATATCAATACTGCCCAAATGTGACTAATTGGTTTATTAATACATTTTCAAGTTCATAACTGTGCACTCTCCTCAAACAATAGCATGGTATTATTTCACTGTAATAGCTACTGTAAATTGGGCAGTGCAGTTAGATTAACAAGATTGTAAGCTTTCAGCCCATATAAGACATGTCTATGTCCTGGGAAATGTTCTTGTTAATTACAACCTCATGCTAATCACATTAGCCTACGTTAGCTCAACCGTCCCGCGGGGGGCGACACCGATCCCGTAGAGGTTAAAGGTAAAATACACTGCATTTCAAACAGTCAATAATAATCTAATGAATTCAGGGCTTGTGAAATTAAACCCGGGCTGTGAGCTTTGTTGTGAGTTTAAAGGGCACTATGGTATTGAAGGCCAAGCTGTAGTCAAAGAACAACATCCTCATATATGCATTCCTTGTCCGGGTGGGTAAGAGCAGTGTACAGTGCAATGGCGACTGCGTTGTCCGTGGATTTGTCGAGCATTAGACAAATTGGAGCGGGTTGAGTGTGTCTGTGAGGGAGGAGGTGATGTGGTCTTTGACTAGCCTCGGAAAGCACTTCATGATGACAGAAGTGAGTTGTGCAAAGAGTTTTATTCAACATGATTCACAGCTTTAATGGCTGCCAAAGGTGCTTCCAACCAAATACGTTGAATAACTTTATTTCAATTTTAAACTTCTTCTTCTTCTTTTAACTTCGAAAAAAAATGGTGAGTAGGTTGTGTAGATCTGTTGGAACAAATATATAATTGTGAAAAAAGTTCAAGGGTGTAGACTTTCTATAGGCACTGAGCAAAACAGGGCTGACTTTTTCTTGAGCAGATGGTCTGGGGGCTGGAACATAATTACAAATCATTTGTAGACTGCAAATTGGCCTGCAAGAAGCTCAAACAGTTATACTATTTGACTAAAACACAATCATTTCAAGCCTTGCTTACATTTGTATATGATAACATCTCTTTATTATGCGTGGGAATACTTTGGAACAGATTTAATAAATTAAATCACTTGTAGCTGATTTGCTGGTATTTTGACAGTCTTAAGTCCAACTATATAAAAAAAATTAACCGGTTTCAAGGACAATTACTTGAATGATAGCTATACAAACCTTGTTAAATAAAAATGTAATTAAAAACCCCCAGCACAGAACAGGTAGGACAGGCTTCTGTAGCTTTCCCCTGTGAATGCATACACTCATTAGCTACAGAGCTATACAAAACCAAGATTCAACATTGTCATATCAAACAATGTCTATTGATAACACAACAGCAATGTGTGTTGCAACCATACTTGTATAGCCACAGACAGAACAAGGAGACAGATGTTTAACTGGGTGTACCATATGGGTAAAACATTTTAAAAAGCAGACTAACTCAGTTGCCGGAGAGGAAGGAAACCGCTCAGGGAATTCACCGTGAGGCCAATGTTGACTATTAAACAGTTACAGTGTTTAATGTCTACGATAGGAGAAAACTGAGGACGGATCAAAAACATTGTAGCTACTCCACAATACTAACCTAATTGACAGCACCATGTTATGGGTATGCTTGTAATTGTTAAGGACTAGGGAGTTTTTCCAGGATAAAAATAAACGGAATGGAGCGAAGCACGGGCAAAATCCCAGAGTAAAACATGGTTCAATCTGCTTTCTACCAGCCACTGGGAGATGAACCAGAATAAGACCCTCAATATTTATTGGAAAGGAGCATCAAGCTCCCCCCCTTGCACTTGCATCATAATGTATTTCATCTGTAGCCTAATAAACTGCATGCTTTCCTGAGGCGTAAGTGGGAGGTCCACACGACATGTCCTTTCCACTGCCATTTCTCGCAGAATTAATATTGCCGAGACAAAAAGAGCAGACCTTGTCTAGCATATTCCAAATAAAATAGAAAAGACATTTGGAAAGCTTACCGACAAAATTAGCTGTTTCCATCCAGGCCTGCCGTGACAGTTTTTATTTATCCAACAAAATTTGCTGTTTCCATCCAGGCCTGCCGTGACAGTTTTTATTTATCCGACATGTAATTCAGTTGCATAAAAAGGTTGGATGGAACCCTGGTTACAAACACACTAAATGATTCAGACTGAACAAACATCCTGTATTGCACATGGGGGAAGAGCTTCGCTAATGCAAAACTAGCCTGGCTCTTAGCTGTAACATACAGCTATTTATGATACATCATCATCATCATGCAATGAACGAACGTTGGCTGGCCACTAAAGCACAAACAGGCTGGACCACGAGGCTAGACCTAATGCAAAACTAGCCTGGCTCTTAGCTGTAACATACAGCTATTTATGATACATCATCATCATCATGCAATGAACGAACGTTGGCTGGCCACTAAAGCACAAACAGGCTGGACCACGAGGCTAGACCTAATGCAAAACTAGCCTGGCTCTTAGCTGTAACATACAGCTATTTATGATACATCATCATCATCATGCAATGAACGAACGTTGGCTGGCCACTAAAGCACAAACAGGCTGGACCACGAGGCTAGACCTAATGCAAAACCACAGGTACAGAATCACAACAGGAAGTAGCCCGCAGCGTGAAGTGAGTTTTCCTATTCTGGTCACCATGGTAACCGTGGGCAGTGCCAGGCCAAGGCCAGAGAATCCGGCCAGTTTGACAACTGGACGGGGCCGGGGGAACAACAGGAAACAGGAAAGGGACTTTGAATTGGAGGTTATAAAGACTGGGACTCAACTGAACTGAGGAAGTGCAGAATTGGAATTGAAAACATTCAGAAGGCTACAGAAATACACATTAACAGCACACAAACACATAGCAGAGATGCTTAAATCACTTCAAACTATATTTGGTCTATAAATCCCTGTCTGCTGTGAATGGACATATCATCAATGCTGATCTATAGACGCACCTTTACGAGAAAGAAGTTGGGTCCCTTTCTTTTCACACGACATGTCTGAAAGAGATTATATATGTCTTTGAGATACCCTACCCCAAGGAAATCAGGAAATCTGTACAGTATAGATGCCATATCATCCAATAGACCTGGAGAAGTGTACATGAGGACATTAGCCCTCTCCAGTACGTACTCTCTCTCCACTCAGTGGTGAAGTAGAGTGCTACATGATGCAACAGAGGGATGTTTCTGTATTCATATTTCAGGATGTTACGACTAGTGTCAGACTCCACAAAGCTCCTGCTAAGAGCTAAACTGTGAGGTGGTCCCCTGCTGTCTATAGCCCAGTATCATTCACATGCCATCCGTTCGTTCGGTTTGGCAGAGAAAGCTAGTGTGAATCCCAAATGGCAACCTATTCCCTATATATTGCACTATTTTTGACTAGAGAAACTAGGGTGCCATTTGGGAAGCATTGCATTTTTTCTCCCTGGCTGGCCCTGCATTCAGACAGTCTTGCTAAGGCTCAGAGCTCTGGCTAATCTACACTGAGTGTACAAAACATTAAGGACACCGTCCTAATTGAGTTGCACTCCAATGCTTCCCACAGTTGTGCCAAGTTGTCTGGATGTCCTTTGGGTGGTGGACCATTCTCGATACAAAACGGGAAACTGTTGAGTGTGAAAAAACGCCGCCGCGTTGCAGTTCTTGACACAAACCGGTGTACCTGGCACCTACTACTATGCCCCGTTCAAAGGCACTTCAATATGATGTCTTGTCCATTCACCCTCTGAGTGGTACACATACACAATCCATGTCTCAATTGTCTCAAAGCTTAAAAATCCTTCTTAACCTGCCTCCTCCCCTTAATCTACACTGATTGAAGTGTATTTAACAAGTGGCCTCAATAAGAGATCATAGCGTTCACCTGGTCATTCTGTCATGGAAAGAGCAGGTGTCCTTACTGTTTTGTACACACAGTGCATGATCGGAACTCAAATTCTGAGCAAAACAGAAAAAGCTGTTGAGAGGGTAAATCATGAGCTAAATCTGTAAATCATCAGCTGAGTAAATCAGAATCTGTTCACGAGAGGGGTTGGATAGAATCTGTTCACAAGAGGGGTTGGATAGAATCTGTTCACGAGAGGGGTTGGATAGAATCTGTTCACGAGAGGGGTTGGATAGAATCTGTTCACGAGAGGGGTTGGATAGAATCTGTTCACGAGAGGGGATGGATAGAATCTGTTCACGAGAGGGGTTGGATAAACATTTGATTAAGTGTAGAATGGCCAGTCAGTATGTTGGGTAACTGACTGGTCAGTCTACCTCCTCCACCAACGTCTCTTCCCGCAGCCACCCTGTCTCACATCTGGCAAACAAGGCTGCCTCCACCATGGCCTATGGGTTAATGTTCCAGACCCGTGAGAAGCACAAAGCAGACGTCAATCTTTGTTTCCCCTAACTCAAACAGCCCATTCAGTGGATGTTTTTCTCCAATAGCTTCCTGTTTGGGCTTGTTAAGGCCCTCATTTCCCAGAAGGCCATAGGGGTGGTTGCCTTGGCCGCATAACGGGCAGGGTCAATCTCAGCTGAATAACTGAACCGTGGGATATTCCCCTTGGTGGGGTGGAACGACCGACAGGCCGGCCTGCCACATCCTGCTTTATCAAAGTGAGGAAGTGCAGTGAGCTGGGTGGAGCCCAGTAGCCTATATTCAGCATCCCCCTCCCTCCAGAGTCCAGACTTCACCTATCTCCACTCCACTGTATGACCCATCAACTGTATACCAACACATAACAGGGGTTGGGTTTTGAGACCACATAAATATTTAATAATCACCATAGGCCTAAGTCTCACCATTCAAGCTTGAACTGACAGCTTTCAGGCCTTTACAAATTCCCTGTCGTAGGAAACTTGAGATGTGCAGCTGATGTCACAAAGTGCTGTACAGAAACCCAGCCTAAACCCCCAAAAACAGCAAGCAATGCATGTGTAGAAGCACAGTGGCTAGGAAAAACTCCCTAGAAAGGCCGGAACCTAGGAAGAAACCTAGAGGGGAACCAGGCTATAAGGGGTGGCCAGTCCTCTTCTGGCTCTTCTAACAGAACATGGCCAAGATGTTCAAGTGTTCATAGATGACAAGCAGGGTCAAATAATACTAATAATAATAGGCCTAGTTGCCTACTGCATGTGACACGTCTTCGAAGTAGCCTAATATGTCTGTTTTTTCACAGTTCAATGAGCACAGTTCCCCGAGGCTGTTGAATAATGATGATATCTGTGAACTTCTAGAACAAGGTTCCGGTTAACCCGTTTCCCCCTTTAGGGAGAGATCAGGCCGATAAAAGCAATTACCACTTCCACTAAAGACCAGTGAGCTCTAATGACAGACATTAACACCCACAGCCACGAGCGCTGGCCACTCAACCAAACCTACCTATTATCACACGGCCTAGGCCTAACCAGAGCCCCCCCCCCCCCCCCAAAAGAAAAATTGCTCGAAACCACTCAAACATAACTGCTGAAAAGTGTTAAACGAAGCAGCCAGTGTACTGTAATAACAGCGTCATAACATTTTTTCCATCGGATGGCTTGCTGATAGGTCATCATCTTTCAAAAGGTCAACTGGCCCAGGAACATCTGATAAAACACACGTGATAAACAACTGACTCGAGTCCAAGCACAACATCTAAGACATTTCCACACTCTGGCAGTGGTTGGATTCCATGTCATACTGCAACCTCGTACTGAACATAAACAGACAAGCCCAGCAAACCACCACACTCATATTACTCTAGCTCCTTTAACACACATCTGATGTACTTCAGTCCAGCAGCAGGGGAAGCGTTGCCACCCGACTTCTGGGATCAAAAGATATGTTCCCAGCACAGCTGGAATGTCAGAGATCAGGTGGGTACCAGCTGATCACTCTGTGCCAGACAGACCAGAGCAGAGCATTCCTGAAGGAAGGCACGACTGGACATGCCTGATCAGAGTTCTCTTCTGGAATCCTGCCTAGAGGGTGAGAGGAGGCCTTGGAGCAGAGGTGGTTCTCTGCCCACAGCACTAGCTGCTCTCTCTAGCTACAGGACAAGCACAAAATAGGCCAAGTATACAATCAACGCACATTCCAAGGGTGGAGTGGAAGGAAATAGTTCATATACATTTCATGGGGGGGGGGGGGGGGGGGGTCTTGGAAGATCACACAATCCTATCAACCGACATGAGACTTATCACCAACGTAACAACAGACAGGACAGAGGAGACGGAGGAAGGTGCACTCAAAGCTATTATGCTAAAGACACATGCTGTTGTCCTTACCGTATAGGCGCCAATCCTGCAAATGCATAGGGTGAGATGCATGCACTCAGACATTGTCCACGGCTAAAGGCAAGCGCTTTCCTCAACAACTTAACGAGCCACCGACAGCAACAGACAAGAGGACACAGTCAGAGAGGGAGACAGAACAGAGTGAGACAGAGCAGCAGCAGGAGGAAAGCGACAGGACTCTAGTCAGAGTTATGATCCAACGAAGCCCATCGCCAGCTCTCAGCAACTTCATCTGGGAAGTAGAGGCTAGAGAGAGAGAGAGAGAGAGGAGAGAGAGAGACAGGAAATCTGTTCACACTAATTTCGATCAAACGACAGTTATGACACTGGTGATTCAGCAGACTATACGAGGCCTATGGCCGCTAGGCTATGTCTGATCTACAAAGGGTTAGACTAGCGGATCCCACATAACCGGTCCCGTCAACTCGATGTCCAGTTTGAAGATTAACAGGTCTTCACAATACAGTCAGCATGTCCAGTTTAAAAAAAAAAATCCTTATAATACAGTCAACATGCAAAAAAACATCTACCGTCCTCCGGCCTTCCAAAACCTGATTCCACTGAGCTACAGTAAGCTGGTCAAGTCTGTAAAGGCCCTGCAGAAGAGTTTATTAGAAGCAGATCTGGAAAAGGTACCTCTGTTCTCTCACGGTCTGTGTCACACTCCTATCCTCAAAACCTTTCCCTATGAATGTGAACCAATAGGCTAGTCTTCCACTCCTGTCTTGGTAATGTTTTACAAACTGGTTTCCACACCGCTCACCAATAACCAATTTCTCAGAGTTCTTCAGTGACTCTTGGACTGCAAGCTACACTGTTGGATGAAAGGAGGCAGAGGCACTTGGAAAAGTCCACACGTCATTATTATAAGGATGTCTTACTAAGACTGACTTGTGAAAAACAGAAGACATAAAAAAAGGACAGATACTTGACTCAAAACTCACTAGTCAAGAAAAGTTACTTATTATTGTAATAGGCCTAGAAAATCATTGAGAGGACAGAAAGTGAGAGTGGAATGTTTGAGACTCTAGAACTGAACTGTTTTTCACCTGTGGTTCTAAATCCCATCCAAAGAAAGAGAGTTGAAATTAAGACTTCTAGATCCAAAATGACCTCACTTCCTTAAGAGGATGTAGGCCTAGTTTATCCGATGAGTAGGCAGCTCGAGATAATGTAGCCTTCTGTACACAGACGTATTTTTATATAATAACGATGATACAGGGTGACTAATTCCCCACATGCTAAAACTATCAGACCCATACAGTATATTCAGATAACAGCCTACATAAATGTAATCTAAATTATATCTAAATAGGCCATATGGGCGATTCCCCACCAGCGTAAGCAAAAAAGTTAGTGATCTGTGATTGCTACATGGTACAGACGACATCTTGGTGTCGTTATACTCCTCATAGCATGCTTTAAAATAAGGACTGTGTTTAGATTGTGAAATATAACTTCTCCCGTTCATTTATTTAAGATTAAATATATTATTATTAATAGCTCAAAGTACCCTTTTTGTTATTTCTTTTAAAAAACACTTTTTTTTTAACATATTGCTTAGAACAATATAAAATAATATGTGATACAACATCCTTCCTCCCAATGATGTTTCAACGTGAGACTAGATTATGCTGGCGTGGAAATCGCCCAGAGACCAATCAGCTCAGAAAAAGATCTGCTGTGAAAAGATCTGAGGTAACTGGTCAAAAGACCAATTAGTGGGGAAAAAAGATCAGTATTGGGCTGCTGGTGTGAACGCAGCCTTTGTGATATCGCTGATCTTTCCCAAGATCCGGGTAACAAAACTAGGCCTGGCTTCTAGCATGAAGTGTGGCCATGACGTCAACTGAACTGCGTGGATATTTCGTGGATATTTCGTCCTATTGCCCTGTTCAGGCGTTGTGGACATTCAAATCTCTTCAGTGATCAAAGGTCACCATCTGATCATCTGCATTAAACAGGTGGTGCTGCATCCCAAATAGCATGCTATTCCCTATAAAGTGCACTACTTTTGACCAGAGCTCAAAGGGCTCTAGTCAAAAGTAGTGCACTATATAAATTTCTTGACCCGAATCAACAGCCTCTTTCATGGAGGTGACCTGTTCCTTCTGTGAGTTAAGAGCAGATAACGTTGTGCCATTCCAAAAAAATGAATTTGACAATGTCAGGCCAAATCCAGAAATGAATCCGTGTCCATAATACAACAAATGAAAGGACTGTGGTGATGGGAAAAGACAGAAGTTGTAAAATGTGAATAAAATAACAATAAAAGAAGCGCCCACCCTCTCCTCCACCTCACACAGTGGAGGAAGCCAAACTCTCTGAAAAAACACAACTGGCAGTTGAAAGAACACTCGTCTCCGTGCCAACCGCTAAGGGCAAGGGGTCCACCCATTCCATGTAAGCTGAAAATCTCCCGTGGATGGTTTTTTTTCCATCATAACAGCTGTGATGCACTGCAGGGCTCCAATAATGTTTTCCCTCAACAAATTCTATGGAAAATTGTAATCCTTGAGGTTAAGTAGAGAGTGGACTGGAGAGTGGAGAGCGAGTAGCTAATCTTTAATTTAACTGTTTATTGCCTGTGATCCAGTCTAGTGGGGTTTAGTCCCTCTCCATGCACAGTAATATCACTATCCTGATGCCAGATCTGCGTGTGGGGTACTTATCTAATCAAAACATAGTGTATTATTTTTTATTAGTTACATTATTTATTTTTTTACATTTTTCCGTCCACTTTGACATTAAGAGTATTTTGTGTACAATTGTTGCCAAAACAATTTGACAATTCAATCCATTTTAACCTCACTTTGTAAAACAACAAAATGTGGAGAAGGGCCTGAATACTTTCTCAAGGCACTGACTGTATCTTTAAGATATTTGCTCATTTCTCTCCATCATAAGGAAGGAGGATAATGAAAGTTCACACAAGTAACAGGTAAAAGTAGACTTATCAGTTAGTTGTAGTGTTTTTACTGATATCAATTTTGTTTATCAATTCTTCTGCAAATTCATTGGCTACAATGGGAAATTAAAGTAGTTACAAACCACAGTTGAGTTCATAAGTTTGGACAGCACAATACTATACAGTACAGCACAGTAGAGCGCAGTAAGTAAGTATAGTTCGGTACAGTACTATACATTAGAGTAGAGTACTGAACTATACTCTACTGCACTGAACTCTACTGTAGGGCTGAGAGATATTTCGAATGAAGCTGATTCATTCCTATGTATGTTTTTGTGCGATATTCCAAATGTCTGTATCGCAGAATCGAGGTTGTTTGTAAATTTAGTTTTTATGAGCGTTCATTTCCACTTGTTCTCATGTTGTCTTTTTGGTCTCGTCTGCTCCTTCTGTGCTGGGCACCTTCCCATTTACACCCCGACAGGCGACAAGCTTAGGTTCAAAATAAGCGCACTGGGCTTATTTTGGGACAAATTTTTAGGAGATTGAAACTTCTCTCTTCGCCTCTTTCTCCCAAGCCCCTCCCTCTACCACTCACAACAACAAAGATGAGAGATCACTTCTTCCTCTCTGACAAACAGCTTCAACTCGCAATTTGGACACCGAAACATCATTTTGACTGTAATAGAGGAGAAGTTAACCCTTCCTTGTATATGCTTCAACTCCTCAAATTTCAATCATAATAGACAATAATAAAACGCATGTACCAATGAACATTCATTCTGGAAAATTAACACTCTGTTTCGTGCACAATTACGGTACCACGTATCGCTAGCAACATTTTAATCAAATAAAGATTGTTATACTAGCGGTTTAGTCTGTGTTTTATACATGTGCAATAAGGATAAAACAATTATATAAGGAATTGGCAACTGCTTCTCATCCCGAGAAATAAGGTAGGCCACTTTATTTCATCATCTGAACAAAGTGGACAGGCTAGCATGCTGTTGGAGACGGACAGAAGGGTGTGTTCGTTACAATTAAACTGTTTTACCTTGTTAGCTGAATTCAGAGCTTGTGAAATTATACCTAGATCCAACTTGGCTAAACTTGATTTATAAATATTAGCTGGCTACTCACTAGCACGTGGGCTTGTGCTTGAAAGATTGTTAATGAGGCCGGTGTTCATTTTCTATAATGCCTGCTAGATTATTACTGAATGTGCATTATGCGTGGTTTTTATACACAGACCTGAAAGCCAGATCAGTGTTTACTGATTAGTGGGGTCTTACGGTTGTGGAAGGCATATATTTCAGCCTAGGTATAATTTCAAACTCTGAATTAATTAGATTATTGCTGTTTAAAATGCAGTATATTTGACTTTGAAAATTGTACAAAGTTGATTTAGATAATTCTAATTTGTTTTAAATCGAGATGCATATCGTGAATCGCCCAAAGGTTAGAAAAAAAATAGAGATATGAGTTTTAGGCCATATCGCCCAGCCCTACTCTACTGTACACTAGTATACCCTACTGAACTGAACTGTACTGTTATGTGCTGTACTCTACTTAGCTGTGCTTTGACGTCCAAATTTGTGAAACAGACGTCTACGTTCAGATTTGGTCCGGCGCAACCAAATGTCGTCATGCTTGGGGGCAAATAATAATATAATCTTGTGAAACAGACGTCTACGTTCAGATTTGGTCCGGCGCAACCAAATGTCGTCATGCTTGGGGGCAAATAATAATATAATCTTGTGAAACAGACGTCTACGTTCAGATTTGGTCCGGCGCAACCAAATGTCGTCATGCTTGGGGGCAAATAATAGCCAGTGCGTAAAATAATACCTCAAATATGCAAAGGTGGATATTGCATATTTATACATTTGTGTTCCTATTTAGGCTTCATCACCATATCCATAATTATGCATTTCTGTGTTGCACAGATCAGGAGTTACAGGGTGTAAATCCACTACACTGTAGTTCAATGATCTACATACATTTAGTCAGTGTCACGTCATCGCTGACACCCCATTCTTTTCTGCAGACATCGTTGAATCTTAATTCGGAGCAGATATTTAACAGTGTTTTTGAAAAATGTGGAAACAATAAAAATAAAAAAAAACTGAAGGAGATTTTACCAAAACTCTGTTGGCATCTGAACAGTTCTTCCAGTAAATGGTGTTTTTTGTCAAATGTTCAGTGTAAATTGTTAAAAGTAGTCATTGTGCATAGAACTGTATGGTTTGTTAAACTGTGAAATCAATGTTTTTTTGTTTGGCATACATTTTAAGTGAACGTGGAATTGCCCATACCACAACACCAAAGATAAAACCTCATCATCTGTAACAGTAATAAGAGAAGGCCTACCCAAACAATCCCTTTTTTCTAAGCTTGTCACCTGCCTTCCCACCTTTGGGACAATGACTCCCATTGGGGAGATGCACACAGGACAAAAAGGAGCGAGAAACGAGACCAAAAATACAACATGAGAACAAGCGGACATAAACGCTCTTGGAATATCGCGCAAAAAACATATATTAGGATTCATCAAATTAATTCGATATATCGCTCAGCCCTAGTTCCTTACTAATCAGTGACCTTAAAATTCATCAATCAAGTAAAAGGGAGGAACGAAAACTCGCAGACACTCTGCCATCCGTGGAGCGAGTTTGGCACGTGCTGTAGACCATACTACTTACTAGTGATACACCGATACCGATATCCGATATTTTCCTTGCCAAATAAACCTGATACCGATATTTAAAAATGTTGCGGCCTTTTAAGCATTTTAGCACAGTTAAATAGTTAACACACACACACGGACGCAGTGGTCTAAGGCACTGCATCTCAGTGCAAGAGGAGTCACTACAGTCCCTGGTTCGAATCCATGCTGTATCACATCCGGCCGTGATTGGGAGTCCCATAAGACGGCGCAAAATTGGCCCAGCGTTAATGTAAATAAATAGGCCGTCAATGTAAATAAATATATGTTCTTAACTGACTTGCCTAGTTAAAAAGGTTACACGCACACCACACTGACCAAAAAGTTATTTTGTTGGCATTTACGTATGTCCCCATTACCTGTAAAACATAATCAAAACCTATTTCTTTCACTTACTTGCTGTGCTGTTTCGTTGTTCAATTGTTCAGTCGTTTCATTGTCAAACAGGGTTTCTATGGAATGCCGTTTGGGTCTTTGCGTGTCAGAAAAGATACATGTCAAATAACACTATTTGACGTGTGAAATAAGCTTGTTGACCAATCAGGACCTGAATATGACTGCACGTCACATAATAATTTAACTCGTTCAAACATTTTTTTACGTAGTTATTACACATTGATTACACTATCACTCGTATTTCATATGTCACAAGGATTCATCGATACGTATGCTATGATGCTGGTAAAGTTGGTAAAGTTGTGATAGTGTAAAGCTATGATGTTGTGATGCTGGTAAAGCTATGATGCTGGTAAAGACCCTACAGTGCTGGTCATTTTAAAAAAGCTAGCTAGCTGATGGATGCAAACAATGTTCTTCCCCAAAAGCAAAAATCTGTTCCAGTAGCTATAGTTAGCTAGCTAACTATATAGCTTGGTGTCAACATCTAAAATACCCTAATCTATAACACAGTTCTTATTTGATTAATGGTTGTCGGACCCATCGATGTGAAGCTAGCCACAATAAGGATTAGCCAAAATAGTGGACTTTGCAGTTAGCCTTCAAAATAAAAGTATGGCACAATTCTACCATTTGTATTAATTTGCATCACTGTCAATGACACTTATTTTGAAGGCAAACTCCGGTTGAGCCTCACTAGACAGATGAAGCTAGCTGGCTGCTTATAACATTAGCTTTGGGAAACAGGGTTAAGTAGCTGTCTAGCTATTTATTTTAGTGAACTGAAGTTCAATTTCAATAGGCGAATAACAAGCGGCAACCTAGCTAATACTTACTCACAAGGTTACCTAAATCATTGCTAAGAATAATGAAAATGACTGCAGTTTCTATTGGTCATTGTTTTCAGGCTGGTTGTATTGGTGCTAGCTAGGTAACGTTATCCAGCTAAAGCTAGCTACCCCAGAAGTTTAGGTCGAGCAAATGATGCTTTACTACCAACACGGTATTGTAAACACATCGTTTGTGGCTGGTGTTTGCAGACTTTTTTGTACAGCTTTGACAGTGCTACTGTATTTTTGACACAAGCAAAGCTCAAAACGGTGTTCCATAGTATTTATTTTGTGAAGTTAATAACAGTGATGCTAGTACTGTGTAACTCCGGTAGGATAACATCTGAAAAATAGCGCACTTGGTAGTGTGTACCGGTGTTCGGCCAGTCGGCGAAAGCCAACATCCCCCACAACAGAGACCGATTGATTGTCAAGCGCAATGGATTCCAGTATCTTGACGTTAATGGATTTCGCCTTTGAGTTGTCTCTCTGAAATGTTCTTACTCTTTCAAATGTCTGCTCGACTTGTTGACTGCTCGAGCCACACAGCAGACGTTGTGTGCTAGGTTAGGAATGCTGTGTTGCACATGTAGCGCTACATTTTATGTGGCGTCATTACGTCATGTACCTACGTTCTATAGGTATTCACGTCAGCTTTGACATCGGTTTTTCACATTGGTGTTAAACTAGACATCGGGCCGATACCGATGTTGGCATTTTTAGTTAATATTGGCAGATTCCGATATGTTCACCGATATATCATGCATCCCTAACATTTACCAAGAGAGTTTTCATCTAGATTTTTTGTAGCTGTCTATTTACCACCACAAACCGATGCTGGCACTAAGACCGCAATCAACAAGCTGTATAGGGTCATAGGCAAAACCAAAAATTCTCATCCAGAGGCGGCGCTCCTAGTGGCCGATGATTTTAACGCAGAAAACTGAAATCAGTCTTATGTCATTTCTACCAGCATGTCACCTGTGCAACTAGATCATCTTTACTCCACACACAGTGACGCATACAAAGCTCTCTCTCACCCTCCATTTGGCAAATCTGACAATAACTCTATCCTCCCGATTACTGCTTACAAGTAAAAACTTAAAACAGGAAGTAACATTGACGCGTTCAATATGAAAGTGGCCTGATGAAGCAGTAGCTAAGCTACAGGACGATTTTGCTAGCACAGACTGGAATATGTTCCGGGACTCATCCGATGGCATTAAAGGAGTTTACCAATCAGTCACAGGCTTCATTAATAAGTCTATCAACGACGTTGTCCCCACAGTGACTGTACGTACATATCCCAACCAGAAGCCATGGATTACAGGCAACATCCGCACTGAGCTAAAGGCGAAAAGCTTAAGGTTTCAGGAAGCAGGACACTAACCCGAACGCTTATAAGAAATCCTGCTATGCCCTCCAAAAAAACATCAAACAGGCAAAGCGTCAATACAGGCCTAAGATCGAATCCTACTACACCGGCTCTGAAGCACATCGGATGTTACAGGGCTTGCAAACTACTATGGATTACAAAGGAAAACTCAGCCGCGAGATGCCAGTGACATGCCAGTGACATGAGCCTACCAGACAAGTGAAATACCTTCAAAGCTAGCTTCGAGGCAATCAACACTGAACCATGCGTGAGATCACCAGCTGTTCCGGACGACTGTGTGATCACTCTTTCCGTAGACGATTTGAGTAAGACCTTTAAACAGGTTAACATTCACAAGGCTGCAGGACCATACAGATTAACAGGATGTGTACTCAAGAGCATGTGCTGACCAGCTGGCAACTGTTTTCACTGACATTTTCAACCTCTACCTGACCCAGTCTGTAATACCTACGTTTCAAGCTGACCACCATAGTCCGTGTGCCCAAGAACACAAAGGTAACCTGTCTAAATTACTATTGCCCCGTCGCACTTACTTCTGTAGCCATGAAATGCTTTGAAAGGCTGGTCATGGCTCACATCAACACCATCACCCCAGACCCACTCCAATTCGCATACCACCCCAACAGATCCACAGATGACGCAATCTCTCTTGCACTCCACACTGTCCTTTCACACTTGGACAAAGCAACTCCTATGCGAGAATGCTGTTCATTGACTACAGCTCAGTGTTCAACACCATAGTGCCCTCCGATCTCATCACTAAGCTAAGGACCCTGGGACTGAACACCTCCCTATGAAACTGCATCCTAGACTTCCTGACAAGATAGGCAACAACACATCCACCACGCTGACCCTTCAACATGGGGGGCCCATCAGCGGTGCGTGCCTAGTCCCCTCCTGTACTCCATTTTCACCCACATGGCATCCAACAGTGAGGCACTACAGAGGGTACTGCGGACGGCTCAGTACATCACTGGGGCCGAGCTCCCTGCCATCCAGGACCTCTATACCAGGCGGTGTCAGATGAAGGCCCTAAAAATGATCAAAGACTCCAGCCACCCTAGTCATATAATGTTATCTCTGCTGCCGCAACAGGACCCTGAGCAGCTTCTACCCAAGCCATAAAATGGCTAAATAGTTAGTCCGGGTAGCTATTTAACTATCGGAATTGACCCATTTTGCACTAACTTTTTTGCCTCATCACATACACTACTGCTACAGTTTACTACTGCTACAGTTTACTATCGGTCACATTATTCGTAGTTATATGTATGGCTCCCGAGTGGCGCAGCGGTCTAAGGTACCACATCTCAGTGCTAGAGGAGTCACTACAGACCCTGGTTCGATTCCAGGCTGTATCACAACTGGCCATGATTGGGAGTCCCATAGGGCGGCGCACAATTGACCCAGCGTCGTCAGTCATTGTAAATACGAATTTGTTCTCAACTGACTTGCCTAGTTAAATAAAGGTTCAATAAAAATATATACATCTACCTCAATTACCTGGTTCCCCTGCACAATTACCTGGTTCCCCTGCACAATTACCTGGTTCCCCTGCACATCGCAAAGTTATTGTTACTCATTGTGTATCTATTATTGCATTGTTGGGAAGGGCCCCTGTTGTCCACACCTGTTGTTTAATGGATTTGATTTCACTGCAAGCCCATTATCTTTCTCCCTCCCTTGGTTGGTTTGCAGCCAACATTTGCAGTGATATTTTCAGCCTAGTTACTTCTTCAGGAAGAGCTCCATCCTACGACAACTTCTTATCAGTTCTTCCCATGGGAGAAAACACAAGGACCTTTACAGTTCAAGGGACAACGAGCTAATGAATGATTCTGCATTCATGCAGGAGTACTGAACTTCGTGGCTATGCCTGTAAACTAAGAAAAAGACAGTCATACCGACAGACAGGTCAAAAGCATTAGCCATATAGCCCCTAAACACAAACAGGGCTGGTATAGACAGCCCCCTCGATGGCCACAATCTTGCGATGTCCACCATACCCCATTCTGACCCCTAGAATGTCTTCAGACATTTACATGAGCTTACCTTATGGGTGGCCATCTCCTTCGACAAAGCAGAATCAATGAGTCAGCCAGCTAACTTTCATACATATTTGGAAATAGTGCCTTCATTAAGTATTCATACCCCTGGACTTGTTCCACATTTTGTTGGGTTACAGACAATTTAAAATAGATTACATTTAGATTTGTCACTGGCCTACACACAATACTCCAGAATGTCAAAGTGGAATTATGTTTTTCAAAAACGTCACAAATGAATTTAAAAAAAGAAGAGTTTAAATGTATTGAGTCAATAAGTATTCAACCCCTTTGTTATGACAACTCTACATTAGTTCAGGAATAAAAATGTGCTTTACAACTCACATATTAAGTTGCAATAATAGTGTTTAACATTATTTTTGAACGACTACCTCACCTCTGTACACATACAACTGTCTGTAAGGTCCTTCAGTCAAGTAGTGCATTTCAAAAACACATTCAACAGCAAACACCAGAGGTTTTACAATGCCTCACAAAGGCAGGCACCTATTGGTAGATGAAAAAATTAAAAAGCTGACATTGAATATCATTTTTTATTGTACAACATGGATCCTGTTTGCAACAAGGCACTAAAGTAATACTACAAAAATGTGGCAAAGCAATTAAGCTTTGGTCCTGAATAGAAAGTGCTTGGTTTGACGCAAATCCAATAAAACCCATTACTGAGTACCACTCTCCATATTGTCAAGCCAAGTAATGACTGCATCATGTTATGGGTATTCTTGTAATCATTAAGAACTGGGGAGGTTTTTTTAGGATAAAAAAGAAACAGAATGGAGCTAAGCACAGGTAAACTCTTAGAGGAAAATCTGGTTCAGTCTGCTTTCCACCAGACACTGGGATATGGATACACCTTTCAGCACGACAATGTCCTAAAACACATGGCCAAATGCACATTTGGCATTTCACAGTAAGGTCTACACTTGTTGTATTCAGTGCAGGTGACAAATAAAATTAGATTTGACATTGGAGTTGCTTACCAAGAAGTGCATTTCTGAGTGGCCAAGTTGAGAGAAATGAGAAATGAAATTTACTAGAAAATATATGGCAAGACCTGAAAATGGTTGTCTAGCAATGATAAAGAATCAATTTGACAGAGCTTGAAGAATTTTGAAAAGAGTAAATAGGCAAATGTTACACAATTCCAGGTGTGCATAGAAGGCTAGCATCCCGGAGTCGCCTATTCTTCACTGTTGACGTCGAGACTGGTGTTTTGCGGGTACTATTTAATGAAGCTGCCAGTTGAGGACTTGTGAGACATCTGTCTCAAACTAGACACTAATGTACTTGTCCTCTTGCTCAGTTGTGCACCGGGGCCTCCCACTCCTCTTTCTATTCTGGTTAGGGCCAGTTTGCGCTGTTCTGTGTACGAGATCTTCAGTTTCTCTGCAATTTCTTGCATGGAATAGCCTTAATTTCTCAGAACAAGAATAGACTGACGAGTTTCCGAAGAAAGTTCTTTGTTTCTGGCCATTTTGAGCCTGTAATTGAACACACAAACGCTGATGTTCCAGATTCTTAACTAGTCTAAAGGCAAGTTTAATTGCTTCTTTAAATCAGAACAACAGTTTTCAGCTGTGCTAACATAATTGCAAAACGGTTTTCTAATGATCAATTAGCCTTTTAAAATGAACTTCGATTAGCGAACACAACGTGCCATTGGAACACAGGAGTGATGGTTGCTGATAATGGGCCTCTGTACACCTATGTAGATATTCCATTAAAAATAAGCCGTTTCCAGCTACAATAGTCATTTACAACATTAACAATGTCTACACTGTACTTCTGATCATTTTTATGTTCTTTTAATGGACCAAAAAAAGTGCTTTCTTTCAAAAACAAGGACATCTCTAAGTGACACCAAACTTTTGAATGGTAGTGTACATACATATATACATACATTACGATGAGGACCATATAATGTGATAAAAAAATATTAGAATGAGCTCAAGCTTTAAACAGCTGGTCTAATAGCCATTATGACTAGGCTACTAGCCTATTATGGCTAAAACTACAGGCAGTCCAAGATTGTTTGTTGGCCCAGTTTTAATGGGTGCAATTTTTGTTGGTGTAAAATAGTCTATAAACTAGCGCTCCTCCAAGCAGATCAGATCGATAGACTGACCCCAAAAGCCTTTATACGGTGTTCAATTAATCAATTACAAAACACCAAAACTGGCTAATTGTCTGAAGTTAAGGGAAACTAAAGTCACACATGGCAGCATGAAAAGCAGAGGAATATACCATACCAGATAATCCATGAAATTCTTCAGTTTGACGTGCTCTTCAAAAAAAGAGAGATTTCAACTACGAAGTTGGTTGGGGTCGGCGTATTCCAGGTAAAATGGATGCATTCAAATCTTGTTTTGGTGTAAACTATTTAGCCTTTGTATTCCCCACCTTGGCCAAAAACAGCAGTATAATCAATGTGTGCAGAGCGTGTTGGTTTCGACGCGTTGAAGCTCTGTGGGTTATGCAATTGCTATTTTCTTATAGACTAGCTAACATAAATCTAAACATGATATTCTATGCACGGCCTTCTTTTCACCTGGCTTTGTTTTGGTCTTTATTCCCTAGCAAGAATCCGATTTTGGGCTGTACAGGATATGTTGCAGGAAGTATGGATAGTTTTTTCAGGGTCTTCACTAGTTACCACAGACACAAATTCGTAATTATGGCTAAACCCGCCCATTTCTATAATTTATTTTCGTAAAATCCTATTCTAAACCTAACATTAACCACACTGCTAATCTTATTGCTAACACTACCCTTATATTAAGACCAAAAATCACGTTTGTGTTTTCATGGATTTTTACGATATAGCCATTTTATATAGCCATTTTGTAGCTGTGGTAACTAGTGATAGCCCTTTATCAGGCGTAGCATTATGAAAGATATTCGAGCGAAACGGTGATATCCGGCTATAGTCTTAATTTGGATACACCTGACTATATGATATATCGCAGACATTTGAAACCCTATACATCAAAATAAATGTTGTTGATGCTATACCAGCGATTAAAGTTGGATGGGTTCAAATCAAAACCTCAACCACCGTTTTGGAACTTGGTCGAAACCCGGAAACGTACTTAAGTTGGTTTTCTTGAATTTTATGACCTCCCCCACTCGTCATTGGACGTCGCGTGACCTTTGTACAGTATTTGCTTCATTTACTTGAACGATTAAACATTTTTGCAAGGCTGTCCCATTTGCTACACTAAACCAGTCACCATCGTTACATCTGGGTTTTATTATTTGAAAAACATGACAATTAACTGTATCATCAAAGTAAGAGAATTTCCCCCCTCCAATAATGTGCGTGTCTTGACCTCTAGTGGTTTATACGTGACGATACAAGTTGTGTTTGGGGCACTCTGTTCATGGGGCACTCTCTTCACAATGTTAATATCAGCAAACCGCTCGATCACATGATGTGATACAGGTGGTTTGCGGTTGTGAGGCAGGTTGGATGTACAGCCAAATTCTCTAGAGGAATTAACATTACATTCTCTGGCAACAGCTCTGATGGACATTCCTGCAGTCAGCACACCCATTGCACAGTTCTTGATATGCCACACCTGTCAGGTGGATGGATTATCTTGATAAAGAAGAAAGGCTCAATAACAGATGTAAACAAATGTGTGTGCAACATTTTAGAGAATTAAGCTTTTTGTGCTTATGGAACATTTCTGGGATCTTTTATTTCAGCTCATGAAACATGGGACCAACGCTTTACATGTTGCGTATATATTTTTGTTCAGTATAATTTACAAATGAAGCAATTTTGATTAGTGAGTCTGCCATATCAGAGGCAGCAGATTGATGACCAGGGATGATATCTTGATAAGTGCACGAATTGGGCCATTTCCCTGTGCTGCTAAGCATTCAAAATGTAACGAGTACTTTTGGGTGTCAGGGAAAATGTATGGAGTGAAAAGTACATTATTTTCTTTTGGAATGTAGTGGAGTAAAAGTTGTCAAACATATAAATAGTGAAGTACAGATACCCTCAAAAACGACTTAATTGGTACCCCTCAGAGCCTGGTTCCTCTCTAGGTTTGTTCCTAGGTTCCTTCCTTTCTATGGAGTTTTTCCCTATCCACCATGCTTCTGCTTGCTGTTTGGGGTTTTAGGCTGGGTTTCTGTGTAAGCACTTTGTGACATCTACTGATGTAAAAATTGCTTTATTAACTGGGTGGTTCGAGCCCTGAATGCTGATTGGCTGACAGCCATGGTATACCACGGGTATTACAAAACATTTATAATTACATTGGTAACCAGTTTTTAATAGCAATAAATCCAATCAAATTGTGTTTGTCACATGAGCCAATTAAAACAGGTGTAGACCAGCAGTGGTTCCAGCGTTGGGCCTGTAAGCGAAAGGTTGCTAGATCGAATCCCCGAGCTGACAAGGTAAAAATCTGTCATTCTGCCCCTGAACAAGGCAGTTAACCCACTGTTCCTAGGCTGTAATTGTAAATAAGCATTTGTTCTTAACTGACTTGCCTAGTAAATAAAGGTTTAAAAATATTTTAAAGGCCTTACCGTAAAATGCTTAATTACAAGCCCTTAACCAACAATGCAGTTCGAGAAATAGAGTTAATAAAATATTTACTAAATAAACTAAAGTAAACAGTAATAAAATAACAATTACGAGACTGTATACAGGGGGTACCAGTACCGAGTCAATGTCCTGGGGTGGCCATTTGATTAATTGTTCAGCAGTCTTATGGCTTGGGAGTAGAAGCTGTTAAGGAGCCTTTTGGACCTAGACTTGGCGCTCCGGTACCGCTTGTCGTGCGGTAGCAGAGAAAACAGTCTATGACTTGGGTGACTGGAGTTTTTGACAATTTTTTGGGCCTTCCTCTGACACCCCTTAGTATATATGTACTGGGCCGTACACACTACCCTCTGTATGGCCATCAGATGCCGAGCCGTTGCCATACATGGCGGTGATGCAAGTGGTCAGGATGCTCTCGATGGTACAGCTTGTAGAACACTATATCCAGGCACTCCACGTTGCGTCATACATAAGAACAGCACTTAGCTGTGGTATATTGGCCACATACCACATCCCCTCTGCGTTATTGCTTAATTATAAATACATTTGATTTGGCATATTTTTACTTAAGTACTTTACACTCCTGCATTGTAGCCTAATGAAAATGTACAATATATAAACGATGAATATGAGGTGTACCTTATGGGATAACAGAGATAACAGAGAAACAACCAATGTTAGGCCACACTTCACAGACCTATGTTACATTATTGGTACATTATTGGTATAATTTTAGGTTTAGATTATTCTTGGTTAATTTGAATGATATAACAAATACGGGGACAGGGAAAATCTCGCAGTAGAGGCTACCTAGATGTTGTAAATGCCTAAAACTTCTCAGAATAGTAAAACAGACAGACTCCAGTTGCATGAAATGGTTACGTTTATTTTGCCAAAATCCCAATGCACACTGCATGCATAGTGCAATAGTAATAATTATAACGACGTCATAACAATATGGCAACATTGTAACAATACGGCAACAATATGGCAACTTGACCAAATCTGTTGGTGACTGCTGCTGTGTTGCCTGTTGGATGCATAGACATTAAAACCAGTTTGAATGTAACCTAGAACTAGCTCCACCCTCGACTATTCAGGCTTATTACGTGTGAGGACTAGTCCTGTTACGAGCCTGAAGCATCTGGAATAAGACTTTCTCCCTCCTACCTATTCATGAAGAAAAATAAGACATTGTTCTTTTTTTTTACGCATGAATTTAAAGACTACAGGCGCATGCTTTACAACTCGAAACTTATTTTCGGACGAGATTCTACAGCCGCATTGATTGCAAAGGACTAAAACTAAAAACTAAAGAGGTTGGTGCTGAATACAAAGTGACACGGTGATCCCATGTTTCGCTCGCATGACTAATTAATATCAGTACTCAGTCTCGCGCGCTCCTATTTTTTCAATATAAACTATGGCGTTTAGAGCGAGAGCGTTGTACGACTTTAGTTCCGAAAATCCAGGAGAGATATCGATTACTGAGAACGAAGTTGTTACTTTGTACAGCGAACAAGATGTCGAGGGATGGTTAGAGGGGACTAACAGCAGAGGGGAGACTGGTCTTTTTCCAGCCTCATATGTGGAGATTCTCACAAATGATTCATCTGACATCTCCTCCAACAACAATGGCATGTCGGCAGATCATGGTCAAGCCGAGTTGCCATCAAGTGGATATGATTCATCATACCATTCCCAGTCCCACTCTCGTGCTGAG